>NC_134687.1:118665981-119265981 GCF_050947455.1 Rhinoderma darwinii
TTAATGTACCATATAGAGTACTGGGAGACTAAAAAAAAAATGTTGTGGGCGTTAAAGGAGATCTGTGATTTCATATATACCAATCAGCCATAACATTAAAACCACTGACAGGTAAAGTGAAATGCATTAATTATCTTGTTACAATGGAACCTGTCAAGGGATTGGATATATTAGGCAGCAAGTGAACAGTCAGTTTTTGAAATTGATGTGTTGGAAGCAGGAAAAATCGGCAAGTGTAGGATCTGAGCGACTTTAAAAAGGGACAAATTGTGATAGCTAGATGACTGGGTCAAACTATCATCAAAATATTAGATCTTGTGAGGTGTTCATGGTATGCAATGGTTTTTATCTACCAAAAGTGGTCTAAAGAAAGTGAATCGGCAACAGAGTCTTGGACGCCCAGGGCTCATTGATGCCATTGGAAGCGAAGGCTAGCCAGTCTGATCTGAACCAAAGGCTGCTGAAGCTATGATAGAACAGTGTCAAACACACAGAACATTGCAGCTTGTTGCATTTGGTTCTGCTTAGCCGCAGACTGGTCAGAGTCGCCATGCTATCCCCTGTCCATTGCCAAAAGCACCTGTAATGGGCACATGAGTCTCAGAGCCGGACCATGGAGTAATGGATGTAGGGGGGCTGGTCTGATGAATCACGTTTTATTTTACATCATGTGGATGGCGTGTCAGTTGCTTACCTAGGAAAGAAATGGCACCAGGATGCATTATGCTAAGACGGGAAGGCAGTGTGTTGCTCTGGGCAATGTTCTGCTAGGACACCTTGGGTCCTGGCATTCATTAGCATTTTACTTTGACACGTACCACCTACCTAAACATTGTTACTTACTAAGTACACCTCTGCATGCCAACAGTATACCCATATAGCAGTGGCGTCATCCAGCAGGATATTGTGCCCTGCCACACTGCAAAAATTGTTAAGGAATGGTTTGAGAAACATCACAAAGAGTTCAATGTATTGGCCTTAAAATTCCCGAGATCTCAATCCGAGCATCTGTGGGATGTGCTGGAAAAACAAGTCCAACCAATGAAGGTCCCACCTCGCAACTTATGGGACTTAACGGGTTCCCGACCGCTGGCTGTATTTTTACGGCCAGCGGTCAGGGTCCTTAAAACTAAAGCCATAGACTTTTTACGGCTCGGGTTTTAACTTGCTACCCGCGCGATCGGGCAGCTGAATGTTCGGTCTCCGGCTGTCAGTGACTGCCGGGGACCCTGAGGAGAGGATAGAAACAGCTTTCGCTGCTTCTGTCTTCTCAGATGTCTTTTTACACAGGGCTCAATGAACGCTGTGTATAGGAATAGAGACAGCAGCAGCGGCGCTGTCTCTTTTCCTCCCGGTGATCATGTGACTGGTCACATGATCGCCGGGTGCCGTTAGTGGTAGACTGCTGCTGGGTCTTACTAGACCCAGCACAGCTCTATTAGTGACAATCGTCAATATGAGAGGGCTGATTTCCCCTGTAACTGGGGTTGCAGTGCAGCTCCAGTTACAGTGGAAAAACATGGAGTAAAAGAAAGAAAAAAAATATATAAAGTTCCCCAAAGGTCTTTTTTGACCTTTGAGGGACAGACCATAGTAATAAAAAAGTAGTAAAGTAAAGTGCAAAAAAAAATTAAATAATAAATACACATAAAATACCCACCCTAAAAAAAAACGTTCCCCCCGCCAATCATTGTTGTAACGCTAGCGCTGACCCAATTACCCTAATATAGACATGTAATATATTAAAATTTATGATAGACGATGACGATCACAAATAAAAGGTCTATTTTAGGGTAAAACTATATTACCCAAAAAAAATTGCTGAAACATAAAATAGCTTATTTTTTTACTATTATTTTCAAACTTTATGAATGAAAATTCTAAAATAGCAAAAAAGGTGTGTATAAAAATGATAAAAAGAGAAACCTGCATTGTCTACGGAAAAAACGTCGCAAAAATCACGTCGTTAGCCCAACAAATAAAAAAGTTATAGCCATTTAACTAACACGTGCTAAAAATGGCTAAATGGTGTCTGGTCCTGAAGGCGCAAAATAGCCCGGTCCTGAACTGGTTAAAGGATCTGCAGATAACATGTTGGTACCAGATACCACAGGACACCATCAGGGGTCCTGTTGAATCCATGCCTTGATGGGTCAGAGCTGTTTTGGAGGCATGAGGAATATCTACACAATATTAGGCAGGTGGTTTTCATGTTATGGCTGATCGGCGTATAAAGCTGAAATAATTGAATATATGTAATGCTCACGGTTGGTCAGGCGACTGCAATGGAAGATTGATTAATGACATACCATTTATCTGTCCATGTGGTCATCCGTACAGATACAAGGAATACATCCATGGAGAGCTTTAATAGGGACCACTATTTCTCATGATCTCACCTGGTCTAGTGCAATATATGCTCTAGTAAAGAAGGCCCAGCAGCGTATTTATTTTTTGCTACTAAAGTGTTGAAATTTTGCTACGTTTTTATCAGACAACAACACATGGAATAACTGTTTGGTTTGGTATTGTGAAAATAAAGGAACGTTTGTTGTGTAGAGTAACTAAAACATTATTTATTTATTTTTTTAGGTTCCAAACAAATGCTGTTAACAATATGAGCGTTGCGTTTTTCATGTGGAACATTGTATCTACTGTTCTTCATTTTTCAAATGCCGGAAATTATTCTGATGATTTACAGGATGTAGTTGATTTTTTGCAACTCAACCAAAATTTTAGCATTAAAGACTTTACCAAAAAATATGGATTTTATATCAATAACAGCACATTATTAAAGTGCAATTTCTTTGGCATTCCATGCTACCCAGAGGTAAACTTGTTTTGATTTCTTACAGTAATTCATAAGGTAGCAGGGACATATACATATACAAAACAAATAATTTGCAAAGCTAATTTAGCTATTTTAACTAGGCTTTGCATATTATTAATACTATATCAAATTGAATTTTGGTGCATATTTTGATACAGTCATTATCTACAATACATATTAACTTATTTGTTTGGGCTTGATAAAAAAAAATTCTTAGAAAAGATAAATAGAGAACCCTAAAGAAATCTAAGTGGCCGGTACATATCAACAATCCAGTATGTAACCTATTAATGCACAGAAACTGGCTTTATATTGGCATCACTCCTGCCACATAGAGAGTATATTAAAGGGATTGTCCAGTCCCAAAAAATGTGCTTCAATGGGAGAAGGCTTCAACACTGGGAACCGCCACTACAAGTGTGTGAGCAATAAAGGCAATGAAGGGGAAGAAGCCCTTATACGAGAGCTGCGCCCCCTTCAGAACAGCTCATCGGCGGGGGTGTCGGGAGTCTGACCCCAACTAATCAGACATTGATGGCCTATCCTAACGATAGGCCATATATTTTTTGGGACTGGACAACCCCTTTAAGCTATTGTAAACGGTAGATATTTGGAAAAAAATAGGTCTATGCTGTCCAAGATTTGTTCTGTTCGTAAATCAACTGGGGTTTGTACAGAGGAAATGTTGAACTTGATTGGTGGATGTCTCTTGCTCTTTGATGGTTAGAATAGCATACTGCGTTATTATATCCAGTAAATGGAAAGTAAAACTGACGGACATATTAGAAGTCAATTAGCGTGGGAGCTCTTTTGAAATTCTCCATTGAGCTTAAAGGCTCGGTACGCCTTTGGAAGCAATTACATTTTTTTATTAAATCAATGTGTTATGTGCTTTTGAGTTATTTTCAAATTTACTTTAATTAACAAAAAATGTAGCCTTTTACAACACAGCTTCTATGTATCCTGTGTACATATGTATCATTCTCTCTCAGCCGATTCTGTCAGCTCAGCTGAACTGACGGCTCGACTGAGAGTGGGTCCTGTGAGTCTCTCACGCACGGGATCCACCTAACATCAATCACATCTAAGTTCATAGCTAAGATGTAATCAATATTAGCTGGATCCTGTGTGTCAGAGACACGCAGGACCCGCTCACATCCAAGCCGTCTGTTCAGATGAACTGACGCATTTGGCTGAAAGAGAACAATACAGCTTCTATGTTTACAGGAAACATAGAAGCTGTATCGTAAAAAGTAGAAAAATTTGTAATACTAGTCAATTTGAAAGTTGCTTAAATATAACACATTGATTTAATAAATAGAAAAATAAATGTAGGTAAATAACTAGTTGTGCAGTTCTGTATTATTAACAATTGTGTATGCTTAAACAGATAGATTATCATACAGTATTTAAACAAAATTATTAATAAAAGTATTCAGCAAAACTCAAACAATATTGGGGCAGATACAGTATACTAATCCTGTCTAAGATTTAGACAGAGTGACGTTTGACCAGGCAGTCAGAAGATGTGCCAAATTTGTCACAGTGGGGTACACTGTATGATAAATTTGCCACATCTTGTTAGACATGCTAGATACTTTTCTCTTTCTTATACCACCTATTAGTTGGTTTAGTTTACGGTTGGTGCACATCGGCGCATTTAAAACCACGCCTCCTTTCTAGACACTTGAAAAGTGTTTAGTGAGGCGCAAACATCTGTTCTTTTTGGCACATTTGCTTCCTAAATAGTTTTAAAACTCAATTTGGCATTTTGTGCCAGAAATGTATCAAATCTTTACGCATTTTACGACATATTGTAGACACAAATACATTTAGTAAATATGTCCCATTGTTCGCAATCGGAATTCTTTTTATTCCAGAGCAAAGTGTTCTTTAAATTATGTCTTGCTTTCATTTTTTGAAGGGAACCTGTCATCCACATTATACTGCCTTCACTGAGGGCAGCATAGTGTAGTGACAGACATACTGATTTCAGAGGTCTGTCACTTATTTGCTTAAGCAAAGCCGTTTCTGAGGAACTTACATGCAGAGCCCGGGCAGCGCCGCCAGAGATGAGTCAGGCATATTCATGGGGTTCTGCAAGCTCCACCCCTTTACTAGTTCTTCCCACTCTCCGTTGATTGACAGATGTCTCCCTATGTGTAATAATAGAAATATCTATCAATCAACATAAAGTGGGTGGGGCTAGCGAAGAGTGGGTTTAGCTCCCTGGGCTCGGCATGTGAATTCTCTGAAACGGCATTACTTAAGAAAATAAGGGATGGAGCTCTGAAATCAGCGTGTCTGTCACTACATTATACTGCTCTCAGTGGGGGCAGCATAATATGGATGACAGGTTCCCTTTAAGTTTAAATTATTGTTTTTTCTTTTGTCTCCAAGGACTTTGAGCATGTTTTCACAGAATATGGAAATTGTTACACTTTCAATCATAATTCTCTTAGAAAACACACAAGGGTCAGTACTTCTGGAAGAGGATTAAGTGTACTCTTTGATATAAAACAGGTATTAAAATAACTTTATTAATTGAAGTCAACATCTTCAAACAGAGGTCTAACATTGAACATTAGCACTGTCAGTCGGCATTCTTGGCATCAAAGTAAATGAGAAAAGTCCATTAAGATATTTTTAGGATTACTAGTAAGAATACAAGGAAGGGGTTGCCTAAAACTCCATCCGTAGTTTAACTCAGTGGCCCAGATCATGCCAATGCCATCATCTAATGTGCCCTTTCTTCTAGTTTGTGTAGAATATACTCCGCTTTGCCCATGCAACAAGTATACAAAAAACAATACAGAGAAGTTTAGCATGACCCCAAACAAAGTATGACTCACAAAAATGTAAAAAAAATTGACCCATGAAATCTTAGGTCATGCAAAGTAACCACAGCCTAGTGAGTTAGGTGTACAGAGTATAGATTCACTCTTCAGACATGAGTGATATGGCGTAATATTAACTATGCAAGTAAATACTGTGATATTTTTTGTGCCTTTGAGACTAACACAGTTGCTCTTTACACTGCATTTAGAATGAATTCTGGCCCTTCCACTTATTTCATATTTTGTTACATTCCAGCTTCATTCTAAAATGAATAATATTTATTTAGTCTCATCAATCTACACACAATACTCCATATTGACAACTCAAAATCAGATTTGTCAAGCTTTATGTCAATTTATTTTTATATAACTTTATCCCATTGAAATTATTGTTGCATAGCAGTTGTTACTATTGCTCTGGACTAAGAGTAGATGCCCCTGAAAATATTAGCCTGATCAAGAGATGTTCCTCATTTAACATCTTTCTGAAATGCATGGATATTCTTTATTTAATATATGGTAACGGTATAGAATGTAACTATAATGTACCTCTTATGATAATGATTATTTCTGGTTCTTTACATTAGTCAGAATTCACTGATGATCCGTCACTAGGGTTTGTGGATGCCGGGATGACATTTGTGATACACTCTCCAAAGATTCATCCCAGATTTGATGGCCTGGGTCTACACTGTCCTGCAGGGATGCACGCACATGCTTCTATACGACATTTCAAGGTACTTACATATTTAAGAGAAGAGGAACTGGAGGCACTGATGTTCTATTTTATTATGCAAATGAAGGATTCAAGCAGACGATTTAAAACAGCAAGAATGTTTCCGAAGTACACGCACAGTTTCTCTCATAAGATATGCATACATAATCTACTAGGTTTTTCAACACAAACAGCGGACGCCACTAAAACCCAGCAGGCTATAAAGCCAATAAATGTCAACTTCCGGATATTAGCATAGCTTTGTAGAATATAGTGATGACCCTAAGGGATTTAGATATTTTAAGACAGCTCTTGGTTGCTATCCAGTTTAATTATATAGTAGGTTGCTGTGACTAATACAAGTTCTTTGGATAGATTGAAACATTAATGTTTCTCAATTACATTAAACACTATTTTACTTAACATATATTTACATTTACTTAATTAATGAATTGCATAGCAAGGGATACATGACAGAAGACGTTATTTAATAGAGGATATGTTTGGTTCGAGACTCACTGCATTTCCTCAGCATTCCAGTTATCTGTTGGGCTTCTTTGCATGGAATCCTCCCGTCTTTGGGACACAAAATAATCTTATGTAAAGGGTCAATGGATTATCCATCTTGTTCATGAAACCATGCCTTCTCAAGGACCCAATTTCATATGCCTGCTGCGTAAGGCCATGTTCTTCGTAGAGTAAACACTGCAGAATTTTTGTCCGCATTTTTTGTTTAGGGTATGTTCCCACAGGTCGGATACACTGCATAAAAGTACGCAGCATACCCAACCTAAAAACCCGCAGAAAATTCAAGCCGAAAAACTGCACCTAATTGTGCAGAAAACACAGCAGGAAAAAAAAAGATAATACTTACCTTCACCGGCCTTGCCATAGTGACACATCCCTATGTTCTCTGTGCACCCCGGGCTACCTGTGATGATGATGCAGCCCTTGTGACCGCTACAGCCTGTAATTGGCTGCAGCAGTCATATGGGATGAAACGTCATTCCAAAAAGCTGGACTGCACAGAGAACTGTTGGGGGTTCAAGGAGCTGTCGCTATGACAACGCCAGGGGGTAAGTATGGACCAGCATTGATTTATTTTTTTGCAGGGGAATCGCATATTTATCACCGCAAAAATCACAACATTTGCCATTTGATGCAGATTTTACCTCCCCCATTGAATTTAATTAGGAAAAACCGCAACAAAAGTGCAACTTATGCCGCGGATCAAAAAAACACATCGCAGGTCAATTTTATGAACATTTTCTCAACAGATTTTTTTCCGCAGCGTGTGGATGAGATTTGTTCAAATCTCACCCACTTTGCTGCAACTGTGTAAATGAAGTGGATTTTCCGTAGAATTCTGTTGTAAAAATTCTGCAGTGTTCTACTATATAGGAACCCAGCCTCGCAGAGCAACAATGTGGATGGGATTTCAACAAATCTCATCCACTCGCTTCCGAAAAAACCTGTGCTAAAGACGTGAAGAAATTGACTTGCCGTATAGATTTACAATGTGCAGCATGCCAATTTATGTTACAAAAATGCTGTGGAATTCCCTCGCTGAAAATCCAGATGAAAATTCGGAAGTGTTTACGCTATGTGTGAACATGGTCTTAAAGGGCTTGGATTATGAAGACCACCTCTTTCCATAAGCCCTGCTTGGGCATATGGATGTCATAGAGGAGGGTTCCTTCAATTGGCCAAAGCAAATAAAAAACAGTTCTCACTCTGGCAGACCTTGCTCGTTGACGTATTACGTGGTCAGCTATTTATTTGAATGGCAGGTATGTAATACAATTATCTGCTACTTCTGCACATTAATTCACCTCAGGCTTCAGTTTGTGTGACCATTGCATAATTTAGGCCTCCTTCTTCTTCAAAAAACGCTAAACTAGAACATTTATTTTGTACAAATTTCAGACAATTATTCAGGAATATCCTTGGGGTGAATGTAATCCTGATTTAGAACTGGCATATAATGATGTCTACAGCACCTACGGATGCCTTCAGGAATGCAAGTCAGCTTATATACAAAAGGCATGTGGATGTTTGCCTTTTCTACTGCCAGGTAACAGGTTTTTTTTAATCTAAAATAATGAACTTCTAATATGCTAATACTGATAACTATCTAATACTGATCAGCCATAACATTAAAACCACTGACAGGTGAAGTGAATAGAATTGATCTTGTTACAAAGGCGCCTGTGAAGGTGTAGGAAATATTAGGCAGCAAGGGAACAGTCTCTTCTTAACGCTTGTGTTGGAAGCAGGAAAAATGAGCAAGCGTAAAGATCTGAGCAATTTTGACAGGGCCAAATTGTGATGGCTAGACGACTGGGTTAGAGCATCCCCAAAACGGCAGGTCTTGTAAAGAGTTCCCGGTATGCAGTGGTTAGTACCTACCAGAAGTGGCCCAAGGAAGGACAACCAGTGAACCGGGGATAGGGTCATGGGCTCCAAGGGTCATTGATGTTCATGGGGAGCAAAGGCTGGTCAGTTTGGCTCGATCGCACAGGAGAGGTACTGCAGCACAAACAGTGAATAACAGCTTGCTGCCTATAGCTGGCTGTGTAGCCCCAGTCTGGTTAGAGTGCCCATTCTGACCCCTGTCTACCACTGAAAGGACCTACAATGGGCACATGAACATTAGAACTGTACTATGAAACAACGTAAGAAGGTGGCTTGGTCTGATGAATCGCATTTTCTTTTGCATGTTGACGGGCTGGTGCATTTGTGTCACAAGCCTGGGGAAGAGTTACACTATGGGACACACTATGACAGGACACACTATGGGAAGAAGGCAAGCCAGTGGAGACTATGTGATTCTCAGGGCAATGTTCTGCTGGGAAACTTTGGGTCCTGGCATTCATGTGGATGTTACTTTGACACGTACCAACTACCTAAACAATGTTGTAGACCAAATAAACCCTTTCATGTCAGCGGTATTCTCTAATGGCATTGGCCTCTTTCAGCAGGATAATGTGCCCTGTCACACTGCAAAAAATGTTCAGCAATGGTTTGAGGAACATGACAAAGAGTTCAACGTGTTGACTTGGCCTTGCCTAGATCTCATTCCGATCGAGCATCTGTGGGATATGCTGGAAAAACAAGTCTGATCCACGGAGGACTACTTCGCAACTTACAGAACTTAAAGGATCTGCTAATAACATCTTGGTATCAGACACCACAAAACACTTTAAAGGGGTTGTCCGAGATATATTTTTATTTTAAAGTTAAACACACAATGCACACATTAAGTATTCCCTAATATACTTACCTGTGCAATCTTGCTTCTGTTCTCCGTTCTGGCAGCTCTTTTCTGCCGATCACATGTCTTCTGACGTCACGTTTTCTTCCTCCTCCACTGTCGTGTCGTGTCCCGATCACATGGTCTCGCCCCAGCGAGACCTCGGATGGGACACGACACGTCACTGGAGACGTGACGTTTCTGCGCGTGCCCGCCCGCCCAGCCTATGCATCTTTTCACTGTGAACGCGCCTATGCATGTTCACAGTGAAAAAAGTGAAGAGGGACGGCACCCGCGGACTAGAAAGGTACAGTGACCTCTGTACTTTTAGTTCTTCCCCTATCAAAGCCTACACATAGTAGGCTTTGATAGGGAATTATACAACACTATGCAGCACACGGGTCGCATGCAGCCCTTGAGGCTGTTATCTGCGGCCCGCGGGACACCGTGCACTGTTTAACAACTGGTTCCCGACCGCTGGCTGTATTTTTACGGCCAGCGGTCAGGGTCCTTAAAACCCGAGCTATAGACTTTCTACGGCTCGGGTTTTAACTTGCTGCCCGCGCGATCGGGCAGCTGTATGTCGGGTCTCCGGCTGTCAGTGACTGCCGGGGACCCTGAGGAGAAGATAGAAGCAGCTTTAGCTGCTTCTGTCTTCTCCGATGTCTTTTTACACAGCGCTCAATGAACGCTGTGTATAGGAATAGAGACAGCGGCCCCGCGGCGCTGTCTCTATTCCTCCCGGTGATCATGTGACTGGTCACATGATCACCGGGTGCCGTTAGTGGCAGACTGCTGCTGGGTCTTACTAGACCCAGCACAGCCCTATTAGTGACAATCGTCACTATGAGAGGGCTGATTTCCCCTGTAACTGGGGCTGCTGTGCAGCCCCAGTTACAGTGGAAAAACATGGTGTAAAAGAAAGAAAAAAAACATATAACGTTCCCCAAAGGTCTTTTCTGACCTTTTGGGGGACAGACCATAGTAATAAAAAAATAATAAAGTAAAGTGCAAAAAAAAATACAATAATAAATACACATAAAATACCCACCCCAATAAAATACCGTTCCCCCCGCCAATCATTGTTGTAACGCTAGCGCTGACCCAATTACCCTAATATAGACATGTAATATATTAAAATTTACGGTAGACAATGACGATCACAAATAAAAGGTCTATTTTAGGGTAAAACTATGTTATTACCAAAAAAAAATAGCTGAAACGTAAAAAAGCTTTTTTTTTACTAATATTTTCAAACTTTATGAAAGAAAATTCTAAAATGCCAAAAAAGGTGTGTATAAAAACGATAAAAAAAAGAAACCTGCATTGTCTACGGAAAAAACGTCGCAAAAATCACGTCGATAGCCCAACAAATAAAAAAGTTATAGCCATTTAACTAACACGTGCTAAAAATGGCTAAACGGTGTCTGGTCCTGAAGGCGCAAAATAGCCCAGTCCTGAACTAGATAAGATCTTCTGGGGTCCTGTATCTAAGCCTACATTGTTAGGGTATGTTCACACGAGGGCGTCCATAACGGCTGAAATTACGGGGATGTTTCCGCCTGTTTTTTTTTTAAGCGGAAACAGCGTAGCAAAACTTGTAAAAAACGGCCCGAAAATGCGTACCATTGATTTCAATGGGAGGCGTCGGCGTCTTTTTCCCGCGAGCAGTAAAACTGCCTCGTGGGAAAAAGAAGCGACATGCTCCATCTTCGGGCGTTTACACCTCTGACCTCCCATTGACTTCAATGGGAGGCAGAGAAAGCGTATTTCCGTTGTTTTATGCCCGCGGCGCTCAATTGCCGTGGGCGAAAAACATGACGGAAAACGACGCGAAAAACGCAGCAAAAAAAGCCGCAAAAACAACGCCAAAAAGGCTACGATAAACGCCGCGATAAACATCGCAAATAAAGCCGCGAAAAAAGAGGCAAAAAACGCCACGAAAAACGACAGGAAAAACGCCATGAAAGACGCAACGAAACGCAGAAAAAAAACCGCAAACAGCGACGCAAAAAAAAGAGGCGAAAAACGACGCAAAAAAGGCTACGATAAACGCCACGGAAAACGTTGCGAAAAACATCGCGGAAAAAGCCGCAAACAAAGAGGCAAAGAACGCCGTGAAAAACTACTGGGAAAACGCCACGAAAGACGCAACGAAAAACGCAGCAAAAATAGCCGCAAACAACGATGCAAAAAAAGAAACGATACGAAAAAGGCTACGATAAACGCAACGGAAAACACAGCAAAAAAAGACGCAAACAAACAAGCAAAAAATGCCAAGATAAACGAAGCGAAAAACGGCCCGAACAAAGCGGCAAACAAAACCGCAAACAGCGCACAAAAAACTCCGGGAAAAATGACGCAAAAATCAACGTGCAGGGAGAGGTAAATCTGCCGCAAACTTCAAGACGGAATTTTGAGGCAGATATTCCTCCGGCAAAAAAACTCTGTGTGAACATAGCCTTAGTGGAGAGAGACGTGAGATAGAGGAGGGTGGGCGAGGGTTAGGGTGAGGGTGAGGGTTAGGGTGAGGGTGGACGAGGGTGAGGGGAGACACGAAGAGGTTTATAGACCTGAAAAGAGAAATAAAACATAATGGGGGGAGAACATTTGCTCACCATCCTTCAAGAATGTCAGCAAGGAGACAATCCAGTGAAGGAGGTCAGCGGGAGGAGCAAGGACAGCTCACGTGAACTCTTGGAAGGTACGTGCACGCTCATTGCAGCCTGCAATGAGCGTGCACGGGAAAAAAGTTTCATAACAAGGAAAGATCAACAAACCAGAGCTGAACTGCATGTAAACAAACTGTGCTAAATTCAAAGAAGAAATGTGCTAAGTAGAATTTTTTTTAAAAATAATGCTTTATTTAGGTTGTCTGTATAAGGGGTAATGTATGACAGAGTTTTTGAAAAAATGTTGGTATCTCGGACAACCCCTTTAAGATGTCTTCTAGAGTCCATGCCTGGATGGGTCAGAGCTGTTCTTGCAGCACAAGGGACACACACAATATTAGTCAGGTGGTTTTAATGTTATGGCTGTAATATTACTGTGCATTTAAGCTCCAAGCATTGTTTTTAACAGTCTTTGTCTTTCAGCACTGTCAATAAGAACATTCCAATATTCTGTACGTCACTGAACCCTAGTGTCCACATTAGTTAAAAATCAATGTTAAATCAATGTCAGACTGTATTGTACGTTATAATTTCTTACCGATGGCCTCTTCAAGAGAGAATTAAAGTTGTTGTAATAAAATGTCTTCTTTTTTTCCCAATAACAGCATTACTCATGTGCATGGGCTGCGTCTGGTACTGCAGCTCATTACCATTCATATTCATTCTCATACAACCCTTTTATGCTCCCAATAGCTGCTCACAAGATGTGGAATCGCTTAGCAAAGGATGGTGGGTTCTACGAGGGACGTGAAACTCATACTGTCATTCTAAACCTTTCTCATTGTAAAATTAGATGCAAGCTACTTATGAAAGCTAATACAATTTAGAACAATATTTAGCTTTGATCAAAGCCCAAAAAAGGTTTTTCATTAAATATATACAACTAGAATAATTATTTGTATTTTGAAACAAGGCTGATGAGCAGATGTTTATTCGTTTCTTTATAGGTAATGGTAAAGAATGTGATCTTCAAAGATTTTATAACTGTGCATACCCAACAATATGTAAGTATACAGATTCACAGAGTGCAGTTCAAATATATTTGTAGAGAAATGGTTAAAAATTAAAGAGGTTTACTCATTGTGACAACCTTCTTCCATATGCCCTATATAAGTGCCATGTGATAAAATGAGAGAGACTGCATCAGGGTTGCCATCCTCTCTTCTTTTTTTTTTTTCTAGATAGAAAAAGGTAATATAATGTCTACAGCTTAAAATATGTAAAATACTAATCATCAGCATGTACTGTGAACTGTAAAATAATGATCATTACAATCACAATAACCTGTACAAGCTCCTCCGGCTTATAAAAATGAGCCAAAGGTCCCCTATTTCTACAGACTTAGTGAATTTACTAACAGTTGGCAACTCTGAGTATTACCTATGTCTACCTATTCAAAGGCAACAGCCATAGAGCATATTCTTAGGGAAAAAATATGAAAAAGGCCACACAATTTAGGTGCATTTTGAAGAAATCCTTTTTGAAGAAAATGATTATAGTTAGTCTGGATTTCTCACATGCATTTTTTATGCAGTTTTTGTTAAAAAAAATTTTAGCCAAACACAGGAAGGAAAAAATTGAGCAGCTTCCTGTTCAATATTGTACGGTAAATTGTAGCTTATACTAAAAAGACAATGCTTTCAATATTAATGAAGAAAACACATTTTACAATTTAATTTCCATTTCACTTTCCTATTCATTTGTTGATGAGAAAGATTTTTATGTTTTTAGTTGTGTTTTATGACATGGACTTAAAACTCAATTTCCAGGTTGATAAGTACTAGCAAAACTATTCGGGATAAACTGCGTTTTAACACACTTGTCTGTTAGACTTATACGTCAAAGTTATCCAAAGATACCTATTCACGAGTATGTCCTTATGATGTACGCCAAGCCGGTATGCATCTGCAAACTTTATTTTTTGGTGGTATGGAATAGCATAGTAGACCATGCTATTCCATACAAAGGTATTAACGAAAAAAAATTATGCATTTTTTTTTACCAAAGTGTCCTATGGATTAGGTACTGTGGGATACATCACAACCTTCTGTACGATTTATATGTCCAGAATCCTCCCGACGTATTCCTCCAACATAGGGCTCTGTTATAATGTGAACAGAGCCTTATTCTGGTTTCTTCATCTAAAATATCCAAATATCTTATAATCACTCTCTTAAGTATTAGGGACAAACAATAAAATGTAGAGGGAGTGAAAGGGCTGATAATATTCAAGCGTTACCCACTATCAGTACTTATGTAATATAGAAAGTAATAATGCTGAATGCCACAGTGGCAAGAAGATCCAGCTTGGTCACTTTTAGGAGTGTTGTTTTTTTTGTTTGTTTTTTTGCTGCTAAAAGCCATTATAACTCCCTAATGAATAAGTCCAGGTAGAGTCAATTGTATTGAATTCTGCTAACCTGCAGACCCACACACCATTGTATGACTCCATAGGCTCAACAATGGCTGCTGTTTATTCTGTTGAAGGACTTGTACAGTAGGTCCATGCTATTCAATTCAATTTTCCTGCAGCTGCCCTTTAAATTTGTTCCCGAAATGCTGTATATTCAGTTCTATACCATATTATCCCAGGGATATGTCATCCCTTCTTCTGGAGAGAAAACCACTTTAACATTTTACTCAAGTTGCCCGGGTGTCGGATATACCATTGGTGCAACCTGTGCAGCTGCAGTAGGTAGGGGGGCCCACTGCCACATTAAATTCAGCTTTTTACTGCCTATTGGATTGCATGTGTGGACTGCGCAGTTGACAATGGCTCAGAATTATTGACAAATCGTTAGAAAGACATGACAGCGGGTTGTTCTTTGATGAGCTAATGGAGAGTAAGGGGCCCACATACTGTTCTTGATTGGAGGCCATCTGTTGACTATGTCCGCCAGTGCGAGTGGCTTTACTGAATGTGATGTCTTTGTGTCTACAGTTCGAATTGAGAAGGATGAGCTATGTAGTGTAGGAACGTACAATTCTTCTTGTCCGGTTCCTTGTGAAGAGACAGACTATCCTGCTACGCTCTCATATTCAACGTTTCCAAGTGACAAAGCTGCCGATTATCTCTCCGCTAAACTGAACAAAAATGCCTTATATATGAGGTAAATGTACATGTCACCAGTCTGAATTAAAGTTCTTCTGTTGTCACATTAATTCTGGTATGTATCCATGTTCTCTTATTGATTACAAAGAAATATCTGAGCTCATCGATGACCTTAGATTTTCTCGAGCTAAGATTTTATTATCTGCAAACAGAGGAAGCCCAGGAGGCTCGCAGTCAAACATGTTAATGTATAAAACATTGTTCTATCACTAAGTACTTAAGCAACATAAATCATATACAGCAAGTAACAAACATCAGCTGCCGTTTTCTAAAAGAGCAGTCTATTGATTTTAAATATGTAACCTGAGGAAAGAATGCCTTGTACAGTTATTTCCTAGATTAGAAAATGGGCCATCCGCAAGGAGGTCTCATTAATGTGTTCTATACACAGTCGTTAATGACCATGAGGGACAATAGCAGATTTTATACAATATTCATGTATTAGATTTTTATTATGAGCTTATATGTGATCGTTATTTGCTGGATCCTGTGTGTCAGAGAGATGCTGGACCAGCTTTTAAGCTGAGCCGTCAGTTCAGCTGAACTAACGCACGCGGCTTAGACAGAACAATACAGCTCCTATGTATATAGGATACATAGAAGCTGTGTCTTAAAAAGTTAAACTTTTTTGTAATAAAAGTGATAGCACAAAACACTAAATACATGAATTAAATTTAAAAAAATGCTTACAAAGATTACATATCCTTTAAAAACAAACTAAACTACAACTTAGACAACTTTTTGACTTCAGTTTTGTCTACTATTTATAGACTGTAATAGCGGCTTTACACACGCAGATGTTGCCTGTGTTTACAACTTTTAAAAAGAGCGCCGATTGACAATACAGCTTGTCGATCTGCGCTCGTTGCTCCGTTTAAATGGAGCAATGATCGTTTAGTAAGGGGGAGAACGATCGTTACTACGATTACTCGTCCCTATGCATTTGCATAATGTCCGCAGCACATCTCCCTGTTTACTAGCAACCATTTTTCAGCTACATAGAAAAGGTGATCCACCAATGAATGAGCGTTTGCTTGTTTATCGGCTGATCTTTGCCCTGTTCACACAGGGCAATAATCGGGAATGAGTGCTTATTCTCCATTTTAGTTTCCAATTACAGTATCTATAACGATCTTAAAGCGCTTTAATGAAACAGGGTAAATTAAGAGTACCTTTACATGCGGCAGATTTGTTGTAGAAATGTCTGCAACTGTCCCATTTATTTGAATGGACCTGAAGAAATCCATGAGCATGTGGCAAAAACAACCCCATTTATGTGTATAAAATGAAATTTTTCAGTTGCATAAATTTATGCAAAGAATCAGCCATGTGTAAATGTCTAAATAAGAGCATCTATAATATAATTATATAGGGTTAAAAAACAGCAGGTGCGCAAACCTGATTAAGAGCAAAAATGTTTGCATAGGTGAAAAAAACGTTTTTGGATCACGGTCTCTGACTTTAACCCCTTCCCGCCGCAGCTATTTTTCAGATTTTCATTTTCGTTGTTTCATCCCTACCTTCCAAAAGCCATAACGTCTTTATTTTTCCATGGATATAGTCCTATGATGGCTTGATTTTTGTGAGACGGGTTGTAATTTTTCGTAGCATCATTTATTGTGCCATATAATGTACTAGCAAATGGGAAAAAAATCATTTGTGGGGTATTCTGTGGGTCAATATGATTACGGCGATACCAAATATATATAGTTTTTTCTATATTTTACTACTTTTACAAGTAAAAACCTAAGTGTCAAAAATAAAATTTATTTTGCGTCGCCAAATTCCGAGAACCATAACTTTTTTTTATTTTTCTGTCGATTTAAGTGGTGTGAGGGCTTATTTTTTGTGGGATAAGCTGTAGTTTTAATGATACCATTTTTGGTGTACATGCGATGTTTTGATCACTTTTTATTTCATTTTTTGTGGGAGATGAGGTGACCAAAAAATAGAGATTCTGGCGTTTCCAATTTTTTTTTTTACGGCGTTCACCGTACGGGTTAAATAATGATACATTGTAATAGTTCAGACTGTTACGGACGCGGCGATACCTATTATGTTTATTTTTTTACTATGCTCTAGGGGGAAAATGGGAAAAGGTTTTTTTTTTTTACTTTTAATATATATATATATATTTTACATAAAAAGCAACAACTTTATTTTACTATTGTTTACTCTTTTTATTAGTCCCCCTAGAGGACTTCAACCAGCGATCGTTAGATCGCTTGCACGATATACTGCAATACTAATGTGTTGCAGTATACCGTGATTCTGACAGGCTCCTATTAAGCCCTGCCGGAGGCAGCGCTTAATAGGAGCACAAACATGGCGGACCTGGGGGCCTTCACCAGGCTCCCAGGCAGCCATAGCAACCATCGCCACCCCGCGATTGTATTGCGGGGGGCGTGATGAGCTGTTAGAGGGGGTCGCCCCCCACTTTCTAACTATTTAAATGCCGCGGTTGCTATTGACCGCAGCATTTAACGAGTTAAACGAGCGGGATCGCACTCGAGCGCGATCCCGCTCGCTACTCTGAAGTGTCGGCTGTAGCATACAGCCGACACCCGCATCGTATGGAGAGGGTTCACTCCGTGAGCCCGTTCCATACTTCCCCTTCCCGACTTTCGCATATGGATACGTCAAATGTCGGGAAGGGGGTTAAAGATTCTACAATGCTGCTTTGGTCATTGTTACATTACTTACGCATCACATTTACTCTTTAAATGGATATACATTTTTAAGTATCAGATGAAAAAAATATTTTTGGGAATTCTCTATTTTATTACTTTACTGCTGGATTCACACAGGATGGAAATGCTGCAGAATTTCCGCAGCATTTCCACGTTTCTACACCGTTTTTGCATTGCATCTGCGGATATCACCCCTTCTACATTGAAAAGGCTGAAATCCATACTGACCATGCAGAACAGAATGAGTATGCTGCCAATTAGATAACGTCCAGTAGGATGTGGATGAGATTTGTTAGAATCTCATCCTCATGACTCCGATTGTAATCCGCTGCAGATTTTCCGCATAGAAATTCCACACACAATATCTGCAGCATTTCTGTCCCAGGTGAATTGCATTCCGACAATTACAGGGATTGGCCTGATACTTTGCACATATAGGGTATGTTCACACGGCCTATTTACGGACGTAATTCGGGCGTTTTAACCCCCTAATTACGTCCGAAAATGTGGCTCGTTAGCGTTGGCAAACATCTGCCCATTCATTAGAATGGGTCTTACGATGTTCTGTGCACACGGTCATTTTTTTTACACACCGCTGTCAAAAGGCGGCGCGTAAAAAAGACGCCCGCGTCAAAGAAGTGCATGTCACTTCTTCAGACGTAATTGGAGCCGTTTTCCATTGACAAATTAATTGGAAAAGCAGCTCCTATTATGTCCGTAATGGACGCAGCAAAAAGCGCCTCAACATACCCATACTATCTAAGGGCGCGAGGCACACTAGAATAAAAATGGGGATCTTTATTCTCTGGTATTGGGCCTCTTTCACACGGCAGTGTTCTGGTCAGTATTTTGCTTCAGTATTTGCATGCCAAAACCAGGAGTGGAACCTGCACACAGAAAACGGATGTGAACATTTGCACTTTTTCTGTGTTTTGGACCCACTCCTGGATTTGGTTTCAAAATACTGACCAAAATACTGTCATGTGAAAGTGACAATAGAGCAGTATTGTAGTTTAAGAAAATTTCACATATTTGGTATCATCATTGACAGGAGAATGAGTGGTCAGGTTAAACTTATTACATTGAATTAGAAATGGAAGAAAAGTAGAAATGTAGCATTCTTTCCTATTTCTGTGCGTTTCTTAATTTAAAACATAAAGGGGTTTTCCCATGAGGGACATTTATGACATATCCACAGGATATGTCATAAATGTGAGATAGATGCGGGCCCCACCTCTGGGACCCGCACCTATCTCTAGAACGGGGCCCCTAAACCCCATTCTACCTCTTTGTGTGTCGGCTGATTTACGACCATGAAGGTGAAAATAGCATAGCTCGCTGAGCTACGCTGTTATCGTAAGCTCCATAGAACGAAATGGTAGTTACGGAAACAGCTATTCACTACTATGGGAGTTACGGAAACGGCGTAGCTCAGCGAGATACGCGGTTTTCTTAACTCCCGACCATACGGTCAGGAAGTGGCCGGGAGTCAGTGATAGCAGACAAAGCTAGAACGGGGATTTAGGGGGCCCCGTTCTAGAGAAGGTGCGGGTCCCAGAGGTGGGACCCGCATCTATCTGACATTTATGTTATTCGTGGGAAAATCCCTTAAAAACAATTAAAATATACTGGTTCTGTTTTAGTACCATATAAAAGCCCCATCCCCCAAAAAATGAAAAAATAAATAAATAAATAGCTGGTAGAAAAAAAAACAACAATTCACCTTTAGGCCAGCTTCACACGAGCATTGCGCATCTGGGACGTGAAAAACTGTGGTTTTTCACGTCCGAGTTGCAGCTGTGCTCTGCGGGACGCGTTATCACGCATCACCCATAGACTAGAGTCTATGGAGGGATGCGTGGATCGTGAAAAAATAGGACTTAGGTCATGAAACAACGAGCGTGTGAACTACCCCATTGAATTACATAGGTCCGTGGGACGAACATTGTTTTAATGGCCGTCACACGGACGTATAACACGTTCGTCTGAATAAGGACTTAGAATGTGTTGTACTAAAAGTTTAAATTTTGATGTTGGCATTTGGGCATTGAGGGCTTTGGTCACAAAGTGTTTAAGAATTCCCTGAGCTCATAGTAGTTTATATTTGTACGTTTAGCGGCCGTAGATAGAGATTTTTTAAGTTTCATTTGAAAATTAATTGAGTCTCTTTTATTTAATAATACATATTCACAAGGCAATAATTTCTATAAATAATCTTCATAAAAGACCTGAAACAATGGGACAGATTTACTGAGGGTAAGTTCACACATGGCAGATAGGCTTCATAAAAGCACACAGCATATCCGCCCTGGGCACCATAGGGAATTCCGGGCAAAAAAATATCACTAAATTGTGGTGCAGTTTTTCATCCAGAATGTCCCCTGCTGAAAACTGCACATAAAAAAATAAGTTTAATACTTACGTATCCATGTGACCGCTGCAGCCTGTGATTGGCTGCAGCGGTCTCATGGGATGAAACGTCATCCCAGGAGGTTGACCTGCATGGACAAATACAGAATTCTAGGTAAGTATAAGAAAAAAAATGTATGAGTTGAGTTTTTTTTGTGGCGGAATCGCAACATCTGCTATTTGTTTCTGGTTTTACCTCCGCATTGAATTGAACAGCAACACTATAGCAGCGATTCCGCAAATACAATTGACATGCTGCGGATTAAAAAGCCGCACCGATGGTGAATTTCTGAGTGTTTTTTCCACTTATTATTTATGCAGCGTGTGGATGAGATTTGTTCTGCTGCTACTGTATTATGCTGCGGAATTTCCGCAACAAAATCTGTTGCGGTAAATCCGCAGTATTTACTCTACGTGTGAACTTGGCCTAATGGTGTCTTACATTCAGACAGCTTAGAAATAGACTAGATGTGGCAAATTTATCACAGTCGCTTATGCTAGATGATAAATTTGGTGCACCTTTAGACATTTCCGTCTAACCTTATACAACCTCTTGGTTGGCTCACTTTAGACCAAAATGTTGTTGTAATTTTGTGCATCTTAAGCCACACCTCCTTTCCCACTAAACCACACCCCTTTATCACAAACAGTTAGTTTTGGTGCATTCCACTGATAAATGTGTCTAAAATTATTTGCGCCAAAAAGGAGCGTCTTAGGTCCGAATTCTGGAATAGCACCAAAAGTAAATATGCCCCAATATGTTATTTAGTACAGTATTTTTAGTTATGTTTAATACAGGAGATGCATGTGATCATTTTTTTTTCCTTTTAGGAATAATTTGGTGTACATTGACATTAAATACCAGGAGTTGAATTACAAAATAACCAAGCAACAGAAGGCTTTAACGTCTAGTGAACTTCTTTGTAAGTTAACGAGAAGATTACTTTCCAACTAAAATCATTATTTGTATTATTCTACTGTTGTGTATCCAGCATAAGTGTTCTAGGAAGCAAAATCCAAATGTGAAAATTTGGTATTGCCATCCTTATTTCCTTAAAAAATAGGTACATGTTTGCAGGTCTTCAAAGATCTCCAAAAATGTTGTGTTGTGTGCAACAAAATGTTGCAGTACCTTGAAATGAGATGTTTTTCCAAAATATTTTTAAAGGCTATGTACACCTTCAAAAGCGATTTATTATTTTTGTTTTATTTTATTTCTTTATTTTTTTTAATAAAATTGTGTATGTAAAAAAATTTTCTTTTTGAGATACAGCTGCTTTGTATTCTGTATACAAAGCAGCTGTATCTTGCACTGAATCCTGTATCCGTCAGGTCAGCGGCACTGATGGGTTTAGTGACAGCGGGTCCTGCATGTCTCTGACACGCAGGACCCGCTGACACTGAACCTGTCAGTCCCGCAGTCTCAGCGATAGATATAGCTGCTCTGTATACAGAATACAAAGCATCTGTATCTCAAAAAGTAAAAATCATTTTTAATTAAAAACAAATTAGAAAGTTGTACCAAACACACTGATACACATTTTTATGAAGAAAAAAAAAATAATCTTTCGAAGGTGCGTATAGCCTTTAAGGAGTTTACACTTTATGCTTACATCTGCTTCACAATATCTTCTCAAAACTTATAGCTCATTACTTGTTCATCTGCATCCTGCACTTTCATTCTACTAGAGATAATGTCATCCCATGAACGGTGTTCACTGGCGTTACAGAAGTTGCCGCATGGTTGAATACTAATTTATTTGTTGAATCACGCATAACACTTTTTCAATTGGAATAACGTAGAGACTCTGTCACCAGTTTATTAATTCCCTATCTCCTAACTAATATAATAGGCACTTTGTAGCTGATAACTACAGTGGGATTTGTTTTAAAAAAACGTTTATTATTTTAAAAGTTATGTGCATTTTTCTAAATATGCTAATGTTGCTCTAATAGCCAAATAGGAGGTGACTTTATTTTAACTCAGGGCGGTGTAATGTTTTCTGTATGACGCTGTCGAATTGTCATACAGCTTCTCCCCCTGACCAGCAACTTAGCGTGATCATATAGTATACAGCTTCCACTCCTGACTATGCATTCAACTGGTGATATCTCCGGTAGTTTCACAGCTAGAACTGCGATCCTGGAGCCACGGTTCTAGGTGGTCTACAACCAGAGATATGGCTATTTGAAGTGATCCCCTTCCCTCCAGCCTCAGTCTCCCACAGTGCGTGGAGCAGCTTCATGCGGATAGGACACCGTCAGAGGCTGTGCTGAGGCTCCACCTCAGGAGAATCGCTGGTGTTGACATCCACTTGTCTAGTATAGCCTCATTTACATATTTAGAAAAAAGCTCATAACTTGTTAAATAATAAACTTTTTGTGACACAATTTTCACTAGCCTTATCAGTGTGACACCGCCTATTAGATTAGCCAGGAGATAGGGCATTACTAAACTAGTGACATATCCTCTTTAAAACAAAATGCACCTGTCTAGATATTGCTGTTACATACTTGTTATTGCGCCCCCTATTATTCTTTTGATTCCCTTTCAGAATGCCCACCTAATGTGTCCAGTACACACTTACCCAGTAGCTCAGTGTCACCGCCCATATCCTCTAGTACACAGCTGGCGGTGTGATTTCTCCTATTGTGGAAGCCAGACAACGAGAATCAGTGCACTAGAAGCAGCTTCTTGGTATGCTTCTTTGAGAGGATTGCCATAAGACTGCACATTTTTGGCTTCTTCTCTGACTAGGTGAGAAGCCGATTCTTATTAACTGGACTTCACAATAGCAGGAATCTCCTCCACCGTTGTACAATAGGATCTGGGCGCCTACCAGGGCCTGACTGGGACATAAAATCATCCCTGGCATTTTAATGCACAGAGTCCTAAATACTCTCCATCCAATATGTTTGCGCAGTTCTGAGCCCACCCTCCAGATATACAAAAACATTACAGTGTTTCTGATACTCTTTGAAATGCTGCTTTCCATTTGTGCTATTCTGATATTTCATGAATCAATAAATGCCACAAAACTGTCCAGCATGTGATAGGCTGAATGTATACAGCGGCCCCAGCTCACATACAGGAACGGTGGCTGATTATCTGTTATAAAATGTTTCAGCAGCACAGAAGGAAGGCAGCAGGAATAGGATCCACTGGAGATGGTGACAATACACGGAAATGATCTCTCCTCAATAATATTAAAATTTCTAGTAATAAATAGAATATTGGAAAATATTAAGAAAATATGTGTGCAACAAATATAATACATCATACACCACCAGGATATACTGCAGCGTTCCGCCTCTGAAGCCAACAACCGAAATCTGTCCCACTGCAGTCGAGATAAAGTCAGCCATGTTATTATGAATTCCCGGGACATGTACCGCCGCAAACAAGGAGTTAAGACACAGGCCTTGTAAAACCAAATATCGCAATGGCCGTACAACCGGGGGAGAATTGGCCAATTGATTATTGACTGTCTGGACTGCTCCCATATTATCGCAAAAAAAACGAACCCTGCGATTTTTCAGTACCTCCCCCCAGATCACTGTAACCGATAAGATCGGAAATAATTCAAGGAGAGCAAGGTTAGACACTAGGTTCTCTGACTTCCAAGAGTCTGGCCACAGTCCCGCGCACCACTGATCCTGAAAATATGCAACATAATCGCACGCCCCAGACGCGTCCGTGTACAACTTCAACGCATCACTACTGATTACCGCATCAATCAATATCGACAAACTGATGTCCTTGTGATCCTATGTAAGGGAGGAGCGAACCGCTTTTCTCTGCCTAAATTGCTCATCATATTGCAACCAAGCAGTACCCCCATACACCCGATACGCCTCCACCACAAAATCAAATAACAGAGTAACGATGTACAATGCTCTTATGCCTTTTCACCAATGACGCTCGCCAATATTGAAAAGGCCTGCAGCCAATTGGCAAAAGTGCAAGGTATTAATCGATACCTGCGCTTTTCCTTCTCTCCCTAGTCTACGCCTATCTAAATTGAACTTCTTTAAGGGGAGTAATGAAAATATTTCCACATACTCGTCCTTCCAAATTTTTTCCCACACACCTTGCTTTAAATGGGCACCCAATGGTTGCACAGGGTGCATCACTCCAGCAGGTGAAAGGGGGCGCTGCGCTGGCTCCCTTCCCCTGCTTGTTTCAGAAGTGCCCGGGCCCGTCGACTCAGCGGCCGCCTTCCCGCCCGAGCACTTCTTTACTCAGCGGCGTCGCTACCGCTGTAGTAGCCATAGTGGCTGCTAGCAACAACACAGGGAATGAGGGTGCCCATGCCGCCCGTCAGGACAGGCCCCCACCCATGTCCGGCGATGCCACTATAGCAGAGCAGGGAGGTATCTTCCTGCTCTGCTATCTACTAGTGCCACTGTAGCTCCCTGAAGGAGCGGAAACCCTGTGTGGCCGGGGATTCCGCTCCTGGACAGAGCGCTTGATGTCTCTGTCCATATATGGACAGTGAAATTAGGGGCAACTCCTGAAGCGGAATCCCCGTCCACAGCGTTGCTAACTCTGTCACTGGGGATTCCACTCCAGGAGAAGCCACAGATGTCACTGTTCATATATGGACAGAGACATCAAGCGGAGCGCTCCAGGAGCGGAATCCCCGGCCACACGGGGATTCCACTGCTTCAGGGAGCTACAGCAGTGGCGCTATCTACAAGGGGGCTGTGTGCCACTACATACAAGGGGGCTGTGTGGCACTACCTACAGTGTGCTGTGTGGCACTCACTACCGTGTGCTGTGTGGCGCTCCCTACAGGGGGCTGTGTGGCACTACCTACAGGGGGCTGTGTGGCACTACCTACAGGGGGCTGTGTGGCACTACCTACAGGAGGCTGTGTGGCACTACCTACAGGGGGCTGTGTGGCACTACCTACAGGGGGTTGTATGGCACTATTTATAGGGGGCTATGTGGCACAATCTACAAGGGTTCTGTGTGGAAATATCTACAGGGGGAATCTGAGAGTGGCGGGCTGATGGTTAGTTTACTGTGATCGGCGGGCTGATGGTCATTTTAGTGTGAGTGGGGGGTTGATGGTCATTTTACTGTGAGTGGGGGTTGATGGTCATTTTACTGTGAGTGGCAGGCTGATGGTCCCTTTACTGTGAGTGGTGGGCTGACAGTCATTTTACTGTGATCGGTGGGCTAATGGTAATTTTACCGTGAGTGGGGGGGTTGATGGTCATTTTACTGCGAGTGGCGGGCTGATGGTCCTTTTACTGTGAGTGGCGGGATGATGGTCCTTTTTCTGTGAGTGGCGGGCTTATGGTCATTTTACTGTGAGTGGGGGGCTGATGATCTTCAAGTGGTTTCCACTTCTGTGCTCCAATTAAAATTAAAAGGAGGCAGAAAATACCTGCGGCGCTCGTTTGGTGCTTTTTTGCCTGCGTCTTTTGCATTAGCTTCAAAGGCTTAAAAAAAAAGGTCAAACAACGCTGTCAATTCAAAATCTGCTTCAAAATTCCTGAAGGAATGTTTTTTTTGCCTTACAAAAAACCCTGTGTGAACATACCTTAAAAATTGCTGTTTTCTGTGAACCCTGACTTAAATTTTTTTTTTTTTATAAAAAGTGATCAAAAAGTCGCATCTACTCCAAAATGGTACCAATAAAGACTACAAGTCTTCCCACAAAAATAAAGCCCTCATACAACTGCATCGGCGGAACAATAAAAAAGTTATGGCTCTTCAAATATGGAGACACAAAAACAAATAATTTTGAAAAAAAAGCGTTTTTACTGTGTAAAAGTAGTAAAACATACAAAAACTATACAAATTTGGTATCGTTGCAATTTTAACAACCTGCTGAATAAAGTTATTGTGTTATTTATATGACACGGTAAACGGCGTAGATTTAAGATGCGAAAAAGAGTGGCGAAATTTCAGGTTTTTTTCTATTCCCCCCCAAAAAAAAGTTTATAAAAGTTAATCAATAAATAATATGTACCTCAAAGTGGTGCTATTAAAAAATACAACTTGTCCCGCAAAAAACAAGACCTTATACAGCTATATCGACGCAAAAATATAAAGGTTATAGCTCTTGGAATGCGACGATGGAAAAACGTAAAAAATGGCTTGGTCATTAAGGTTTAAAATAGGCTGGTCATTAAGGGGCTAAAGCTGAGCTGTTTTTGCTTCCAGACATTTCTACATCACAATTACAGCACTTGCAGTTAGTTAAAGCAGTTGTCCGAGCAAATATGCAGTAAATTACAATTATTTTTGAACATCAAAAAATCACACAATATGAAAAATGTACGGTAAATGTTCCTATAACCTAATATGAAACCATCTTAACCTATACATTGTGTATACATTAATGCACAAAAGTATGTTTTTGGATATGGCAGGTACACTATAAAAATTAAATAATCAGAACTTAGATAGATTTCTGTTTGTGACAATAACACAAACACCCTGCAGACTAAAATACAGCAAGTGCGGCAACAAGGAAAACATCTTATTTTTGCTTTAACAGCTCTTGCACACGACCGAGATCGGGTCGTGAAAAACGGTCTCTGTATTTAGTTACAATAAGCTTTAGTTGCAATATGTATTTTAGTGTGTACGTTGTGAGTGTTTCACATTCATCACCATTGCGCCTAGTTCAAGGCCTTTTCTCAGCATTTACAACCCTTGCACACGACGATACGGGCCGTGAAAAAAGGTCCGTGTGTCAGACGGATTTCCCGGCCCGACCGTTACAGGTGAACGGGACTCCTGGCATCATAGACATTTTTTATGCCAGGAGTCTCTGCCTCCCTACGGAACAGCTGTTCTGTATTGAACAAAATGATACAGTATGGAACAGCAGATCCGTGGAGAGGCAGAGACTCCTAGCATTAGAAATGTCTATGATGCAAGGAGTCCTGTTCAGCTTTTCTGCGGTCGGGCCAGGAAATCCGTCCGACACACGGACCGCAGTGTTTCTAGCATACAAAATATACCTTTTTCATATTTTTTTTTTCTTCCATGTGTCCCCCTTGGTGCTGCTGATAATCTGTGCTGCTGAAGACACTCTCTGAGCAGAATCAGTCTCCTTCCCTTCTGGTAGCTTAAAATATAGTCCCTTCTTACCTCCCCTGCAGGAGAAGTCTTCCGAACTATACTGCCATGCTCCACTGGATCATTTTTTTTAACAGCATATAAATGGCAAACATAATGTTTTATGATCTACACAAAAATGTACTATTGTATACACGACAATACTATAATCTTACATAAACTATTAGATTATCTGTATTTTCTAGTAATTAAAGCCATTTTAACAGATTTCCCCTTTGTTTGTTTTTTTAGCTGACGTGGGTGGACAGTTGGGTCTGTTCTGTGGAGCAAGCATGATTACAATTATAGAGGTTCTGGAATTTCTGGTCACTAACTTCTTCTGGCTGGCTGCCTTCCTAATCCTGAAAGTACCCAATATCTCACAATGGACTGACAGCCAGTCAAGATATAAACAGGAGAGACAAGAATGCTGATAACAATATATTATGTCTTTATATCACTCATGTTATATTCCATATATCCATACATACTTTACAGAGTAGATATCTGAATCTCTGAGCTAAGTGTTTTAAATAATGAATGTGATGTACAGTATATATGTGTGGATTTTATAGATATGTATATTTTCCAGATACACTATGTGGACAAAAGTATTGGAACACTTGCACATTACACCTACAGGAGCTTTTATTACGTCCCATTCTAAATCCGTTTTGCCCATTTATCCAGAATAGCATTTGTGCCAGAAACTGATGTTGGGTGTCAGAGCCTAGCTCACAATCTTCGTTCTATATCATCCCAGAGGTGTTCGAAAGGGTTGAGGTCAGGACTCTGTGGGGGCCAGTGAAGCTATTCCACACCAAACTCACCCAACCCTGCCTTTATGAGCCATTGTTCACTGGGGCACAGTTATGCTGGAACAGAAAAGGGCCTGCCTAAAATGTTCCCACAAAGTTGGAAGTATGCAATTGTCCAAAATGTCTCGGTATGCTGAATCATTCAGATTTCCCTTCACTGGAACTAAGGGGCCTAGGCCAACCCCTGAAAACAACCCCATAGCATTATCCCTCCTCCACCAACCTTTACAGTTGGCACAATGCAGTCAGGCAGGTAGCTTTATCCTGGCATTTGCCAAACCCATATTCGTCCATCCATCTTAACGATGGAGAAGAGTGATTCGTCACTCCAGTGGACACGATTCCACTGCTCCAGAGTCCAGTGGCGGCGTGCTTTACACCACTCCATCCGACAACACTTGGCATTGTGCTTAGTGATGTATGGTATGCCAGCAGCTGTTCGGCCAAGGAAATCCATGTCATGAAGCTCCCGGGGCAAAGTTTTTGTGCGGATGTTAATGCCAGAAGAGGTTTGGAATTCTTCAGTACTTGAGTCAGCAGAGCGTTGGCGGCTTTTATGTACAATGTGCTTCAGCACTCGCGACTCCGCTCTGTATCTTTATGTGGTCTACCACTTCGTTGGTGAGTTGCTGTGGTTCCTAAACACTTCCCCTTTACAATAATGCTACTTACTTTCGACCGTGGAATATCTAGGAGGGTAGAAATTTCACTAATTGAATTCAGTGAACTCTTTACAAGAAATCCATTCGTTCATAAATGTTTGTAAAGGCAGACTGCATGGCTAGGCACTTATTTTTTTTTTATACACCTGTGGCAATGGGACTAAATGAAACACCTTAATTCAATGATTAAAAGGTGTGTCCCAATACTTTTGTCCATATTGTGTATGTATATATGTGCAAGATCTTTCAGTACAGATGTAGGACGTTGACATGCAGAAACACATTTTGTTGTACAGTGTTTTTCTGTGCTTTATATGTACGTATAGTATCTAGTGATCTGTCTATTTGAATATTGTTTGTATAGAATATTATAAAACACTTTATATGTGATGGTCATATTGGGTTTCTTTTGCATACATTCTAGCAAGAGGTAGTGGTACTGTAATGGAGAAACATTTTTACTAGAATCTACACTTTCCTGGATTTAAAAAAAAAAAAAAAAAAAAAAAAGTTTAATGGACAGTGATGATAAAAATGAAGAAACTATTAACTGTATATTGTATTCTTCCCTCTGGAATACTTCAGGGGGAAGTAAACAATTAATGTTTATGTATGGTATCCCAGGGAAATGTCTATGGGCAGGCTTCACCCTATTGTTCTCCTAACTCCCTAATGCCAGGGTGTATTTGGGTGCGTGTGTATATTTCCTGCATGGCAAACAATTCATGCAAGTTGGCACAAGAAGTCCCTATGGGTCTATATTACAGACTGCAGGCACTCTTTATATTGGAGCCTGCCACTTTTTATAGCAGATTTCGTTTGAGAAAATCTACATGTGTCTACATATAAAAACACATGGCACATGGAGGTACAGTATGGGCCCATAGCAGGCTTTATATATCATATTACGGATCTATACACAAATCCATAATATGGGCTTGTATGAGAATTAACAATGTTAAATGTACCAATAATTATAACTTACACTTCCCATTTATATTAAATCTGTAATTATGTAATTTTATGTTACATTAAATAGCCTTTAAATAATCAGTCAGTATGCCATAATACTTATCCTATGGAAAGGTAATTATTAGCAGGCATGGCAGTCATATATGGCAATAATTCCCCACAACATAGGGCATAAGCAAATGCTACTCACTGTAAGTTTTGCCATAAGACCAAACTAGTATTAGCAATATAGTAATTCAACAATAACATGCCATCATTTATAAACATGTAAAAAGAAGATAATAAAATCAGTGAAAACTGCAACGCTCAGAGGTTTCTTATAATCAGTCTATTAAAGCAGTGGTTCCCGAACTTTCTGAGGCCTAGACCCATCTTTTGTCGAGACTTTTGTTTGGGACCCCCACTATGATACTTAGCCCCATTTCGTCTGATGTATGTCAACATTATTCGTAGCTAGATGCCGGTACTTAGCTCCATTTAAAAAGTAAGTCCCTGCAACATTGAAAACAACGATAATGGGCCGGGGAGTGGGCAGGGTCAAGGTATCCTGCTGAAGTGCATCGCTGTGACCCCTCTATGGCTGCTGATGGTGGTTCATGGTTGGTACCCCACCCTTCCCTCAGTGGCCATCACAGGCATAGCTAGGGGTTTAGCACAAGGGAGTGAAACACATTTGAGTGTGCCCCAACCCAGTGGGCCCCCACACGGTATAATGACCCCTTAGTGGCACCCACACAATATAATGCCCTTATAGCTGTCCCCACACACAGTATAATGCCCCTATAGCTGACCTCACACAGTATAATGTCCCTATAGCACCCCTACACAGTATAATGCCTCTATAGTGCCTCCCGACACAGTATAATGCCCCTAAAGCTGCCCCTCATACAGTATAATACCCCCTTAACTGCCCCCACACAGTATAATGCCCCTATAGCTTCGCCCACACAGTATAATGCCACTATGGTCTGTGGAGGATTAAGAAATCCATAGGCCCTGGGCAGTTCCCCAAACTTGGGCCGACCTTTCCCTCCGCCGCTCAGCCATGCCTATAGTGAACACCACTTTTCTGTGCGAGCATTGACAAATGGGTGTTATGATTCCCCTTGTCAAAGGGCTGTGTCCCTACATACTGACAGTCTCCAACCATCACTAACAGTATCACAATGTGTAGAGACAGATCCTCTTGAACAATAGGAATGGTAACACACATTTGTCTATTAGTCCTAGGCTACACAAAGACTTTATGTGGAATACAAGGATTTCCTATAACAGACATGTCAGGAGAGGAGACAGATCCTCTATAGATCGAGTGACTGACACAATAGTGAGGTCTTCTGTGATAGGAGTCGTTCTCTTTTCTTTTCTTCTCCATCTGACACATTATGGCAACTTCTCCTGACCACTGCAGAGTTTCCTGATGAGACATCTTTGCCCCTCACTTCTACAGCCGTTTCCAGCCTCTATAGCAAGGGTGGGGAACATCTGGCCCGCAAGCTGTATAAGGCCCGCAAGATCATTTGGTCCGGCCCGACCTCACTTAGACTGCGCTGCCGCTGCATCATTCGCTACTTGGCTCCGACCCGCCAAGTACGGAGCCATGTATGGCAGCGGCGGTCTGAGTGAGGTCGGTGCGTCCTGGCCCAAGTGTGGATCATTCCGGTTACCTGACCTGAGTCAGTGACGTGAGGTCAGGTGACCTGACTGGTCCACTCCAGGGCCGACACAGTCCACTCCTGTCAAAGCACGCCCCGACCTCACTCTGAACTGCCACTACCGCCATGTTATTCCCTCCTTGGCTCTGTCTGCCCTACTCACTCACATTTAGGAGCAGGAGACAAGTATGGCGGCGGTGGTCTGAGTGAGGTGGGTGTGTGCCGACTCAAGTGTGGATCAGTCTGGTCAATTGACCTGAATCAGTGACGTGAGGTCAGGTGACCGGACTGGTCCACTCCCAGGCAGACTGGTTCACTCCCGTCACAGCACGCCCCGACCTCACTCTGACTCGAAGTGAGGTCCAGGTAACTTAAAGGTTTTTTTTCATCAAGGACATTTATGATATACCCACAGGATATGTCATAAATGTCCAATAGATGCAGGTCCCACCTCTCGGTCCCAGATCTATCTCTAGAACGGGGCCCCCTAAACCCCGTTCTACCTGTTGTGTTGTGGCTTCCGACAATGAAGAAGATTCTACCGCTCTGTGTTCCGGCTGATTTCCGACCATGATGAAGAAAACAACACAGCTCGCTGAGCTACCCTGCTTCCGTAATTCCCATAGAACTGAATAGTAGTCACGGAAGCATTGTAACTCGCATGCTACACTGCTGCTGTAACTGCCATTTACTACTAAGGGAGTTATGGAAACAGAGTAGCTCAGCGAGCTATGTTGTTTTCTTCTTCATGGTCGGAAATCATCCAGAACACAGAGCAGTAGAACGGGGTTTAGGGGGGTCCCTTCTAGACCCTCATCTATCTGATATTTGAGATATCCTGTGGATATGTCATAAATATTCCTGATGGGAAAGTAAGTAAGTCGGCATGCTGCAAATGGCAGCTAACAGCGTGATCTCGCGAGATCACACTTGCTGTCATTAAGTCCCACACAAACATTACCGAAGTGTCGGGATTGTGAATAGACATCACATCACGGCTGGAAGCGATGTCTATTCACTCTTAAGACACTTCAGTAACGTTAATGTGTGAGTAAGTGCCAGCACATCATGATCTAGCTAGATCACTATGTGCTGAGTACATGAATGGAGAGAAGTGTATGACACTGATTGGTCAGCGTCATACACTTCTCTTTACAACGTCCACTTGGTCAAAAGCTAAAATACGCCCAGTTGGGCATTAAGAAAGTCATTAGCATAAATCTAAAATAGGTCATAACTCCGTCAAAATTGATAGTTTTCTAAATAAAAAACAGCTGTAATCTACATTACAGCGCCGATCACATTATGTAGAATATAGGGCACTTATAATTTGGTGACAGAGCCTTTTTAAACTAATCCATCTACTTATACTTACATAGCTGCTCACAGTCTTCTCTCTGGGATCTTGCTGCTGTTCTGTACCTGCAGCCATGTGACCTGCAGGTCTCTTAACAGTAATAAGAACTTCAAACATACGGTCATGTGACCTTATGTCTGCATGTCCTTTTGCAGGACAAACAGAATTCAGTTCTGTCGCATTTTTGGGCGGAAATAGCTCGACAATGCAATGTACTTTGGGCTGCCCAAAAAGCCCATTTGATGATCCGCCATTGCCTATAGTGCCTCACCACACAGTATAGTGTCCCTATGACTGCGCACACAGGATAATGCCCCTATAGTGCCTCCCCACAAAGGATAAAACCCCTACAGCTGTCCACACAGGATAATGCTCCCATAGCTGCCCCCACACATTATAATGCCCTTATAGCTGCCCCAAACAGAATAAGGCCCCTATAGCTTCCCTAACACAGTAGAACACACCTATAACTGCCCCGACACAATATAATGTCCCCATAGCTGCCCCCATTCACTATATTGGTTTATATCAGCCCCCTCTCTATGTCCAGTATAATGCCCCCATAGAGCCTAATAGAAAAATAATAAAATAATTACTAACCTATCCCCATTCCCACAATGAGTGGAGGAGATCCCACATCACGTCTAACTGCGCCGAGCCGCTCACGGCTCTCCGCATAGTGAATGATGGAGCAAGGAGTTGTCAGCTCCTTGCTCCAGCATTCAATTCAACTGTATTTGTGTCCTGAAGACGCAGCTACAGTTGGAACCGGGACATAGGGGAGTGGCTCGAGATCCCACGGATGTCTTTACACGACCCCCCCAGGGGGTCGCGTCCCACAGTTTGGGAAATGCTGCATTAAAGCATCCAATCCCATATACAGTATAGCTAAAGCAACAATTTTATAATGCACAAAATGTTTCTGTAGGTAATGTGTAAGTTAGTACATCGAAGATTGTGCACTAAATATTTTTATCACATTTACAGGAGTGGGATCATCATTTAACAATAAAATACACCTAAATCACAAACCTAAGTATCTTATAATATTGACCACAAAATTAGCTGATTGATGCATTAAGCTGCCATGCATTTTACAGTTTTTCCAGCAGATGTCCTTACAACCCTTTTTTTTAAAAAAAAAACTTCTTAAAACACACTTATTCTTATCCTTATTCTTTATGAATCTTAGGCTCTGTTCACATTTTTGTTCAAGCTTTCTTTTATGGGTTTTCGTCTGGGTATTTATCACTTTTGACGGTAAGAACGGTGTAGCATGCTAAGCTATTCTTGCAGTCACAACTGCGGACACCTCAAAGGAATCACGAGGGTGCCCATTATAAGTAATTGGGCTCCATCAAGTGCTGCCTGGATCCGACATAGCATAATAATATCTGTCCTAAACAGAAGCCATATGGCAGATGTGAACAAAACATTATTACCTTAATCCATTTATGTATCTGAAAAACTGGCGCAGGGCTTCATAAATATAAACGTTCGACCAGGACACCATATTTTTACATGTACTTACGGTAGAAAGCTGGCATAGATTCATTGCTAAATTTGTGCCAATATCTTTCAGCATTACTTGATCAGCTTTCATTAATTTGATCAACTTTCAATATTACTCGGATAACGCCTAAACAAAACAACATTAGATAATTACAGTGGCAAGAAAAAGTAAGTGAACACTTTGGAATTACATGGATTTCTGAATTGATTACTAATAAAATGTGGTCTGATTATTATCTAAGTCACAATTACAGACAATCTCACTATAATGTAACATACAAACAGTTGCACTGTTCCCGTCTTTTATTTATCACATTGAGTAAACATCCAATAGTTCATAAATTAAATTCAGTAACATCCAAAGCAGGATTCCTTAACCACAGTACTGTTAACTTCCAATAGTTCATAAATCAAATTCAGGAATATCCAATTAACGGGTATTTTCGTTTCTTCCTATTCTCCATAAACATATTATTAGGGAATTTAGATTGTGAGCTCCACTGGGGACAGTGAGTGAATGCAACTTCTGTAAAGCACAGCGGAAAATGTCGGTGCTATATAATCAACATAAATAAATTATTAAACTAATGTGATTTATAAAAAAAAAAAAAAAAAAAAAACATTTTTAAAAATAAATACATAGCAAAGGTTTTGTTTTTCTTAAAGAGGCTCTGTCACCACATTATAAGTGCCCTATCTTCTACATAATCTGATCGGCGCTGGAATGTAGATAACAGCAGTGGTTTTTATTTTGAAAAACGATCATTTTTGAGCAAGTTATGAGCAATTTTAGATTTAGTTTCTTAATGCCCAACTGGGCGTGTTTTTACTTTTGACCAAGTGGGTGTTGTAAAGAAGTGTATGAGGCCGACCAATCAGTGACCAATCAGCGTCATACACTTCTCATTGTTCCAGCCCAGCTTCTTTCACGGCACAATCTCACTGTGCTGTGGATCATGCTGGGCTGGAACAATGAGAAGTGTATGAAGCTGATTGGTCACTGATTGGTCGGCCTCATACACTTCTTTACAACACCCACTTGGTCAAAAGTAAAAACACGCCCAGTTGGGCATTAAGAAACTAAATCTAAAATTGCTCATAACTTGCTCAAAAATGATCGTTTTTCAAAATAAAAACCACTGCTGTTATCTACATTCCAGCGCCGATCAGATTATGTAGGAGATAGGGCACTTATAATCTGGTGACAGAGCCTCTTTAACACCTTAACGACGAAAGACGGATATATCTGTGCTATGCAGTAGTTAGTTCCCGCATAAGGACAGATATATCCGTCCTGTGATGGCGCGGGTACTGCCACTATACCGACGCGATCAGTGGCAGGAGCACGGCTGTTATACACAGCCTGGCTCCTGCCCCAACTTTCGGAATCGAAGCACGCGCCGATCCTGGCAGTTCAACCCATTAGATGCCGCTGTCAATAGCGACAGCGGCATCTAATGTGTTTGACAGAGGGAGGGAGCTTCCTTTGTCACCCCATCGGCACCCCCGCAAAGAAATCGCAGGGGCCTTGTCGGGTTTCCATGGCAGCCGGGGGCCTAACAAAGGCCTCCAGGTCTGCCTTCAGCAACTACCTATTAGGCCATGTCATAGGCACGGCCTAATAAATTGCCTGTCAGTTTTACACTGACAGGAAATAATGCTTTGGTATACTATCTAAAGATCGCAAAGTAAAGTCCCCTGGTGGGACAAAAAAACCAAAGTAAAATAGTTAAATAAAGTTTATATATAAAAAAAAAAGATTACAGTAAAAATAAAAACAAACCACTTTTTTTGCCCAAAAAGTGGTTTTATTTTGTAAAAGTGTCAAAACAAACAACACATACACATATAAGGTATCGCCACAATTGTAACAACTCGAACAATAAAATTAACACATTAATTAAACCGCCGGATGAACGGCGTCCAATAAAAACACAAAAAACAATGGAAAAATTATTATTTTTTCTCCCATTCCCCCCATAAAAAATAAAATAAAAGTTAATCAACAAGTTCCATGTACCCCATAATAATACTAATGAAAACTACACCTTGCCCCGTAAAAATGAAGCCCACATACGGCCACATTGACGGAAAAATAAAGAAGTTACGTCTCTTGGAATGCGGCGATGCAAAAACAAGTAAATGTTTTCTAAAAGGGTTTTTATTGCGTAAACGTAGGAAAACATATAAAACCTTTACATATTTTGTATCCCCCTAACCATGCCGATACATAGAATAGTGGTAACATGATATTTACGCTGCATAGTAAACGGCGTAAATTTATAACGTGAAAATCAATGCTGGAATAGCTGCTTATTTTCAATTCTCTCCTAAAATAAAGTTAATAAAAGTTAGTCAATATATTATATGCATCCAAAAATGGTACAATTACAAAATACAACTCGTCCCGCAAAAAACAAGCCCTTATACGGCTATGTCGACGGAATAAAAAAAAAGTTACGACTGTTGGAATGCGACCGTGAGAAAACAAAAATAATCCAAAATGGCCTGGTCATTAAGGGGTTAATATATCTATTGGCTATTTATGTTCGTATTTACATCTAATCATAACTGAATGATTCCCATGGGCTACAGTGAGAATAAACACCAAACAGTTACAGTTTGCTGTAAAATTCATATTAGGAACACAATTCTAGATCCTATACATCCAATTAAAATGGCAATAATTCAGATTTACTGATCATTTAAAATCATTTGTTCTAAACCACATACACGAGGGCACATACAGCTCAAATATTCTGCTGAGATAGGTGACAATAGCGCTAAACAGCTATAAAATCTGATATAATCCTGTGTGACAGACTAATACATTATTGATTTCTTTCCACTCTGTCCTGTTCTATTCCTCATAGACTGTCTAGTGTATTGATCCATGGTACGTAGTATATATTGGCATGCTCAGGAATTGAATTAAAGTTACCTCAGAAATGAACAGGTAAATGCCACGCTTAAAACAATCGAATCCTGCAGCAAGCTGTTGTGTTGTCTATCAGTCATGGATTATTGGGCCACTTGCCTGATTCACTGATACAGCAGACAATTAATGTCATTAAATTACCAGACCAGATATACTAATCTGAACACGCACTGATAGGAGGACTGATGGGAGATGCAAAATAAAATTAGAATTGTCAAATCTTACACAAACTACATAAACTGTTCATTTCCGTTATCGTGCATGTATATTTAGTATCTATGTAATGTGTTGTGCAGAGAATGAATGTGCATTACATAATACTGATATGTTCTATAAAATATCACAGAAATAAAGAAACAACTTAGTCCGTGAATGTGAGGAAAAATAGTACAAAGAGTACTCGGCACACCAATTTGGAGTGAGCTATTTTTCTTATTTTATTATGCCAGTGGATATGTCATAGCTGCCAACAGTTCCGAATTTGCCGGGACTGTCCTGAATTTACAGAGACATTCCCGGCAAATTACTGTCTCGGGACGTGTCCCAGCAACTGCCACATTGAATTGTATCTTCGTGAAAACTATCCACTTCCTGCTCTGTCATTCACTCCTCCTGGAGCAGAATCCCCGCCCAGAGGATTGTCAACTTTCTGGTCGGGGATGCCGGCGCTCCAGGAGGAGCCCCTGACTTCACTGTCCATATATGGACAGTGACATCGTCAGGGGTTTCCTCTATGAGCGGGGTTTCCTCTACAGAGGAGGGGGGCACCATCTACAGGGAGGGGCGAGTGTGGCACCAGCTACATAGGGGACTGTGTGGCCCCAAAAACAGATGGGCTGTGGGGCACCAGCTACAGAGGGGGCTGTGGGGCACCAGCTACAGAGGTGACTGTGGGGCACCAGCTACAGAGTGGGCTGTGTGGCACAATCTACAGAGGGTGCTGTGAGGCACCAGCTAAAGAGGGGGCTGATTAGCCTGATGAAAGTCGATTAAGACCGAAACATCGCATGCACATATCCACTGGCACAATAAAATAAGAAAAATATCTTACTCCAAATTGGTGTGCCGAGTACTCTTTATACTGTTCTACAGGATTGGACCCCTACTCATGCACCCACTTCCACCGAGTGCTGTGCGAACCACTACAGATTGTGATGCAAGATAAAGACTGTCAAAAAATAGTCTGTAGTTTACTGATGGTATGATATCCTCCAATGGGGAATTGTAACCCCATAACCCACTCCCCATTGCATTATAATAGTGTTCGCACTGCTACATTATACCTCCCAAGTGTCCCTTTTTTTTAGGTACAGTCCCTACTGTAGACGTAAATTCCTCTGTCCCTCTTTGCTCCTTGAATGTCCCTCTTGTTGACCTGATAGATTTTTATTATTCAATTTACTATACTGCTCCAGAAAGTGTTTGCCTCATTTCTAACAGCATATTCAATCCCTGATTTGAACTATAAAAACATTCTACTGTATATTCAGATAATTTTTGAGATGTGTCAATAAAAATTAATTTGATGGGAAAAAAAACATGTTTCATGGAATGAACCATAAATGTCCCTCTTTGACCACCGAAATGTACCTCTTTGGGAGGTATGCTATAGTAGATGATTGCTATCATATTTTCTATGTTATCTAACTAGTCATCACATGTATGTAAGTTTTGGATTAAGACTATTACACCAACTGCCACTGTATGCCCCATAATTCAGCCCTGAGTACCAGATGTCCTTATAGTGAAGGTCCATCCTTCGGCTCGGGCACCATTTGTGCCTAATGGAAAAAAACGTTCCTAATATCATATTTATTATTCCAATAAGAGAACAGTAAAAACCAAGTTGTAAGTACATTTTTGTATGTGCAATATTTGCTATTAGTAAGCAGCAAAGTTTAATTACATTACCTATTCATTAATTATTAATTAATATGGGCACAATAAGTATCAACATTGAACTGATCTGTGACCTGAAAACTCATTAATTTTTTTTACTATGTACCAGATTCTTTGTAGTGATATTTTACATACTTGCATTGTTCATTCTGAAACTCTAATTTATACACCACCATTTATGGAGATCACTAGATTTTTATGTTCTTTGCAGCCTAATCAGATTACTGAAAGGAACGCAATGACAAAGGATGTGAAAATGGATTTATGGGCTGCGTCACAATGCTTACAATTATTGTAGGCGATACGTTTCCTTTCATGGGTCATTTACAGGAGTTTAGGAAGAGCATTTGACCAAAGTCGAGTAACCAAGGTCACAGCCAAAATCAGCTGACATTTCCCAAAGCAAGGGAGGACATAGTGACGTATTTCATAGGCCCTGTTTAGTCAAGTATCAGACATGCCCATTTGAGGATTCCCTGACTTGCCAACATTCTGGTACGTCTATTAACATAAGCCTGCCCCCTCAGTATAAACCCACCACTCCTGTTGACAAAGTACAGTTGCAAATAAAGTGAAAAGAGACCTTATCTTCCCATTGGGAATGTAATGGCTGCCAAATGACAGCTGCTTTCTTTTTACCTTCTTACACAGATGTATAGTTAGGCCTGGGTGGTGTAAGGTGAATGTGCAGCATAGTTGCGGAGAGAAGGGGACCAGGAGTTAATGGCAAATACAAAGTCACTTTACTTAAGCCTTTGTAACACTCACATATGACCACAGCGGACATCAACACAAAACTCAACAAGGTACATAAGAGGCACAGTCTTTTTTACTTGATTCAACTTGTTTAAGTCAATGCTGGCTTTGCACCCCTCAATTGCAGGACAGAGTCTCGGCAGTCCTTCCTGATACAGGGGTATGTCCTCTGCAGATACACAGGCCTTCACTTGACATTCTGGCTTACAGCCTATCCAAATTTGCTTGCGGGGAGGCTCTTGCCTGTTCACCGGCCAATCACAAGCTGCCTTTGGTGTGGAGGCACCTGTCCATTTTCCGACCGAGATTAGTACACACGTAGGGATGCTCTTGCCCATCACCCGCCGATACTCTAGACTGTCTTTGACACTTCTTCCGTATGGCACACCGATGCAGCACTTAGCAACAACTCCACTGAAGCTTTGGGCATAGCCCGCGCACTGAACATCCGCCTTTTATGCACTAAGTACCGCCCTTAGCGTGAGGACGCAGCCAAGCCGCATTCTGTCACATCTCTAATGCTGTCATAGTGTGACAAACATCTTAACTAACACGGTGTATGTGCCGTTTCTCCTGTATCAAAATACCCTAAAGCTACAGCAGCCTCGATTACCTGTACAAAAATTAAACTGCAATATATATGACATTAAAAATGACAAATAATCTTACAGTACACAACAGGAACATGTCTTACTCCGGAACTCCAATCCTGGTGAGAAAAGCATATTAGAGTCAACAAAATTACGTTTTAAGAACAGTACACTTTACTTCTATATACAAGTTACTTCTATATATACAATACAAAAGAAATAGGGTATGTTCACACAGCCTATTTTCGGCCGTTTTTCGGGCCGAAAAATCAGAAGCAGAATGCCTTCAAACATCTGCCCATTGATTTCAATGGGAAAAACGGCATTCTGTTCCGACGAGCAGCTTTTATTACGCGGCCGTTTTGAAAAACGGCCGCGTAAAAAAACGGCCACGAAAAAGAAGTGCAGGTGACTTCTTGAGACATTTTTTGAGCCGTTTTTCATAGACTCTATTGAAAACAGCTCCAAAAACGGCCGTAAAAAACGCAGCGAAAATCGTGAGTGGCTTAAAAAACTTTTGAAAAGCATTAGCTGTTTTCCCTTGAAAAAAGCTCCGTATTTTCAGACGTTTTTGACTCAGCGTGTGAACATACCCATATACTTGTGACCCTTTAAGGATGGGGGTCACTCCTACACTCTAACACGGAGATAAAGGAAAATACATGTGATGGACCTAAGTATCAAGGATGAAATGAAGTAACAAACCTTGGACACAGAGAAAGACAGGGACAATATGTCACATCATACCAAAAGCTGGGGCACTAAATCAATGAATCTCAAGACTAGAGCGCAAAACAATGGCTATGTACAAGAGAAACTGGCATACTGGTTAGGGTTTTGTCAAGGAACCATTATAAAAGGGCACTATGATGTGCGCCTTGCCCTTAGTAAATCATCTTTCAAAGAGCAAGGGGCCTGCATACTGTTTCTTTGTAGGAGCCCTCTGCAGTTTGTGTCCTCCCCTGTCCCCAAGAATAGAGTGCTTATTAGAATATGAACAGAGTAGAGAAAATAGAGTAGATACTCCTATAGGGACAATGTTTACTGGAACATGTCTATTTTAACCTGGCCTTAGAATAAGATCCTATATTGGTGTGGGTTTTTCTGAGCATTATCAATGACATTGGTAGGTTCTAAAAAAAAAATGCTCAGGGTATACCCAAGCTACTATACTTAGAACTACTTTTACTGTAAGTGTGAATAAATGTGTTCACACTTTTATCGTATAGTATGATGTTTGACATACCAAGAGCAGTACCATGCTATACTTTATTAAATGGATATGTTAGTCATTGTCAAAATTCCCTACCTATTTCCAAGTTCCAATGTTTATTACCCTTCCTGAGGGCAATGGGCAATGGGTACAGTACACTCAATAGCCATCCGTTTATTATTTCAATAGTTTGGACTGATTTTCCTAAGGCTATATTTACACGAGTGTGTTCGATTTGCGGGTGTAAAAAATGCCGCGTTTTTCCTACATTTCATGTCTGTGTGCATTGCGTATTTGCATCAGTGTGCTTTGCATGTGGCATGCGTTTTTCACCTCCATGCAAGCACTTCTTTTTTTTTTTTTTTTCAGTTCTTTGTAACTGATGTCGTCCGTGTGCTCTCCGTGGTTTTCACGCACCCATAGACTTCAATGGGTCGATGTGCTGTGAGTTATTTCAACGCACAGCACACGGACGAGTATTACGCTCGTCTGAATGAGCCCTTAGGTTACTCCTAGGTGTTATCTTTTTAAATGTTTTTTGTATTTTTTGATCATTGTAGTGTTACGTCGAGATTCCACTGAAAAAACTGAGTTTCATGTAGTTTCTTCTTTAAACATTGTTCAAATTGCACATTCATTTGTGGAGTTGTATCTTTGACACCTTTCTTCTAATACACCTAAATGTTCCATATTTAATCATGGAGATGGTAAAGAATGTTTCTATTGTGTGCTTGGTTCACAGCGCAGTTTAAAAAAAAATGAAAGCTAAATATTGGTGTAATTTACTGTTTATGGTATTTGGGAACACACAAAGAACTGGATGGCCAATTCCAAGCAGAGGACCATCAATAATGCTTTATCACTCTAAGGGTATGTTCACACGCTAAAATAAAAATGTCTGTAAAATACAGAGCTGTTTTCAAGGGAAAACAGGCTCTGATTTTTAGCCGTTTTTTTTTAGGCATCAAGCATTTTTTGATGTGTTTTTAACGGCCGGTTTTTGGGCTGTTTATAATTAACACAATGAAAAACGGCTCCAAAAACGGCTCAAGAAGTGACATGCACTTCTTTTTACAGGGCATTCTTTTACGCGCTGTTTTTTCAAACGACCGCGTAAAAAAAACGCCCCGTCGAAACGAAATGCCGTTTTTTCCATTGAAATCAATGGGCAGATGTTTGGAGGAGTTCAGCTGCCGTTTTTCTGGGCAGTTACGGCCCAAAAAACCGCTGAAAGTAAGCTGTGTGAACATAGCCTAAGCTGTGCATACTGGAACCACTACTATTTCAGGCTTAGCTTTTGTAGAGGTTTACTGCATGCCATTCCAAACTCTGTCACTTGTTCCCTAGCCACAAATTACAGAATTGCCTTTTTCCCCAACTGTGCTGAGAAAGTGTCAGCTCGCAGTGTGTTGGTAAAGAACAATTGAAAATTTTTTAAATGAAATGCGAGAAATTCTAGAGAAAGCGGACTTGTGCTTTGAGGTGTACCTCAAGGGATCCTCTTAACCCTTTACCGCCACAGCCATTTTTATTTTTTTTTCATTCTATTTTTTTCCTCCCCATTTCCAATAGCCTTAAATTTTTTATTTTTTCCTCTACATAGCCATTTGAGAGATTTTTTTTCCCTTGTGGAACGAGTTGTAGTTTTTAACTGCACCATTTTATGTAGAATATGATGTACTGAGAAACTTAGGCACTTAGAATTAATGTTTTTGGGGGTTTAGTTTTTATGGCGTTCACCCTGCAGTAAAAATTACATTTTAAAATTATTCTTCATGTCGATACAAATATGGCAATACCAAACTTATTTAGTTGTTTTTTTATGTTTTACTCTCTGTAGATGAACCTTGCTAGTCAACACTGTCTCAAACAAGCAGTCTCTGCAGTGTGAGAGCTGTGAGGGAAGCAGCGGCAAGTGTAATGTTAACTAGCAGGCTTGTAGAAACAGTGACCATGACCGGGCTGCAGCTAAACTATATCTTTAACTTGGCAGACAATGATAACAACTTTCATTTGATGAATTAGGAAGGAGAGGTCTGCATCCAGGGCCAGCGTTAGTGGGGACAAACTGGGCAATTGCCCAGGGCCCACATCCTCTTGGGGCCCCCTGCCCACTATAGCAACCATAGTGGCTGCTATGAGCCCGAGGCATAAGGGGGCCCACGTTGCCCGGCACATAAAATTTATGGGACGGTCGGCATGGGCCCCCTCATGCCCAGTGGCGTTGCTAGCACCGGGGGGAGGGGCCCTGGTGCTAGCGACAACCACATACAATTAAATACCAGATACAATTAAAACCATAGGCTGCAGGCCACGTTAGGCCTGCAGCCTATAAAATGCTGGGAAGAATCCCTGCGCAGGCCGGCGTGATGATGTTACTGCATCACGCTGGCCTGCGCGAGGGTCCCACCCAGAGGCTGTGATGCGCTCTGTCTGTCGCGGGAACGGAACTAGGTAAGTACAATTTTATTTGGGGGGGTCTGTGTGGCACTATATACAAGGGAGGGGGGCTGTGTGGCACTACCGTATTTTCCGGACTATAAGGCGCACATAAAATGTTGAGAATTTCTCAGAAATAGAAAGTGCGCCTTATAATCCGGTGCGCCTTATATATGAACCCGACAGTAAAGAGAGGGGTTCATACAGGATCCTTTACCTCTATCGTGGGCGGCAGGGGTCGGCGGCGGCATACCACAGCACACACCATGCTCCTCCCCCCCGTGCGCCTATGAATTTATTCTTCACTTGGGTTTTTACAGTATCCATAAATGGATTGAGCATTACGGCCACCGTAATCAGGAGCCACACTGAGTGATACTTACAGCTCTGTAGGATCCTTGCAATATATCTTTGCTTTAGCGTTAACTATACCCACTACCCCAAAAAATGCCTCCTGTTAAGAGACATGCTTATGATGCAGGTTTCAAGCTTAAAGCTATAAGTTATGCAGTAGAGCATGGAAATAGGGCAGCTGCAAGAGAATTCAACATTAATGAATCCATGGTGCGTAAGTGGAGAAAACAAGAAGATGACCTCCGCCAAGTAAAGAAGACCAAACTGAGTTTCCGAGGAAACAAAGCAAGGTGGCCACAGTTGGAGGACAAAATAGAACAGTGGGTTATGGAACAGAGAAACGCATGTAGAAGCGTCTCCACTGTCTCTATTAGACTCAAAGCCACTGCTTTAGCACGTGACATGGAGATCAAGGACTTTCGAGGAGGTCCTTCATGGTGCTTTCGTTTCATGCAAAGGCGTCATCTCTCCATTCGCACCAGAACTACTGTGTGCCAGCAATTACCAAAGGATTATGAAGAGAAGCTGGCCATTTTCCGCACCTACTGCATAACCAAGATAAATGAAAAGAATATCCAGCCAGAACACATTATTAACATGGATGAGGTTCCCCTCACTTTCGATATCCCCGTAAACCGTACTGTTGAGAAAACAGGGACCAGTACGATATCTATACGTACCACAGGAAATGAGAAGTCATCTTTCACTGTAGTTCTCGCTTGTCAGGCTAATGGCCAGAAACTACCACCCATGGTAATTTTCAAGAGGAAGACTTTGCCTAAAGAAAATTTTCCTGCTGGTGTCATCATTAAGGCTAACCCAAAGGGCTGGATGGATGAGGAGAAGATGAGTGAGTGGCTGAGGGAGGTCTACGTCAAGAGACCGGGTGGCTTTTTTCACAAATCCCCATCCCTATTGGTCTGTGACTCGATGCGCGCCCACTTGACCGATACTGTCAAAGCCCAAGTGAAGAAAACTAATTCGGAGCTTGCTGTCATCCCTGGTGGATTAACCAAAGAGCTCCAGCCGCTAGATATCAGCATCAACAGGTCATTTAAAGTTAAATTGCGAGCTGCATGGGAGCATTGGATGACAGAAGGTGACCACACATTCACCAAAACAGGGAGGCAACGCCGTGCGAGTTATGCCACTATGTGCCAGTGGATCGTGGATGCCTGGAAGAATGTATCAGTCTCCAGTGTCATCCGAGCTTTCAGGAAGGCTGGAATCACCACTGAAGAGCCTAGCAGCAGCAACGAAACCGACTCGGATAATGAAGAGGAGGACCCCATGCTTGATGCCGAAATCGCCCAACTGTTCAACTCCGACACTGAAGATGACGGATTTGATGGATTTCTGGTGGAGGAATGAACTGAAAAAGTACGGTAAGGGTATGTGCACACACACTAATTACGTCCGTAATTGACGGACGTATTTCGGCCGCAAGTCCCGGACCGAACACAGTGCAAGGAGCCGGGCTCCTAGCATCATACTTATGTACGACGCTAGGAGTCCCTGCCTTGCTGCAGGACAACTGTCCCGTAGTATAATCATGTTTACAGTACGGGACAGTTGTCCTGCAGCGAGGCAGGGACTCCTAGCGTCGTACATAAGTATGATGCTAGGAGCCCGGCTCCTTGCACTGTTCGGTCCGGGACTTGCGGCCGAAATACGTCCGTCAATTACGGACGTAATTAGTGTGTGTGCACATACCCTTAACGTTTTGATTTGCAATTACAGCTGAACCAGTTGCAAGTTATTGTTAAAAAGTGTAATAAATTTTGACTTGCAGTCTGAGCAATGGTTTATTTAACGGTAATGTGCTGCGCCTTATAATCCAGTGCGCCTTATATATGAAACATGATTGCTTACAAGGCGCTCATAGAAAGTGCGCCTTATAATCCGGTGCGCCTTATAGTCCGGAAAATACGGTATATACAAAGGAGGGTGAGCTGTGTAGTACTATATACAAGGGGGGCTGTGTGGCACTATATACAAGAGGAGGGGGATCTGTGTGGTACTATATATAACTACATATAATTACATATAAATAACCCTTTGGAAGCACATTTCACAATACTTTTCAGACTACTGCTTCCCATCTTATACACTAAGAGGTCACTTTATTAGCGACACCTGCCCTTTCACGATTGGATCTTTCCTGTATGAACGTTAGACACGTAACCCCTGAGTCCAACATGAAATCAAGTGAGCAAATTTTCAGTGATCAGTTTCAGTGTGAATACACATTAGAATGGGAAAATCTAGCGATCTGAGCAATTTTGAAAAATACATAAATATCGCTGCTAAACAAGCTTGGGCCAGTATTTTACAAACTTCCAACCTTGTGGGGTTTTCCCATTGAACAGTGTCAGGCTGGTGGAGTAATGGTGTGTGAAATGTTTTCTTGATAACGCTGGGTCCTCTGATACTTGTGGATGGACGTTTGAACATTAAAGCTGACCTTGACATTGTGGCTGACCAAGTTCATCCCTTTATGGAAACTGCTTACCTTATGGTAGAAGGTGACTTTAGAGTCAATTGTGGGAAGCAATCTGGTCCGCATGGGCCAATATTCCTGCAGAAATATTTCAACAACTAGTGGAATCTATGTTCAAACAAATTTCTGCGGTTCTGAAGGCCAACTGAGGTCCAACGCGCTACTAGATGGGTGTCTCTAATAAAACTTACTTGCAAACATTATTTTTACATAATAAAACAGCAAAAGCTGAGTTTATTTATGTTAAACCAGTCCATCATAATTTAGGTAATTTTTTTAAGTAACAAATCGGTATATGTTAAGTAATACATTTATATAAGATGATAAAAAAAATGTATACAACATCAGATTTTTTTGCCACTAATGATTACATCTGGAAATTATGTTTTATTATTGACCATTTGAAGGTCTTAACAATACATGAACACAATAAAATATACTGTATACTGTGTGATGAAAAAAATAATTTATTATGGATGTCTTTACACTACCTGGACAATTTATACTGTACATATGTGACGTGTAAAGATACAGATAAATATTAGGAAGCTTTTTTTCTTATACAAGGTTAGGTAAATCATGAAGTAACGCCTTACATTACATTCTGTATGTCAACTAGGAAGGCTTCATTCATCTACAGAGATCCCCAAATATACTATAATATGGCACATAGTTAAAAATATGACCTTTCTATCTGTATTTACAAGCATTTGCTTCTGTGTGTCAAAGTACAGACTTCGTTTTTATGTCAGCTCAATGGACAAATATACCCTGTTATTTACGACTATTATCTAAAATACATATCCTATAGAATACTATCATGTACATTGTTGACCTAGAGCACTGCCACTCAAATAACATACTAGTAAACATATAAAAATTACTACATTACATGTGGTGAAAGAGTATTATGGATACTAGCAAAAAATACTGAGAACACTAAGCAGGTCAGTAGCAACAAGCACAGTAAAGTTATGTATGTCATTCATTTGTACACCGTAGCTTAATTTGGGGTCACCATATATTTAGAAATTGAGGCTTTGTAGACATACAAAAATTTTTGAATTTAACGGAGTCTTCAATCAATTGGTTTATTTGTATACTGCACAGTTGTCCCTGCCTGATGTCAACACTATACATTTCTTTTTTATCCAAAGTACATAAATGACATAAATGTATGCATTCATTATATAGAGTGGTGCTAAATATCAGCTCTAAATATAGACTATCAACTAAATATAATAGTGTGCCACAATATTTGAACAATTTATTTTCTTACAAATTTGGCATATAGATTACAAGTTACAGGTTGCCACCAGGGCAACATACAAAGTACACTAAATTAATATTCACAGTAAACATGTACAGCTACAGTTTACATATTTGTGTGTAACAAATGAAGGGATAAGGAATAAAGGTTATTAAAATAAAACACGTCACGCAATATCTTGGTGATTTTCACTGGATTTTGCTCTTCAGTTCTAATGCTGTACTTATTCCTTTGAAAACAAAGAGAAAGATAATTTAATCATATAATGCACACAGTATATACACTTAGCACAATTAAATACTGACATAAACATAGAATGTGTCTTCGTTTTGGAGAGATTTAATGGAGCAGCTACAAAGAGTGTCTCTCTTTTCCTCTTTGGAGGACCCAGCATCTCCATGCATTACATGGACAGATCTTTTATTTCAATGAGAACTGTGTAATGCTTTATTTCCCCTGTGATGGCGCTGCTGGGGAATTAAACACTTGCTGACGGGCTCCTCTGCAGATTTTAAGTGATTATTGGGGGTCTAAGCAGCAGGACACTTTTTGATCAGCTTATTTTAACCCCATTGGTGAGGGGTTTTTCCAAAAACGGCCAAGCATAAAAATATTCTTTCTTTCAATGGAGCCTTGGCTATACATACTGTATGACAAATTAAAATATAAAACGGAAAAACCCTTTTAAAAACAGACATACGGTACTGCATTAAGGCCAACTTGATCTTGGTTCCAATACTACTCAGTAAGGTCACATGCATATAGCTATATTATGGATCTGAATTTTAAAGACCCATATATGTTATATGAAGGCATACAGAGGATGTGGCATGTTCTATTACATGCTGTATTTCAAAAGTAGCCTCCCCTAGATTTATTGCTTGTAGAGGAGAATACAATGCCCATAAAGGCACCATACAGTGGCACTTGGCTCCATTATACAGATTGTAGAGACTCTGTGTGCCACTGTACAGGCTGCCTGCACATGGCCTTTGTAGAGAGCCGTAATAGAGAACCCATAAAAGTGCATTGGGACTCTAATGTGGTTCTTTATGCCTCTGATTTCATATGGACTGACAGAAAACAAAATGTGGCATGGTCCATTAGATGCCGTATGTATAGAGCTATTTTCCTTAGTTATGGCACCCAACAGAGCCTGTACAGCAGTGCACGGAGGCCATGTGACTCCAAACTAGGGAACAGTATGGCCTCCATACAGTTTCCATGCATGCGGCTCTATAGTGTGTATGATCCCGAATACTGCAACTCTGCAGGAAGAAAGAAACCCAACACAGAAGGATGTGTGCTATGGAGAAACCAGAGGCATTCAACTACTGCTTCAGTCCTAGAAACGGACCAACGCTATTGAGATGGTGGATATATTGTGCACATTTAATTTTTAAATTGCAATCTTTTTCTAAAGCTCTATGGCCTGTGATGTGTTCTAGAATTTTTCTCTCAGTCAAAATAAATGCTGATTGTACAAACAATGTTGAAAAATACTTGGGTACAACTAGAGAGTAATATTTAGAAATTAATCATTCCACTGACAATGATTTATAACTCCAGATTTAATTCAAACCAAAAAAAAAAGTAAAATGTTTAGATAAGAGCAGTCTTCTATCCAGATTAGTCATACCTCTGTTTCTGCAGTCTTTCTGGATAGAAACCAGACTTGCATTGGGTCTGTTTTCCCCTTCATGCTCACTGGTCCTCTATGCCGTAAATGGAACTGGGGGTCAGCATTTTCTGCACTCATGAGACATCTGCATAATCATAAAAATTATAACATTAGACCAAAGGTGGAGTTTAGATTACTTCCATAATGCATAATAGAAGCACTAACGTTAAAGTTTTTTTCCAGTACTTAAATGCTGGTCTATGTGTAGGAGTCCAACCTCAGGATCCCTGCCGATCAGCCCAATAAAGGGGCAGCTCAATGCCTTTTACTTGAATAGGACTGAGCTGCAGTACCAGGCAAGGCCACTAGTAAAGAAGAGCTGCTGTGCTCCTGCCACGGCCCCTTCGTAGTGCTGATTAGTGGGGTCCCGGGGGTCAGATCTCACTGATTAAACATTGATGGACTATCGTTAGTCCTGGAAAACCCTTTAAAACTCCAAATGTATGTGCAGTACAAAGCCATCCAATTGTATTGAATACTGAAAACTACCAAAAACGTAGCATGATCATAGGTCTCAGTTATGCCAATGAAATTAGTTTTCCCACAGCATATATACAAATTTATGCTGCCATGTATCTTTTCATAATACAATATCTAGCACCTAGGGGTACACACAATGTCCCTGGGGGTACTCCTACTGTTTTCATGCTGTGCTTTTTTGGAGGTACTTTGATGCAATGTATTTCAGTTGAGGTACTTGATTTAAAAACATTAAGAAATACTGACCTAGCAAACTGACCATTCAGATCTTCAGGCCCTGCCGACTTCACAACACCTATGAACATGTGCACCGATTCAAATAACTAAATACAACATTATCTACTTCCTATCTGGCGGGAATAACGGCAATTATATGCACAAATGTTTTGACATCAATGTATTTGGTTGCTTGAAAAAGGGGGCGGACCCCCGAAAGATCACATCAGGCGTAGTAAGACGCCAATCAATCCTCCACATGGAGTCTCTGCTAAACAGAACCAAGACACTATTTTTGAAAAAAGAAAAACTACGATAGTGACGTACTTATTTCTATATAAATACTGCATTGTTTTAATACTCTGGAAGCATCTCATTTAGCATGTATCTAGCACCCTGATACTAAAATTGGGATTGAATTACCGGTAATTCTATTTTCGTATGGTGATTTGAAACCACACAATCTCCGGTCTATATCTGACAATGCAATGGATCTCATTTTTTGCTTCCCTGTTAGCTACTATCAAGCAGTCGACTAACTTTATATTACCCTCCAAACTGGATTTTTTTACATAACAAATTACCAATAAATACACTTTTTATTATCTTCTATTAAGTAAACATAAAAAAACAGCAAATAACAGAGATATTAAGTATCTCCAGAACCGTAATGACCCATACAATACAGTAAACACATTATGTATAGTGATCGTAAATGGCACAAAAAATGGCTTGTTTTTTTCAATAGAAGCTATGTGCAGAGGAGCAGGCCAGTGAGTACCTTGAGTTGAACCAGGCTCAGAACTGAGGAGACAAGGAGGCCAGATAAAAGGGGATCCAAGCGGGGGTAAGCACCAGAGTGGGGGTCTGCCCCAGAGTGGGGTCTTGAACAAAACAGCAGATTCATCGCAGAATGGCCTGAAGTGGCTATCCATAAAGAGAAGAGCACCTGGTGTCCGGAGAGCACAATACAAATTGAGGTAAAAATAGCAGCCTCACAAACTATATTGTAAGGCCTGAGTTGTCCTGTTGAACTATTCTGATATTATCATCAGACTAATTAAGAGGTATTGTTCTGAGGGACTTTCCAAAGCATTGAAGTATCTTGGTTGTCACTGTTGCCAAGATTAATGGACTGACTAGATATACAGTTAGGTCCAGAATTATTTGGACAGTGACACAGTCTTCATGATTTGGGCTCTGCATGTCACCACATTGGATTTTGAAATGAAGCAACTGAGATGCAATTGAAGTGTAGACTTTCAGGTTTAATTCAAGGGGTTGAACAAAAATATCCTGTGAAACGTTTAGGAATTGCAACCATTCTTCTACACAGCCTCCTCATTTCAGGGGCTCAAAAGTAATTGGACAAATTAACATTACCATAAATAAAATGTTTTTTTTTTAAATACTTTGTAGAGAATCCTTTGCAGGCAATGACAGCCTGAAGTCTGGAACCCATGGACATCACCAAACGCTGGGTTTCCTCCCTTGTGATGCTTTGCCAGGCCTTTACTGCAGTTGTCTTAGGGCCTGTTCACAACAGCGTTGGCTTTCCGTTGAGGCGTTGCGGCGTGGAACCTCGCAACGGAAAGTCAAACGGAAACCACAGCTTCCGGTTGCATCACCATTGATATCAATGGTGACGGAAACATTGCTAATGGTTTCCGTCTGTCACCGTTAAGGCAGGTCGACTGCGCTATTGATTCCGTTGAAAAAATGGAAACCTGCCGGAACGGTGACAAACAGAACGGAAAGCGAATGCTGATGTGAACAGGCCCTTAAGTTGTTGCTTGTTTGTGGGTCTTTCTGCCTTAAAGGGAACCCGTCACCAGAATTTCACCTATTGAACTTTACATATCCCTCACAGGCCGCTGCTATAAAAAGTTCATTGCCGTTATCCCCTCTCCTAAACTCCTCCTCTGACTGCAAATAACGGTCTGCAAACATTTTGCGCCTTTTATTGTAATAATCTGGTGTCCCTTTGTGCGCACACTCCAGAAGAGGACATCAATGCACAAGCGCGGGATTTTGTGTGCTGGGGAAGGCGAGGAGCTGTCAATCAAAAGTAAGGAGGCGGGGTAAACTCGGAAAAACTTGAGGAAAGAAGATTTGACTCTTTTCAAACGAAGATTTGACACTTTTCAAGCGAAGATTTGACTCTTTTCAAGCGAAGATATGACTCTTTTATGGTCATTAGCATACGTGTGGGAACACTAAAAGCCTGAATATTAAAGCTACAGAGCCGACTAAGAAGACAATTATAGGTTATATAGAAATGATTTTTCACCCACTACCACCTGGTATTGCTTTTTTAATAGGTGAAATGCTGATGACAGGTTCCCTTTAAGTTTTGTCTTAAGCAAGTGAAATGCATGCTCGATCGGGTTGAGATCTGGTGATTGACTTGGCCATTGCAGAATATTCCACTTCTTTGCCTTAAAAAACTCCTGGGTTGCTTTCGCAGTATGTTTCGGGTCATTGTCCATCTGTACTGTGAAGCGACGTCCAAACAACCTTGCTGCATTTGGTTGAATCTGAGCAGAAAGTAAATCCCTGAACACTTCAGAATTCATCCGGCTGCTGCTATGTTCAGTCACATCAATAAACACTAGTAACCCAGTGCCTTAGGCAGCCATGCATGCCCATGCCATCACACTGCCTCCACCATGTTTTACAGAGGATGTGGTGTGCTTTGGATCATGAGCCGTTCCAAGCCTTCTTCATACTTTTTTCCTCCCATCTTTCTGGTACAGGCTGATATTAGTTTCATCTGTCCAAAGAATGCTGTTCCAGAACTGGGCTGGCTTCTTTACATGTTGTTTGGCAAAGTCTAATCTGGTATTTCTATTTTTGAGGCTGATTAATGGTTTGCACCTTGTGGTGAACTCTCTGTATTTGCTCTCATGAAGTCTTCTCTTTATGGTAGACTTAGATACTGATACACCTACTTCCAGGAGAGTGTTCTTCACTTGGGTAAATGTTGTGAAGGGGTTTTTCTTCACCATGGAAAGGATTCTGCGATCATCCACCACTGTTGTCTTCCGTGGACGTCCAGGCCTTTTGGAGTTCACCACCAGTGCGCTCTTTTTTTTCAAAAATGTACCAAACTGTTCATTTGGCCACTCCTAACATTTGTTCTTTCCCTCTGATGGATTTCTTTATTTTTTTTAAGCCTAACAATGGTCTGTTTCACTTACATTGAGAGCTCCTTTGACCTCATGTTGTGGGTTCAGAGCAACATCTTCCAAATGCAAATGCCACATCTGGAATCCACTCCAGACCTTTTACCTGCTTAACTGATGATAGATTAATGAGGGAATAGCCCAGGCAGCCCATTAAATAGCTTTTGAGATAATTGTCCAGTTACTTTTGGTCCCTTGAAAAAGAGGCATCTACATATTAAAGAGCTGTCATTCCTAAACCCTTCCTCAAATTAGGATGTGAATACCCTCAAATTAAAGCGGAGAGTCGGCACTTTAAGCCCATATTGATTATATAACTGTATATTCAATATGTTTTGGTAAACAGCTAAAATGCCAAAACTTGTGTCACTGTCCAAATAATTCTGGACTTAACTGTATATTCCATCAGATGTATGGAGGTATTGCCCCCTCTATGGGAAAATATGTGTGGCATACACCACCCTACACAGATTATATGGCAGCACATGGAGGCCATGCGGCTCCATACTAGGCTCTGCTGTGCACAAGATTACACAATGTGTTGTGCTGCAATCTTATGTGAGAATGCAGAGCAAATTTGCAATCAATCTGATAGCTGTGATTGTTGGAAGTTGGGGGAGGGATATCAATTAAATTTCTATGATAATATAAAAAAAAATACTGTTAGATTTTTGGTGATCGCATGCGATTTCGTAGACTAAAATGACATGCAATATCGGCATACAATTTACCAATTACACTCAATCATTGCACTTAACGTAATCAAATGTTCATTGTGTAGAAAAGCATAATTCAAAAATATATATAAAGCTACATTTTATTACCTGAGAAACCTTGGCATTAGCTAAACATTTCTGTCTTTCACTGCACTTTATTGTTTCCAGAAAACATGCCATTTCATATTTGGAAATTCAAACTCCCCAGCCTCTAAACTCCTTTTCACCAGACACTTAGATTAATGATCTCGCCCGTCATTTTACCACACGTTTATTTTAGTAAATAATTGTTCTATTCTCCATTCATGCCTGGTAAAGCTACATATCTGTCATAAGAATACAATAAATCAATCATGATGCGCTTAGTATTTAGTTACTAGTGTCCCAATATACTTTCCAGCTGTAGCAGATGTGAAGTAAATCTTTTCATTTGGAGATTTGTGTACTTAAGATATAGCACTCCATTAAGTTTTTATTGTGCATTTCTTTTCTTTAATCTAGATCGGTGCCAGCTATCACTGGATATCTGATTCACAGTCCTTAAAGGTACGTTTGCTCCTTTCACAAGGAGCTATGTATGGGAACGATCGCTCCTTACTCTGATCGCTCGTCCCCATACATTTCTATCATGTTGTCAGAACAACTCTTTGTTTACACAGGGAGATGTGCTGCCAACTACGATAATATTTTAGGCTGCATAAACTATACAATCAGCCGATGAATGAGCCACTGCTCGTTCATCGGCTGATGGTTGCCCTATTTACACAGGGCAATGATCGGGAACGAGCGTTCTGTGAACGTTTGTTTGCCCGATAATTGGCCTGTATAAAAGGGCCTTTGCACTCACTATTTAAAGGGGTTGTCCATTCCCTAAAAATGTATGGCCTATCCTCAGGATAGGCCATCAATAGCTGATGGGTCAGGGGCCCGACTCCCGGGACCCCCGTCTATCAGCTGTTTTGAAGGGGTGCAGCACTCGTACGAGTGCTACTTCCACTTCAATTCTACTTGCTCACTGTGAATCGTCGACACACATGTAGCGGCGATTCAAAGGTATTGCAGCCTTTTCCCCCATTGAAGTGAATGGGAGAAGAAGGCTGCAAAAAATGTGTCGATGATTCACATTGAGCAAGTAGAAATGAAGGGGAAGTAGTGCTCGCACGAGCGCTGCACCCCCTTCAAAATAGCTGATCGACGGGGGTCCCGGGAGTCGGACCCTGACACATGAGCTATTGATGGCCTATATTGATTTTTAGGGACTGGACAACCCCTTTAACATGTGCTCGTTGCAATGCTAAGTTCTCCTTTTTACAGGGGCCAATGATTGGGTGAACGAGCACTCGTATGTTCACTCGTCCCAGATGATAGGCCCGATTAAACATGGAAGCCAACAGCGGACGAATGAGCAAACACTCGTTTGTCGACTGAACTAATCTTTTATGCTGTAAACAGGGGATGTGCTACCGACAGTAAAACTATAGGGAGACAAACAAATGGTCATTGCTACATGTAAATGGACCAAACGAGCGCAGATCAACATGTAATTATCGTCGATCGGAGTTCATTACCGGTCATGTAAAACCCCCTTTATAGATGAAAGACTGGAGATTTAGCATGTTGGACTTCATGTGTATGGAGATATTCTTCCTAGAAGAAATGCTTCTATACATCTATATGTATGAAGTTTAAAGTATCATGCCACAATGCCTCTGCTGTACCTGCATTTCAAAATGCTGAAACTTATATTTTATGGTACTCTGCTTTCCTGTCTTCCTATATAGTCTAATGTTATCTCTAACTTTTGTCAAAGTGTTTGATCGTGTTAAGTTTTATGATCATTCTGACCAGCTAGTTTGTTTGTTTATCTCTGCATAGCTTTTTCACCTCATGTGTCTAGTTGATTTGATTAATAGCTGAACGAGCTTAAAGGGAATGTGACGCTAGAATTTTTTTTTTTTTTCAAAACAGTTAGTATATAAATGATTAGACATTGTTCTAATTTTTTTAATTTTTTTCACAAGTCAGGAAATATTATAAATTAGATTCTAATTTATAACATTTCCATGTGCTGGTCACTAGAGGGAGCAATTCCCAAAATTGCAGCATTGGCATGTGGTAAAGCAACCTCATTGCTTTATGCTGCAAAATTGGAGAAGACACACTCGCTCTATTGTCCTCAAACAATCCCCCCTCCTTTATCCTGGCTAGTGCCAGGAGAAAGGAGGGGGTTGAATGTTAAAACCTCCTACACTGTGTGCTGCCATTTTTTGAGCGAATGCACAGTGTAGGAGGATTAGATACAGTGGTAATCACACAGTATAACACGAACATACACACACACACATCACATACACAAACATAACTTACCTGCTCCTGTCACCGCTGCCGCCGCTGCCTCCACTCCTAGTCCTTGCTTCTGAACATATGGACGGAAGCCGCGACCGGAAGTAGTCGTCTTACTGTCCGGCCGCAGCTTCCGGTCCACATGAAAATGGCACCGGATGTCGCTCTGCCGAAGACCTGCCTTTTGGTCTGTGTGAGAGTGGTGCATGCACCGTTCCCACACAGTCGGCGTACGCTATAGTGAATGGAACGGCTCCCATTCGCATTCTCTATGGGGATGTATGTGCCGTACTCCATCTCTGTATGTGTCGTTAATCGACACATACAGAGATGAGAAAAAAATTGCAGCCCCCATAGAGAAGTAAAAAAAAGAAAAAAGTAAAACACAAAAACACAAATAAATAAAAATTATTTTAATAACATACTAAAAGCAATAACATATAAAAAAAATGTTTTTCGTGACACCTTCCCTTTAATTAGGCCTAGATCTGAGCATCTACTCCCCTATAAATTTAGATGTAGCATAAGGGGAAGGCACTCGACGGCAGAAGTCATCTCTGTCTAAGTGGCATATTGTCAAAGTATTCTGGCAGTTAGACATGGCAGTTAGACAGGGTAAGTGACAGGTGATCTGCGAAATCAACAAACTATCACACATTCTAATTATTAGATTCAATAATCTATCTGTTTACAAACAAAATACAAACAAACATGTTCACTACCGCACTCATCATTATAGCTGCTCTTGGTTTACAATCCTACCGCCCATTTAGGCCTTGGCAAAAATCAGTCCACATCAGTCCCTCTCTCCTTGCCTCGCCCATATACAGCTCCCATGCACTATTCACTTTCCTCAGTCACCTTAACCCATCTCATCCCAATGCTCAACATAAAAATCACCCTCATAAATCACATAACCATCTGCTGTCTCTCTCCATTCTCCTGCTACTAGCTGCAGGGGACATCTCTCCCAACCCTGGTCCTCCCTTTTCTTCTGCCAAGCTCAACCACTTACCTGCCACACATAGAAACCCTGCAAATCTTCTTACCATTCCTTGTACGTCTTCTCCTGTCTCTTTTAACTGTGCTTTCTGGAATTCTCGGTCCGTGTGCAAAAAAACTCACCTTTATTCATGACTTATTCATTTCTAACTCTCTCAACCTCCTGGCTCTTACGGAAACATGGCTACACCTGTCTGACACTGCTTCCACTGCTGCTCTATCTTATTATGGTCTCCAGTTCTCTCATGCCCCCAGACCTGAGATCAGGCAGGGTGGAGGAGTAGGTATACTTCTTTCCCCACACTGCACTTTCCAGGTCATTCCCCCGGTCCCCTCACTCACATTTCCCTCTTTTGAAGTCCACACCCTCAGACTCTTTCACCCTTTTTCCCTTCGAGTGGCAGTTGTCTACCGCCCCCCGGGGCTCACCCCGCCAATTCCTACATCATTTTGCTGCCTGGCTTCCACAATTTCTATCCTCTGAAACACCCACTCTCATCATTGGTGACTTCAACATCCCCATTGATAACCCAATCTCCTCATCTGCCTCCCAGTTTCTATCTTTAACCTCGTCCCTAGGTCCGTCACAACTTACTAACTCTTCTACACATGAAGACGGGCATTCACTTGACCTGGTCTTCTTTCGTCTCTGCTCAGTTTCTGACTTTATTAACTCTCCTCTCCCGCTCTCTGACCACAACCTTCTCTCCTTTACTATCAAATATTCTCTGCCTCCTGAGGTCATGCCTACGTATCAGACACACAGAAATCTACATACCATTAACACTCAGAAATTCATAGACAGTCTACAGTCCTCATGGTCCCCTGTCTCTTCCTTCTCCTGTCCCAATCTGGCTCCCAAACTTTACAATAACACTCTCAAAAATGCATTGGATGAAGCAGCCCCCCCTACACTCCGAACCACCCGACAAAGACGATGACAACCCTGGCACACGCCTCAATCCCGCTTTCTTCAGCGGTGCTTGAGATGTGCCGAACGACTGTGGAGAAAATCGCATTTGGCTGCAGACTTCCTCCATTACAAATTTATGCTCAAAATTTACAACTCTGCCCTTCACCGCGCCAAACAAGTCTATTTGACTTCTCTCATCTCCACACTATCTAATAATCCAAAACGCCTCTTTGATACTTTTCACTCCCTCCTTAGTCCTAAAGTGCAGACGCCAATCACAGATCTCAGTGCTGAAGACCTGGCCACTTATTTTAAAGTTAAAATTGACAGCATCCGGCATGATATTATCTCCCAGTCCCCTAGTAACATCGATCCCCTTCCCTCCCGCACTCCCTCTTCTTCACTTTCAGCATTTGACCCAATAACAGAAGAAGTCTCTAGGCTCCTCCCTTCTTCTCGTCCTACTACCTGCCCTATTGATCCTATCCCCTCACACCTCCACCAGTCCCTCTCCCCGGCTGTCACTAGTCACCTGACTAAAATATTTAACCTCTCTCTTTCCTCTGGTATCTTTCCCTCCTCTTTTAAACATGCCATTATAAACTCATTACTGAAAAAAACAACTCTTGACCCATCCAGCGCTGCTAACTACCGACCAGTCTCTAATCTGCCCTTCATCTCCAAACTCCTGGAATGCTTGGTTTACTCTCGCCTTATCCGCTATCTCTCTGCTAACTCCATTCTAGACCCCTTACAATCTGGTTTCCACACTCTATACTCCACAGAAACTGCCCTTACTAAAGTGTCAAATTATCTCTTGGCGGCTAAATCGGACGGTAAATACTCTCTCCTGATTCTTCTCGATCTCTCTGCAGCCTTTGACACTGTAGACCATAAACTCCAAACTCCTACTTAACATGCTCCACTCTATTGGCCTCAAGGATGCTGCTCTCTCTTGGTTTTCCTCCTATCTCTCTGACCGCTCATTTAGTGTGTCATTTGCTGTTTCTACTTCTTCTCCTCTTCCCTTTGCTATCGGGGTTCCTCAGGGATCAGTCCTAGGTCCACTCCTCTTTTCTCTCTACACAGCCCCTATTGGACAAGCCATCAGCAGATTTGGATTCCAGTACCATCTCTACGCTGATGACACACAATTATATGCCTCTTCCCATGACATCACCCCTGCTCTAATACAAAACCCCAGTGATTGTCTGTCCGCTGTCTCTAACATCATGTCCTCTCTCTATCTGAAACTGAATGTTTCTAAAACTGAGCTCCTTGTGTTCCCACCATCTACTAACCTCCCTAAACCTGATGTCTCCATCTCTGTGTGTGGCACTATCATAACTCCTAAGCAGCATGCCCGCTGTCTCTGGGTTATTTTTGACTCAGATCTTTCCTTTACTCCTCACATTCAATCACTTTCACGCTCCTGTCATTTTCACCTCAAAAACAAAATCCAGAATCCGCCCTTTTTTTACGGAGGAAACAGCCAAAACTCTCATTGTTGCCCTGATTCACTCTCGACTTGACTACTGTAACTCATTACTAGTCGGTCTTCCCCTCACTAAACTCTCCCCTCTCCAATCTATCCTCAATGCAGCAGCCAGGCTCATATTTATGACCAACCGCTACACCAACGCCTCTACCCTGTGCCAGTCACTCCACTGGTTGCCCATACCCTTCAGAATAGAATTCAAACTTATTACTCTTACCCACAAAGCTCTACAAAGTGCTGCACCTCCTTACATCTCCTCCCTCATCTCTGTCTACCACCCTACTCGTGCTCTACGTTCTGCCAACGACCTTAGATTAAAATCCTCCATAATCCGAACCTCCCACTCCTGTCTCAAAGATTCTTCTCGTGCTGCACCAGTCCTCTGGAATGTGCTACCCCAGATAATCAGATTAATTCCCAATATCCACAGTTTTAAACGTGCCCTGAAAACACATCTATTTAGACAGGCCTATAACATTCCCTAATCGGACTCCTTTCCATGGCCCCCCTTTTAGATTAGTCATCAGAATAAGATTCCCTCACACTCCTTCTCTTCATGTCTGTCATACACGGATACTGGCTGGTGACCGGCTCATGCAGCTTTATGTGTACCACCCCATGTGTATAAAAATGGCTGGACTATTGTACAGAACAAACACTGTTACACTTTGTGTCTCCTTCATTTCCTCATAGATTGTAAGCTCTTGCGAGCAGGGTCCTCACTTCTCTAGTTTGAATTATAAATTAACTTTGTCACTATGTAATGTCTGATATTGTTTGTTTCATGTTCCCTCTAAATTGTAAAGTGCTGCGTAATATGTTGGCGCTATATAACTAAAGATTATTATTATTATTAATGGGACAGATTCACTACTGTGTCTGCATCTAAAAAGGGTCAGAAAAAGGTGGCAAATTTTTTGTGTAATTTATCACATTTCATTTTAGTCTAATTTAATAACAGAAGTTTGTACCTCACTAGAAACTTTTAAAAGTGTCTATAAAAGTGGATTTGGCTTAGTGGGGGTGTGGCTTAAAATGCACCAAATGAAAACTAAGCCACCAAGAGTTAATATAAGGAAGAGAAAAGTGCCAAGCATGTCTAGCAAGATGCTCCAAATACATTTGGCTTATTTTCAGACTGCCTGGTGTAAGTTTACACTATCTAAATCTTAGACAACTTAGTTAATCTGCCCCAATGTATTTACTGTCTAATTCATACAGAATCCGACAGATAATAATTTAATATGCCTCCATACATAATCAGAGGCACACAGAGATACAGTAGAGGCCTCATGGATTTTAATGGCAGCAATATTATCACTCTGTAGAAAGCAGGGCTGTAATATGGTTGTCTGCTTGAGCCTTCATACCCTCATACTTACAGTGAAGGAAATAAGTATTTGATCCCTTGCTGATTTTGTAAGTTTGCCCACTGTCAAAGACATGAACAGTCTAGAATTTTTAGGCTAGGTTAATTTTACCAGTGAGAGATAGATTATATTTAAAAAAAAAGAAAATCACATAGTCAAAATTATATATATTTATTTTCATTGTGCACAGAGAAATAAGTATTTGATCCCCTACCAACCATTAAGAGTTCAGCCTCCTCCAGACCAGTTACACGCTCCAAATCAACTTGGTGCCTGCATTAAAGACAGCTGTCTTAAATGGTCATCTGTATAAAAGACTCCTGTCCACAGACCCAATTAATCAGTCTGACTCTAACCTCTACAACATGGGCAAGACCAAAGAGCTTTCTAAGGATGTCAGGGACAAGATCATAGACCTGCACAAGGCTGGAATGGGCTACAAAACCATAAGTAAGACGCTGGGTGAGAAGGAGACAACTGTTGGTGCAATAGTAAGAAAATGGAAGACATACAAAATGACTGTCAATCGACATCGATCTGGGGCTCCATGCAAAATCTCACCTCGTTGGGTATCTTTGATCCTGAGGAAGGTGAGAGCTCAGCCGAAAACTACACGGGGGGAACTTGTTAATGATCTCAAGGCAGCTGGGACTACAGTCACCAAGAAAACTATTGGTAACACATTACGCCGTAATGGATTAAAATCCTGCAGTGCCCGCAAGGTCCCCCTGCTCAAGAAGGCACATGTACAGGCCCGTCTCAAGTTTGCAAATTAACATCTGGATGATTCTGAGAGTGATTGGGAGAAGGTGCTGTGGTCAGATGAGACTAAAATTGAGCTCTTTGGCATTAACTCAACTCGCCGTGTTTGGAGGAAGAGAAATGCTGCCTATGACCCAAAGAACACCATCCCCACTGTCAAGCATGGAGGTGGAAACATTATTTTTTGGGGGTGTTTCTCTGCTAAGGGCACAGGACTACTTCACCGCATCAATGGGAGAATGGATGGAGCCATGTACCATCAAATCCTGAGTGACAACCTCCTTCCCTCCACCAGGACATTAAAAATGGCTCGTGGCTGGGTCTTCCAGCACGACAATGACCCAAAACATACAGCCAAGGCAACAAAGGAGTGGCTCAAAAAGAAGCACATTAAGGTCATGGAGTGGCCTAGCCAGTCTCCAGACCTTAATCCCATCGAAAACTTATGGAGGGAGCTGAAGATCCGAGTTGCCAAGCGACAGCCTCGAAATCTTAATGATTTACAGATGATCTGCAAAGAGGAGTGGGCCAAAATTCCATCTAACATGTGTGCAAACCTCATCATCAACTACAAAAAACGTCTGACTGCTGTGCTTGCCAACAAGGGTTTTGCCACCAAGTATTAAGTCTTGTTTGCCAAAGGGATCAAATGCTTATTTCTCTGTGCACAATGCAAATAAATATATATAATTTTGACTATGTGATTTTCTGTTTGTTTTTTTAAATATAATCTATCTCTCACTGGTAAAATTAACCTAGCCTAAAAATTCTAGACTGTTCATGTCTTTGCTAGTGGGCAAACTTACAAAGTCAGCAAGGGATCAAATACTTATTTCCTTCACTGTATGTGTTGGAATTTTTCTGTCTTGATCTTCTAGCTGTATTAAATACCAGATCTATCCACATCATTCTAAAGTAACAGGAAAAAAATTCCAAAATAAGAAACCATTTAAATTCCTACATATGATTGTTTAAAGTATTTTAGGCAATAGGAAGGTTTCCTGTATGAAGACAGAATAGTCAAATTATGATCAGACACAAAGTGAATCTGTAGATTGGAAATTAGGGTTATTTAAATTAAGATGACATTCTCAGACAGTCACAGGCTAGGTACAGGCTGTCCCCTGATCTCTGTATACATTAGAAGCAGGATTAAATTAGAAGCTTACCTGCATAGACCAGACCTATTTTCCCCCTAGTAAGAGAGACTTTGGTTGTAGGCTGGGGGTACATGACTGTCCACTTTAAACTAAGGTTTAACTTTTTGACTGGAGCGAAATGTTAGTGTGATTTACCATTAATATTTAATTAATTTGTTTTGACTTCATTGGTATTGTCTTACCTGTATGTATATTCAGATATATTTATCTTTCCCTTCTCTCCAGTTGTCTCCGTTCTGCTAGTCAAATTGACAGTATTTCCAAACAGGCAGTAACGTGGCATTCTCTGACCAATAACACCCGTCACTACTTCTCCTGTATGTATGCCAATTGTGATCTAGGAAGACAGAAATAAAAGCTGGGCTATTAAATCTTTATTTTAATTTTTTTTATCAGCTCACTGTAGTCAATGGATATCCATGAACTTTTTTCAATGTCACTATTTATAATAAAAAATAATAATCCTAAAATTTTGCAGCTTTCACACTGGCCACTGAGCCCTATAATAGACTGATACTTCCTGTTCTGTAGAGATCACTTTTCATCAGTCATATCATTATCATAACAGGCAGGATTACAATGACAGGTAACGCCTATATAAATATAACTCAGGATCCACCCTTGACAATAGGGGATGACACAACTCCCCTCCTATCCCTTTCTACACAATGACCTCTGCACTGGTCACAGAGCAAGCCATGTGGCTGCTGTAAAGCATATCTCTAAATACTGTTAACAGCAGCTCAAGAAAAATTACTGTCCCCATAATCATGTACAGAAAATAGAACTAAAGAAATCTATAATATAAATCTACAAAGATTATGTTTCACTATGTAGTTTTAAATAGTAAAAAAAAAATAAGCCCAATTAGCCCTAACAGGTCATGTGATAAGGGTTTATCTGAAGCAAACTACTGTGCCCATGTAGATATTTATAGATGTACAAAATCGTACCAGGTTCATATGACTCAAATTATCTGTAGGTTATAACACGTAGATATAATATTTGTAGGCAATGCCAGTAGAAATGCAAAGATAAAGTTTTACATCATAGTATTAAAGTTGCAGACTGCCAGTGACAAGAGTTTCTGTGTTTATGTCCCCACGACAACACTTCCGACGTAGAGGCTAAACGTGTCCATGGGGTTAGATTAGCACGACGGAGGTCCTTTTAACCTTCAACTGGCCAGTATATGTTGGTTTTCAGTAGAAAAAAAATTATACTGCGCATTGATGTATACCACTGTATGGCAATTGTCAGAGGCATCCATTTAATGTATACATCGGAAGCGTTTCCCGTCATACACGTTAAACAGAGGTCCTAAATGTGATGTAAACAGGCCCTAAAAAAACATGTAAAAACACACCACGTGGTTCATGTGGTTTTGATGGTATTTTTTACATGCATTTTTTATAGCATTTTTTATTTAGTCTAATTTTGTGCAGGCATTTTTATGGATGTTGATTAAGTGATATAGAAGGCTATAGAAAAATTTCCATACCTCGTGAATGCTGCATTAAGATAAAAAAAAATGACACTGACCCCAAAAACGCTACCAAGACACCACAAACCAATACACTGTGTATGTAGGCTTTCTCATATTTTATTATAGACTTTAAAGTAACGAGTGGCCACAATGTTTTTAGCGAAAAAAGGGCAGAAAAACCGCAGCAGAAAAATGCGAGTAAAAGATGTGCGTGTATCCAACCTTAAAAAGGTTCTCCAGGACATTAAAGGGTTTTTTCACGACTGGACAACTGATGACCTATCCTCCGAATAGTTCGTCAGCATATGAATGTTGGGGGTGCGACACCTGGACCCTGCACTGTGTGACACCCGGACCCCGCACCGATCAACTGCTCCGGCTGCATCCAGGTGATGTTTTGAACGGTATGCAGTAGTTGGAGCCAGAAGCAGATGGCTTCGATCACGGAATAGCGGCCGAGCTGCAGTACTTCAGCTGTGCTCCTATTCAAGTTCTGCAGGTCTCGGAGGTCAGATCCCCGTCGATTAAACATTGATAGCCTATCCTATCTCAGGTGACTCTTGTCACCAAACACATTTTGAATGACTATTTACCTGTGCAGATTCCCCATCTACTTGAACTTGTCCAGCAATCTCCATCATGTCTAAAGCCAGGTGACATATAGACCTTGCATGGTGGACACATGGTTCTGGAAGGCCACTCACTGTCATGTACTTGTCGCCAACAGTTTCAACCTTAAAAATACAATTCTACATTATTCTACGCACAATGTTACCAAGGTGAACGGATTAATCAGGCATAAAAGTGGATTGACTTGGATTGATTAGGTTTTGACACGGGGTAGCAATATTGAGGGAATGTTTTCTAAATAGCACTTCACCGACACTGGCGATACTTTTAATTGTTCCAATCCCTTGCAACAGGGACGAGGAGCATATCACCTCCTTCCTTCTTAACATTGTACTACATACGTTCATGCCGCTCTGGAAAATGGAACGGAGCCTGTCTGGTTAACAGGCTCCATAGCATCAGGGGGACGGATGCAGATGCCCTTGCAAACATTCAAGGGCTCAAAGAATTAAAGCCTCATCTGTTAAACAAAGGAACATTGGACCATGAAAGCTAGCAATGACTTACTATACAACACAGTTAGCCAAATAGATTTCTATTAGGTTTTTTTTTCTGCTTCCTTAATTACATTTAACCCCTTAGTGACCACCAATACGCCTTTTCACGTGATTCACTAATGGGCTTTAGGCTAGGCTGACGCCTTTTCACGTCAGCCTAGTCTAAGTCCTGCACAGGTCTCCCGTGCAGGCAGGAGCCGGGGCTCTGCTGTCTGATGACAGCTGAGCTCCTGCTCCAACGCCCGCGATCGAAGTTTACTTCGAACGCGGCCGTTTAACCCGTTAAATGCCGCCGTCAATAGCGACCGCGGCATTTAACTTTGTTTACAGAGGGAGTGCGCTCCCTCTGTCACCCATCGGCGGCTCGCAAATGAAATCACGGGTCTCCGATGGGGTGTCATGGCAGCCGGGGGCTTGATAAAAGCCCCCAGGTCTGCCCTGGACATATTCCTGTTAGGACGCGCCGGAGGCACGTCCTAACAGATTGCCTGTCAGATTTACACTGACAGGCAATAATGCTCTGGTATACGAAGTGTACCAGAGCATTATAGCAGCGATCGGAAGATCGCACAGTAAAGTCCCCTAGTGGGACTAATAAAATCAGTCATCAAAGTGAAATAAATATTATTAATAAAAAGTACAGTAAAAAAATAAATAAAACCATTTTTTTCCATAAAAAGTGGTTTTATTTAGTAAAAGTGTAAGTACACATATGTGGTATCGCCGCGACCGTAATGACTCCATTAATAAAGTTGATAGGTAATTTAAACCGCAAAAAAAACCGCAAAAAACCATGGCGAAATTGCAATTTTTTTCCATTGCCCCCCAAAAAAGTCATAATAAAAATGAATCAATAAGTCCCATGCACCCCAAAACAGTGCCATTCAAAACTACGTCTTGTCCCGCAGAAAACAAGCCCAAAAAATCACTACATTGATGGAAAAATAAAAAAATTCCGGCTCTTGGAAAGCGACGATGCAAAAGCAAAAGCAAAAGCAAATAATTTTAGTTCAAAAGTGTTTTTATTGTGCAAAAGTCGTAAAACATAATAAAACCTCTACAATTGTGGTATCGCCGTAATCGTACCGACCCATAGAATAAAGGTAACATGTTATTTACGTCGCATAGTGAACGGCGTCAATTTAAAAACGCATAGAACAATGGCGGAATTTCAGGTTTTTTTTATAATCCCCCCCAAAAAGGTTAATAAAAGTTAATATAAAAATTATATGTACCCAAAAATGGTGCCATTAAAAAGCACAACTAATCCCGCAAAAAACAAGTCCTCATACAGCTATGTAGACGAAAAAATAAAAAAGCTATAGCTCTTTGAATGCGACTATAGAAAAACGAATAAAATAGCTTGGTCATTAGGGCCTAAAATGGGCTGGTCACTAAGGGGTTAAAGGATATTCAGAAGAAAATGTGTCCATTCTCTATTTTAAAAGTTTATGGTGACATACGAGGCATCTTGTCAGCTGGCACCATGTAGTGACTTTTGTCAACTCATTTTATATTGAACATGAATAAATATCATATTTATGTTGTATTTACAGTCAGCTGAGACTATATTTAATACTACAATTCCTAAAGTAGAACTAGTCTGGGCACAGCACGCATGGGATGATTCGATGCAATGGAATGTGCCTACAATTTGTGCTACAGATTGTAATACATTAGACGTAATGGAACTTCCATTACTATTAATATCATTTCGATGTGGCGCTAAAATATGATATATTAACTGCGTAAGAGAAAACTTTCTGATGGATGGAATAGATTTGTTTCTGTTTAAAGAGACATGAATACACAAGTGCATGCAGTTTACGTTTACGTTTTAACATTGCCATAACGGGACTGTAAATATTATTTAGAATGTATATAACTTCTTTATATACCTTTGGAGTGACTGATACAGCTAAACAATAAGTTGCTGAATTTTTAACTCATTATTAGTTCTAGAACACTTACTGTATCTGCATTTAAAAGAACCGCCATAATTATAATTCAAGGTTAGATCATTAATTATATCAAACACAAGTTAGGCCACATGCACACGGACGTGCTTTTGCGGCCACAATTCTCCCAAAAATCCACGGGAGAATTGCGGCCCCATTCATTTCTATGGGGCCATGCACACGACCGCAGTTTTTACTGTCTGTGCATGGCCCGGGAGCCCGCACCGCAGAAATAACGGACATGTCTTATTACGGCCATCTTCTGCGGTTCGGGCTCATTGAAAATAATGTCCGCGGCCATGTGCATTGCCCGTGATTTGCGGGAGGCTTGCGGCTGAAAGTCCGCTGCCGGCCGACCCGAAAATCACGGCCGTGCACATGGCTACGGTCGTGTGCATGAGGCCTTAGACCTTTTCTAAGATGACTTTTGAAGAATAATAGAAATTACGACGCAAATGTGAACATAACCTTAATGAATAGCCTTACAGAATCAACTGAAATAGTGGACATCCAATTTAAAAAAAAAAATATAACAATTATTTACCTTGTAGACAAAAGGATTCTTTCGAGAGTCAGTTAAAATATCAAATCTTGTGTATACGTCATTCAGAAGATTCACAATCTTCATTGCTCCTTCCCCAGATGCATGCTTGCTGCAGAACGCATTAAATCCCACAATCCCACTAAACAGAATTGTGACATTGTCATATCGCTTGGCTGGGACTGGGCGCTTATGTCTCAGCTCATTAGCAACAGAAGGTGGAAGAACAGAGTACAGAAGGCTAAAATGAAAAGAAAATGGGACATAGACATTTAATAGAAATGTAACGGAGAACAGCTGTTATGAATAATATTATATTCATAATGAGCAGAAAATGGTTAATTAGACAATGGTGAAAGGTTTTTCACACTGGTGACTCATAATCCTCCTTGAAATGGGGTCACGCTACATTTCTGATGTCATCATTACTATCATCATTGCTAATGTAATATAATGTGAAAGCATCTCTTACGTATCAGTCTTTTTCTTCTCATCTTCCAGGGCCCTGAGGGTGTGCTGCAGCCGGTCAGTAAGTATTTCCAGTTCTTGAGTCAACTTATATTCTTCTCTGAACTGTTCTCCAAGAAGTACAAGGTCGCGAGTAGCGTCATGGAGAGGTATATCGCTGAGATACAGACCTCTTCTTGTCAAGTCATCCAGGTTCATCACACTGTGATTAAGGATATTATCGATTCATCATTCTATATTTTACATATGTTAAAAGCCAATACATATTTATGTAAAAATTACAATTCTGCCACTGCACGTCATGATCTATTTTACTGGGCAATTTCCAATATTCATATACTTCAAGATTATAGGGCGCATTTTTCTTTTTATTTAAATTACATAATATTACTTTATGAAGGTTATTACAGTTATTTAAAACACAAAGATACTATGCAATGTGAAATATCCTAAGTTCCAAGATGGAGAAGGAACAGGTGGTGCTAGTCTGTGAAACATGGTGCTGAGCATTAGGAATGTACTGTCATTTAGCAAGGGCAAACACAGGATTTGTAAAGAGGGGGTCCAAATTTGTTGGTCCACACATTTGAGGGTGCCCCACATTATAGTTGTTTTGCCAGCTTGACTATATTTACTACATCATAAGTTAGTCCTAGAGTAGTTGAGAGGTTATAGTGATATAGTGCAATATATCCAGTACCGAATTTAGCTCCTGTAGGCACAGATTGTCTGGCGTCTTAGGCTCTGCCTACCAAATTCATTACGTTTGTATGGCTTTAAAATGTAGCTTTTACAAAATAAAGCAGAAAGAACATTGTGGTGCACATCTCACAACATCTAGCATTATCTGCAGCCTTCCCCTCGAACCTCCCTAGGTGTCTTCCTCTCATATAGTGTATTATTATGTCATTTTCCCTTTAGCAGATACGCTTACTCCTAAGAAATCTATAAGTTTGTGCCTATAGGTAAATCCAGCCCGGTAAAATCCCTAGATGCGTAGAGTGGTTTAGGGCTTAATATTTCTAAAGGTCTACGGTAATAAAGGAGTTAAAAGTAAAATCTGGGATTCTTCAAGGTGGTTATGGGTTAATATCTGTTCGGATAGTGAAGTGGTTAATGGTATTATCTGCATGGTCTAGAACATTAAAGAGCAAACATGTACATAAAGTATAATTTCATTTTATTTAATCTAAACAGACTACTCAGATTCATTTCTGATTAATGATATATCTATATAGCGGTCTAGGCTCTGTTTTTCTGTCCCATGCCTCCAAATCCAAGTCCTCTGCTTCCCTTCTGACAGCCATAGAGTTACATGATAAAATACTGGTTGCCCGCAGCCACCACTAGGGGTAGCTCATGGCATTCAGAATTATAGTGCTGTCATTGAACTCAATACTAGATGTATCAAATCCATATGTAAGGAGCTCCCCCTAGTGGCAGCTAAAGGCAAAAATAATTTTCATATAACTAATGTGTGCCTACTTCTCCTGAAGGAGGTGTTTCCAGGAACAATAAAAAGTGCAGCCCTGCCTAAATAACATTGTGTTTAGTCAAAGACAGGCTCGCATCTGGTTTATTATGAAAATTTAGTTGTGAACTTATTTTCTTTGCCTGCCATTGTGAGCACATTGACCAAATCATTCTATTGCAGAGTTTTGACTTTTCTTAAAAAGTTTACAATTTTAACTGAACCCAAACTGGTACAGTAATTTAAAGGGAATGTATAACCTATATATTTTTTTTTTACTAATTAAATCCAGGGAAAACCATAATATTTTTCAATACTATTTTCTGTACATGGGGCGGCCATCCTGACTCAACTGCTGCTCTGCCATGTTAACAGCATTTAGATATCTACTTTACAGCAGCCACATGAGCTATAGGAAACAATAGTGTGCAGATGACCCATTGACTTCTATTGGAGCGTGTTCTAGGCATGCTCTGTGACCTGTGCAGAGGTTGCTTTGCAGGAAGGGGGAGGAGGGGAGCTGTGTCCATCCCCTATTGTCAAGGGTGGATCCTGTGTTATCTATATAGAGGAGTTAACTTTCATTGTAAGGGCTTGTCCACACGTAGCGGAATTGCTGCGTATTTGCCGTCCGGAATTGCAGATGGAAAATACACAGCAGAATACAGTAGAAGCAAAGTGGGTGAGATTTAACAAATCTCATCCACACGCTGTGTAAAATTCAGACCAGAAATGGGCCTGCGGTACGTATTTTTCGTACCGCAGCATGTCAATTCCTGCTGCAGAAAGTGAACTGAATTCCTGCGTTTTTTCAGGGGAGACGTCACCATCTCACAATATTGAGACAAATGCAGAAAAATCTGCACCATATTCTGCTGTAAAAAATGCAGGAAATAGTGTGTTTTTTCCGCAGCTGTATTTCTGCTACTTTCTGTGGAATTGCTGCAGAAATTTTCTGCAGCAATTCCGTTACTTGTGGACGAGCCCTAATGCTGCCTGTAAAGATAATGAGATAACAGCTGAGAAGTGATCTATACAAAATAGGAAGATTCCGTCTATTGTGAGGCTCAGTGGCCAGAGTGGAAAATACTTAGCGGGGGATAACACCTCACTGCAATGGGCGGAATCAAAGATCAATTTGATTTTGCCCGTTTAACCCCTTAGACGCAGCGGTCAATCATGACCGCGCAATCTAAGTCGTTAGAATGAAATGGGCGGCCCCCTCTCCAACACAATCGTGGGGTACCGATGGTCATCATGGCAGCTTGGGGTCTAATGAAGACTCCCAGGTCTGCCATCTTTGTACTCCTATGAAGCCCTGCTGGCATAGCTTCATAGAAGACTGTAAGAAACACAAGATACTACAATACATTAGTATTGAAGTATATCATGTAAGCGATCCAACAATCGCTGGTTCAAGCCCCCACAGGGACTAATAAAAAATAAGTAAAAAACATTAAAATATATATTTTTTCATTGTCTAAAAAAATAAAAAATTAAGTGAAAAAAAACTTTTCCCATTTTTAATGTAAAAAAACCCTAAAAGTTAACATAACTGGTATTGCCACGTTCATAAAAGTTTGAACTATTACAATATAATAATATTTACATAACTCACTCGGTGACCGGCGTAAAAAAAAATTTTATATCCGATTTGCTGCTTTTTGGTCACCTTAGCGCCCCAAAAATATTGAAAAACAGTGATCAAGAAATCGCATTTACCCCAAAATAGTACCAATAAAAACTACAGCTTGCCCTGCAAAAAATAAGCTCTCACAAAATAAAAAAGTGGAGGAAAAAAACTAAAATAAAAAAATTAAAATTGACGTCTGATTACCTTGGAGAGCAGAGAAAAAGTATGTTGTCGGCTTCTGGCAAGTAGATCATCTGTCCTTTTAAGCGTAGACAACTTATTTCAGTTAGAGTCAGTTCATCTTCGGTCTCTAATTTTTCCACATCAAGCAAACCTTCCTTGTATTAAATAACATTATATTAATGAAAAAATTTCACAGCCATACAGACAAATATAACAGACATCATTATTGCAAGTGTTGGTGAGGAAACATTAAATTTTTATGTCTTCTTAGTTGGCTCTGTAGCTTTAATATTCAGCTTTTTACTGTTCCTGCACTGTATGCTAATGAGCATAAAAGAGTCATATCTTCATACGAAAAGAGTCATATCTTCATACGAAAAGAGTCATATCTTCATTCCTCAAGCCTTTCCGAATTAACCCGCCTTTTTGCTTTTGATTGACAGCTCCTCGCCTCCCCCCAGCACACATGAAACCCCGCACTTGTGCATCGATGTCCTATTCTGGTTCCTTTCGCACAACGGGACACCATAGCGGCACATTCGCAGTAACTAGATTTGAGGCCTGGATGAAGCAGGGAAGGGTATCGGACCATACACGACAGGCACATGCACCCGTCATCTCAGATGAAATTCTGGCATTCTGGGTGGGCCAGTATTCGGCGGTGGGCCGGCATAAGAAAAGGAATGAACGAGACTGCTGGATTATTATCATAAAAGGCGCAAAATGTTTGCAGACCGTTATTTACGGTTGGAGGAGGAGGAGTTTAGGAGAGGGGATAACGCCAATGAACTTTTGACAGCAGCGGCCAGCGAGGGGTGAGTAGAATTCAATAGGTGAAATGTTGGTGACAGGTTCCCTTTAAGGTAATGTGCACACTAGGCGGATTAGCTAAAATCTACAGCATATTACATTAGCAGCAAAGTGGAAGAGATTTGAACAAATCTTATTGACACGCAATGGAAAAAATCAGCTGAGAAAACTTGCATACATTGACCTGCGTTGTGGATTTTTAATCGGCAGCATGTAAATTTATGCTGCGGAATCGTACCACTTTTGTTGCAGTTTCTCCCCATTGAGTTCAACAGGGAGGTAAAAGCTGCAACAAATAGCAAATGTGCGGTCTCTTAGCTGGATTTCTTTGCGGGTTGTAGGTCGGATAGGCTGTGTACTTTTAAGCATCGTATCAGTCCTGTGTGATCATACCCTAAAGTTGTTTTATTATTATTTTCAATTGAGTAGTTTTCCTTAGGATAGATCATCAATCCATGATCAGTGGGGTCTGACTCCCCCAGGACAACCCAGCGAGCAACAGAATGAAGGGGCAGGGGTACTTGCTGGTATGTTGCAGTATCTCAAAATGGCCATACAAGTGTGTCTGTCCCTGGTGCTGCAGCTCAGTTCCACTTTGCCTGTTCAATTGATCAATGCGCATACAACTTTTTTGCCAGGGAAAGCTTTGTACGCTCATGTGGTATTACACAGCCCTCATTGAAATGAATAAACGTTAACCCTGAGTCCGCCACAGTGGGAGCTGCTCTCCGCTACGTCTGTCCACTCTGGCTGATAGAAGAGGGACATCCTAGTGGAACATTTACATAGGGGTTGTCCTAAAGGAACACGCCATTAAATGCTATCTCCATTTAACATTACAGATATTAGAGGCTGGACCACTGACTTCTTTTTGTTAGATTATTGTTAAGGGACTTTTAAATGGAAAGACTTCGACAAAATTATATTCAATTTTGTGAAAAAGAGAATGATTGTCAACAAAACAAATTAGTAGTTGAATTAGTACTGAAGAAGAAATTATTTCTTAGGAAGTCATAAAGATGCTAATCCCGACTGCCAGGGAGAGAAATGGAGCTTTTTTTTCTCACTGCTAGAGATTTTCTATTACACTATAATCTAATAACTACGTACTATAGGTGGTTGTATATTGTATTAACCTCTCGGTTGCTGTACCTTTGCACTGTGTTCAATCGTTAACAAAAATAACAGGGAAAAAAAAGGAAAAAATTGAATTTGCGCAGACATTGAAGATGTCTCCGAAATGAACCTATCCAAACGATCAACACTTTTCATTATAATCCTTAGTAGTAAACTGAAAATGAAATGTATTAAAAATAACAGCCACTGGTCAAGCCATATGATAGGGTTAAACTATGTTACATCCTTTTCCTCGATATTAAAGGAAATTCAGCAATTAAACATCTGACCATCACAATAAAAGGAAGGGACACTTCATTTAGCTTGCTTGGCGCTATGCGACATATAAACATTCTACGACAGCTTTGGGTTGCTACGATCCTATGTAGTCCAAATAAAAATCTTGCTGTATATTTTAAAATGTTTTTTTCCATTTTGTTTTTCCTGTGCTGAGACATTGTAACTGTGGGTAAACATAACCCTATTAGGAAATATTCCTGCTTGAAACCTAGTATAAATGAAAGCTGGCTGTGAACTACAGCCATATGTGGAGCTAATCATAAATACTACTTTGAAATTCCAGAAAGAATGTACAATGATTTAATATATCATAATGTAACTTTTGCAAAGATTTCTTTTATACTTCTTCTCAACAGACTTTTCTTCTGTTCATAAACATTTCTTGTCTGTGGCTAACAAGCACATGAGCAATACTTGCAAAGTGGGGCTAAGCTTTAGGTTCAGATATTTTTTCGAAAAGAAGTAATTGGATGGGAAGTTTTTGTGAATGCAGCTAACCATTAAATGTAAAGGGTTATTCCCTTATCTAAGCCCTGGGACACCATTGTCAAGAAGTAGGGTCCTACTACCACCGGAATGCCTGGTGAGCCGGCCACCACATCTAAGGAGAGAATAAATAATGTAGAAGTCGCACATGTGAGAAGCCCTCTCCATTCAATTATATTGAAGTTACGGAAACATCTGTGCACGGCCACCCCTCCATTTATTCTCCCACCTGGATATGATGGCCTGTTCTTGACATAGGTGCAAGTCCCAGATCTAGTACCTGCATTTATCAGACATTAATTGCATATTCAGTGGATATGCTATTATTTTAATTGGGAAACCTCTTTAACAAGTTCTGGTATGCAGGCAGGCTTCATAAAATTAGATACCCTAATAAAAAAAAAGGTGTCACTGAAAGATCCTGAACTCACAAGGAGTTGTGTAGAAGCCACATGATCTGTCTTAGCTAATCAGTCGAGAGAACTGCTGGTTAGAATACAGCACACGGCCTCTTCCAACCCATACGGAGTTCAAGTCCATACAGTGGCTACAGGATGATGTCTTCTTTGCATCATCAATATGAAGGACACTTTACCTACAAATCTGAAATAGGCCCACATGTATATTATAGGGTTTTGTACAAGGCGTGAAATGCCGCTATTATGCCTTTAATCTTTTTCAACCTGTGAGGATTTCAGATATAATATGGGGGTCAGTACAAGACACAAAATAAAGCTATTATGTCTTTTATTTTCTTCAACCTCTAATGATTTCAGATAACATCAACCATAAAATCAAATGAAAAAATTAAGTATATCATAGGATATATATGGCAATATATTAGCTACCAAATCTTTACTATTAGCAGTGCGCTTTTAGTCGTTTTTTACATCACAGTGGATTAAGCAATTGGACAGGACCTAATGGCTTGCCTGCTAAGCGGCCCACAGGGCCTTTTCCCCTTCTCTCATCCTTTAATTGTTCTGGTTAGAAAAAAATATATGGCTAGACCCAAGTATAGAAGTGACTGCAAATATGTCCTTATGCAGTAAACGAGAATAAGCTTCCATCATTTCTAGCTGCTATGTTAAATTAAGAAGAAGGAATATATTTTTGAAAGCGTTGGTGCTGAATTTTAGAGTAGTTAATATACAGTATTTTACTTTAATATGGCAACTGTTGCTAGGAAACGTGCCCATTGGATTGCGAGTGAGTTTGACACTGATGTGTTCTTTTCTAACTTTCCTTTGACAGTTGACTCCCAGCTCAGATTACCGTTAACAAATCTACTGTGAGTATATAGTAGGAGACGGATCAAACACACTTCCAGATGTGGGGTCTAAATACAGACAATAAGTCTCCTAACCCTGCTTTCCACACATTCTCAATCTTTTACTTTCCCATGCTGTGCACTGTAATGTCGTCTCATCAGTTTATTTCAGAATTTTAAAAAACCCTTAACTTTTTTCTGCTCTACCATATATATCTAAACATTGATGTTGGGAGATGTCATCAATTGTATTAATAAGCTCTCACTTAACGTGATTCCCTAACAAAGCTCTTGTCTTGTCATGTAAAGGTGTTTTTCCATTATCCGTATGATATGACATAGCTTCCTAATCTGTTGGGGTTTCTCCTTTACTGATTTTCCCTGTACAGAGGCGCTCTCTGCCCCCCGCTGTGCGGAGAACTACAGCACAACCCCATTTGTTGGAATGAAGCCGAGTTCCCTGCACAGCCGAAGGCAGCAGAACTGCCATACAAACATCAGTCCCTTCGTTTCCAGGATCTGTGGGGGCCAGAGGTCAGTACCCCACTAATCATAATGTTATGGCATATCCTACCAATATGCCATAACATAATTAGATGGGAATACACCTTTAAACCGAAGAATACCTTTTCTTATCTTGATGGATACCAAATTCAAGAACTAACACATATTTTTAGCACAGTAAAATGATTTTTATAAAAAAAAGTGTATATACTGTAAATAATATTGGCTATACTTTCACAGGACAGGCTAGGCAATTCCCCTGCTCCTTAAAGATTCTCTCTTCTTTTCGGGTTTCTCCTACCCATTTATGAAGACTTGGTTATTAGCAATTCAGCAACTTCTCCTTTCCTATGTTGTCTGTACATGGGGTCTTTGATGTAGCCATTGTTCAGAAGTTAAATTCTTGATGTCGTGTTTGTTGATTCATGACATGAACATCTTTTTGTGGAAATTTTTGCACATTTAGTTAAATCAGCTACTGCTGTTATGTAGCATTCATCCTCAGTGAGTTACTTCTTAATCTATACCCCTTCCCCCTAAATGGTGCCTTAGATGTCCGCCTGCGCCACCTACCCACCCCAGCCCTGACCTTCTAAAAAAAGTACAGATCAAAGATTCCTTTAACCCCTTCCTGACATTTGACGTATCCATACGCCAAAGTCGGGTATGGGGAAGTATGGAACGGGCTCACGGAGTGAACCCACTCCATACGATGCGAGTGTTGGCTGTATGTTACAGCCGACACTTCACAGTAACGAGCAGGATCCCGCTCGAGCGCGACCCCGCTCGTTTAACCCGTTAAATGCCACAGTCAATAGCGACCGCGGCAATTAAATCGTTAGAAATAGGAGGTGACTCCCTCTAGTAGCTCATCGCACCCCCCCGCAATGCAATCGCGGGGTGGCAATGGTTGATATGGTAAAGGCACCCAGGTCCGCCATCTTTGTGCTCCTACTATGCCCTGCCTGAAGCCTGTCAGAAAGACGATATACTGCAATATAAAAAACTAATAAAAAACTAATAAAAAAAGTAAAAATTTGTAAAATAAAGGGTTTTTTTTATGTTAAAAAACAAAAATTTTATCAAAAGTTAAAAAAAAACCTTTTCCCATTTTCCCCCTAGAGCATGGTAAAAAAAATAATAAACATAATTGGAATCGCCGCATCCGTAAAAGTCTGCACTATTACAATGTATCATTATTTAACCCGCACGGTGTATGCCGTAAAAAAAAAAAAAAAAATGTAAACGCAAAAATAAGCCCTCATACCACTTAATCAACAGAAAAATAAAAAACTTATGGCTCTCAGAAGTTGGCGACACAAAATAATGAAACATTTTTACACTTAGTTTTTTACTTGTAGAAAAAACGATATATATTTGGTATCGCCGTAATCGTATTGACCCGCAGAATAAAGATAACATGTTGTTTTAATTGCACAGTGAATTCCGTAAAAATGAAGCGCAAAAAAACAATGGAGGAATCACTGTTTTTTTTCATTTTGTACCCCACAATAAAAAAAATTCCCGTTTCCTAGTACATTATATGGCACAATAAATGGTGCTACGAAAAACTACAACTCGTCCCGCAATAATCAAGCCCTCATAGGACGATATAGACGGAAAAATAAAAAAGTTATGGCTTTTGGAAAGTGGGGAGGAAAAAACGAAACTGAAAATCTGAAAGTTGTTTACGACAGGAAGGGGTTAAGGATGTTGTAGATTAGATATCGTTTTGTATATGATGTTAAAGTGGATCTGTCAGGTCCCTTATGCTGCTCAATCTGTCAATACGATTATACACGTTTGGTCACAATCTCTTCGCCTGAATTTCCGAACCATCACCAGATATTTTACTATTTCACATACAAATTTGCATTCATACTCATCAAAAATGATGACTAATTCGTCTTAACCACAGTCACGTCTGGTCTTTTTCAGTGATGCACAGCGAACAATATATATGCGCCCAGGGCCATAACTATAAATGATTCTTTACCTTACTTCTCAGGACAAACACAGTGTTGATATGAGAGAGGATTCCATGGAAGCTAATGTCAATGTGGGGTCGTACCAAGGAGAACACTGACAGCAGGTTACAGTTTCCAGGCTGGAGCTATAAACGTGTGGGGAAAGGAATATTATATGGATTATCCATGCTTTACATAGTAGAAAGATATGACAAATGAGCCAGAATAAAACTATTGGCCACGCATTACAAACTGTTCCTTCAACTAAACTGTGGAAGATTTGTTCATCTTCTATAAAACGAATAGAAAAATACACTATATGAACACTAGTTTGCATATTTTTACGGACTGTACAGTATTCGCTCCTTGTGGGAGTATAGTATTCTAATGAAGTTGTAGAAATGTTCACTCTTATGTTTAAAATAAAATGGTGCTACTATTGTAAGTGCTTGCGTAGGTTCGCTAGGCCTCGTTTAGACATGGCGGATGTGTCTCAGATTTTTGATACAATGTACAGTACAATGCAAGAAAAATGGGTTGTTTTGCAAAACCCATTCATAGGCTGCTAAAAAAAAATCCAAAACGGATTGTAGGGCACGCTGCAGATTATAATAAAAGCTATAAACGCCCCTATATTTCATGGATTTCTGTCAGATTTTTGCAGCAGATTTCCCCCTTCACAATGCAAAGAAAGAATCTGAAACACATCTGCAGCCATATCCAAATATCCACCACAATGAAACACAAATTGAGTTGATCCGTAATAGCACAAGTTGGACAAGAAGTGTAATATTGAGGATAGGGGTATCTTACGTTTTGTAGATGAAGGAAAATGTAAAGAGGGTTACACTAGTACTTAAGTTTTTTTTTAAACTAATGACAGGAACAGATCCCAGCAGAGGGAAAAGGGAAACAATTCCCAAAGTAGATCCATCTTTGATTAAAACTGACTAACTGAAATCTGACCCATTATACATGTGTTAACAAGTTATTTCTGATCAACAATTTGTTACAGATATAACATATAAATTGCTAAAATGAGATAGATAGATAGATAGATAGATAGATAGATAGATAGATAGATAGATAGATAGATAGATAGATAGATAGATAGATAGATAGATAGATAGATAGATAGATAGATAGATAGATAGATAGATAGATATGAGAGATAGATAGATAGATAGATAGATAGATAGATAGATAGATAGATAGATAGATAGATAGATAGATAGATAGATAGATAGATAGATAGATAGGAGATAGATAGATAGATAGATAGATAGATAGATAGATAGATAGATAGATAGATAGATAGATAGATAGATAGATAGATAGATAGATAGATAGAGTGATAGATAGATAGATAGATAGATAGATAGATAGATAGATAGATAGATAGATAGATAGATAGATAGATAGATAGATAGATAGAGTGATAGATAGATAGATAGATAGATAGGTAGATAGATCATCTATCTATATCTCTGTATCTCTGTATCTCTGTATCTATCTATCTATCTATCTATCTATCTATCTATCTATCTATCTATCTATCTATATCTCTGTATCTCTGTATCTATCTATCTATCTATCTATCTATCTATCTATCTATCTATCTATCTATCTATCTATCTATCTATCTATCTATCTATCTATCTATCTATCTATCTATCATCTATCTATCTATCTCATATCTATCTATCTATCTATCTATCTATCTATCTATCTATCTATCTATCTATCTATCTATCTATCTATCTATCTATCTATCTCATATCTATCTATCATCTATCTATCTATCTATCTATCTATCTATCTATCTATCTATCTATCTATCTATCTATCTATCTATCTATCTATCTATCTATCTATCTATCTATCTATCTATCTCTCATATCTATCTATCTATCTATCTATCTATCTATCTATCTATCTATCTATCTATCTATCTATCTATCTATCTATCTATCTATCTATCTATCTATCTATCTATCTATCTATCATCTATCTATCTATCTATATCTCTGTATCTCTGTATCTCTGTATCTATCTATCTATCTATCTATCTATCTATCTATCTATCTATCTATCTATCTATCTATCTATCTATCTATCTATCTATCTATCTATCTATCTATCTATCTATCTATCTATCTATCCATCCATCTGTCTATCTATCTATATCTGTGTATCTATGTATCCCTTGATAAAGCTACACGCGAAATGCGCGTCGGGGCACATTCACTTTGCTTTTTATACCTCTAATGGAACTTTGTCCGCCAGCATTTGTTTGTTTGGGGAACTGCACTACCAGCAGATCCCTCTAGACTTTTCCATTGAGATGGATTTGTATTTTCATTATACCAGCGCATACCTCCCTTTTTCTGTGTTTATTCCATTTACAACTGTACTCTGTACACTTTTGCATTTATTATGACCAACATCATATACTCCTTTTTTGACATGCATTAGGCTATTCACTTGTTATTGAGAAGGTGTTGCTTTACATTGACTGGTTACATTTGTTATCATTTCCTCTCTTAATTTGTGCGACTTTGTTGCGTCAGTAATGCCATCTTTTGGTCACCTGTATATTGTCAATTGGCTCACATACAGTTAAATCCAGTTTTGGATCCAATGTATTTTATAAATTTTATTGTCCATTTACGTGTATCAATAAAGATTTATATTTTTCTATTTTCATACTATAATAGTACATGACTCCTGGTTCTCTTGTTTGCATATGTTCATAATTTTGGAGTCTCTATTTCTTGACTTCTTGGGGGTGTGATGCTATACTCAAGAAGCACCCAGCCACCTTACTTAGATGCCTTGTGAGACTAATGTTTAATAGATAGATAGATAGATAGATAGATAGATAGATAGATAGATAGATAGATAGATAGATAGATAGATAGATAGATAGATAGATAGATAGATAGATAGATAGATAGATGATGGACAATTTACCTGAGGAAGAACTCTGTAGATAGCATTTCCACATTGTGTAACAACAAGATCTCTATCAAACATTATATGAAAAGGGAACGCTTTGCAGAACGTGTAGGGACTAATACGGGACTCTTGAGTTCCATTCTCCTCAAATCTGTCCAGATCTTCATAAAAGTCTTCCTCTCTGGAGTCTTTTTCTTCTATCAAGAATTGTGTATGGTCACACTCCTCATTTCTTTGTTGAATGACCTTAGCAAAACATCAAGAAGCAAACACATATTTAATGTTCTTACACCACCCATTTATTTCATCTATTATATTGAAACGTTTAGATACCAGATAATGGCTTCCAAGACATTTTGTAAATGGTACCTTTCACCCTCATGTGCCATTCCTCACAGCACTGTTAGCACTGCTCTCTACTGTGCCATAGAAATAGACAGTTTATCCCCAGGACTATATGCATGACATAAAAATAATTATCCACATTTTATCAAATTTCTAATAGACTGTCTAACAATCATTTTCTTGTAGGTTTTGCCAATGTGATGATGGAAGTGATGATTTGCCAAAGGAAAATTCCTTTCTTGAAAGCAAAAGGGAATTAATTGAGCACAAGCTATTGCCTAAATAATACTAGTGTGATAAAGCTACAGGTTGCTCACCTGGAAGTGGTTGTCCCAAATGGGTAACCCTTTCTTAGTATGAAGCTGTATCAGGGATGTATTTTAAGGGGTGCAGTAGTAGCAGTCCCAACAGGGCCCTGTTGCCTGGGGGCCCACAAATTCCCTCGGCCACATCAGAAAACACCAGTATTAAAAATGGCACATGGTAATTGGGGTCCTGTTACTGATTTTGCATTCCTCTCCAGGAGCTGCTTCAAACCACTGAAGGGGAAATGTGGTTTTTCATGGTGCCCATTCAAATAAATGGAAGCCTATATATTATGTGGTCGTGTGGAGTGTGCCACAGCAAGAGAAACCCTTTGCTGTAAGGGACCCCACACTCTGATGTCCATATGCCCTAATAGGGCATATAAAAAGGGGTTGTCCTGATGGGGCAACCTTCTTAAATGCTTCCTCTCACCAGATTCTAACTGAACATGCTCAGCTTAGCTCAGTTTACCGCAACATTAATAGTAGAAAGAAATGGCAGCATAAGCGAGACACTACTGAACCCAAATGTTAGGTGTTATATTGTAGCCCCATGGCGTTTTTAAATAATACCAACAAATTGTCTCACTAATGGCAGTATGTTATCTTCAGCAATTGTTTAATGGGAATTATCTGCAGATGGGATACAGACAGTACTATGACTACAGGGTACTATAAACGTATTCTTTAATTTTAACAGTAATAAAACTCGTAAGCATAAAATTACAATTACAACATAAGCAACAAACACATTCTGACAGCTGTTCCAAGTATCCCACCTCAGTGAAGTAATACATCAATAGTCAAGTCGAAAACTAAAGCCGGTGGTTAGGATCCGCACCTCAAGTACGTGTTGGGCCATCAAGCATGGATGTTCATTATACTGATTATTTCTGCTCCTGTGCTACATTTATTTCCGTGATTATATGCAATTGCTTTCCTAATTCATTTTTAAGAAGTAGCAATGCTGTAGTAATAGACTTTATTTTATGTTTCAACCAAGGAACCAGGTCAACTATCATCAAATTTCAGTCAATTCTATGCAATGAGCGGTTCTAATGTTCAACCATGTTCTGTTGTCTGAATTACTATAAGTATGTATATTTCTCCTCCTGCCAAGTTAAGTGACTGCTTAAGGGATAAACACACAGGAATAGTAATGAACTAATTAAAGTGTGACTGATGGTAAATAACGCAGATGTTCAAGTATTTCTAAAGATATTTTAATTAATTACAGTGCCAATTTTAGACTTTATGAAGAGCCTTTTAATGTACGAGAAGCTGCCACACATAATCAACTAAACATTAGTTGGTTACACGTAACTTATTTAAAGGGGTTTTCTGGAGAGAGAAAATACATGGCCTATCCTCAGAACACGCCATCAATATCTTATCGGTAGGGGTCCGACTCTTGGCAACCTTGCCGATCAGCTGTTTTAAAGGGGTCGCGGTACTCATGAGATCACTGCTTCTCCTTTATGCCCTTTACTTTTAAGTGAATGGGAGAAGGCTGAAATACTGTGAACCGCCGCTACAAGTGTGTCAGAAATTGACAGTAGTGAGCAGCGTAATGATGAAAAGGAAGCAGTGCTCGCACAAACGCCGCGGACCCTTTAAAAACAGCTGATCGGCAGGGTGCCAAGTGTCAGACTTTTTTTAAACTATTCTACGCCAAACCTAAAGGGGGTTTTCCACTATGGGAAGTGATGACTAGGATATCCCTTCCCGTCTGCATTGATAGAGGTCTGGCTGTCGGAGTTCCACCTATTCTTAGGCCGCAGCGGTAATTTATCACATTGCTGTCTAGTGTACAGATCTCACAAAGCCATCGCTAGGCAACAATATTGCTCCCCGCCCAGCAGGGATGAATTCAATTCCTCTCCAGGATGAAGGATCTTCTTGATACAGGTATAGATTTCTAATGCTAATCTGTTTTGCCTTGGTCCTAACAGCATCACAATACTGGGGTAATTCTGCCCCTGTGTACTAGTAGGACAGATGGAATTTTTTTTACTCAGATTAAACACTAATTATTTAGATCACCCTCCCTACAAAAGAATGTCTAGCCCTTCCTACCTTGTGTTTATTATAAAGTAGTAGCCTTACTTAGGGCCGGAAGCTTGTGCTACTGTTAGGACTAAGGGAAAACAGATTTAACGTTAGAAATCTACATTTCCCTTATGTCCTACTAGCAGCACAATAATGGGGATTTAGAACGAGGTAACCCCATAGGGAGGGCCCTCTTTTCTGGTGAAAGTCAAAATTGATCGGTCAAGAGTTGTCTCCTCGGAGAACCAAAAATTAAGCCTACAAGGGTTGATAAATATTAAGTGCGAACTACAAGCTGCACAGCTAATTTGATCCATCTGGTATTTGCCACATGTCTGAGGATGGTAGGTCTAATTCTAGCAGACCGTTTCAGGAACCTTTTTGCTAAGTGCTTTTGTGACAAGGATCTAACCCGAAAAGGCAGACCTGGACTAAATTTGAACCTTTCAGGTCGATAGATTCAGTCCTTATCTGAATCCTTCCTGCAGGCAGTGTAGGATGTTGTTAATATGCAGGTTGGAGCTATTCACTCCCTGAGTGGAATACCAAGCTGATAAGATCCATGTGTAAGAATTCTTGCTAGATTCAGACCTGGACTGTGAGCAGGTCTTCATAAATTTATTGTAGAGCCCTTTAGATTATAAAAGGGGCTGGTCAACCTTCAGGCTGTCAGTTTGAAACTCTTCAGGTCTTGGCAAAGTTGAGTGCTCTGAGACACCAAGTTCTGCACTTGGGGAAGTCTCCAGTAACATCCTCAACTCATCTGAATGAGTTGGGAATACCATGACCTCTGTGGCCAGAATGGTATGATGGCTTTTACTGTGGCCTGGTCTTGACTGATTTTTCTCTATACCCTGGATATTAAAAATAACGGAGGGAAAATGTAGGTCATCCTGAACATCCTAGGGATGGACAGGGCATCCACTGTCAAGTGATTGTCTCTCTGATAAAGGGAGAGACATTTTTCCACCTTGGCTCTGAATCTGTTCGCCATGAGATCCTTCTCTGGCACTCCCCACATCCTGGTGATCTGCTTGAAGATCTCTAGATTGAGAAACATTTCTCCTGGGACTGCTAGACTTTGACTTAGTGAGTTGGCGATAATGTTGAGGGAGCCTTGATTATGTACAGTAGACAGATGGGTAGGTTCAACTCAAGATATTTCCCACTTCCCTTAGAAGGGGTACTGATTGGGTGCCACTCTGCTTGATGTTATGATGTCCAACATTACACAGACTGTTTTCCCCTGGACTTGCAGAGTATATAATATGGTTCTCAGTTCCCTTCAGATCAAGAACATAGACCTCTAGAGGGGACTCCTTGAGCCCTGGACTGTATTCTCCTCCTGGTGTACTCCTAACCTAGTTGAGATGCATCTGTAGTCAACAAGATCCAGAGATTATAGATCAAGGACCTCCCATCTCTAGGATGTTTTCACGGTCAACCACTCTGGGTTGCGGTACCTTAGGTTCTGGATCTCTCTTTGGAGCGGTCATAAGTGCCCTAAGGCCCAAAGAACTGTCTCTGCAGCTGCTGACATGAAACATAAAACCCTCTGCTGCCAAGATTCTTTCCCGCCAGGTGGGAGGAAGGGAGAGAATATCTCTTGGAAATATATGACATTGTTCTTGATGGACAATGTCCGACTTTTTCCAATGTATTATCCAACAGCGTTGGAGTTACTGGACAGTAGTTTGAAGATGGAGCATCAGATGAATCACCCAGGTAAGGAACCACAGATATTGCCTGTGTTCTTACATGCAGCTATAGCAGACAACACCTTAGAAAATGTGTGAGGAGCCGAAGAGATCCTGAACAGAAGAGCTGTGAACTGCAGGGTGCTTGAACCTGCCTCTTATATACACAGCTGTTCTTAGATATTTTCTGAAATGGGAATGTGAACGCATGCATCCTTCAAGACCATAGAGGCCATTAAATCTCCTTTTCATGGATCTGATTGTCTCCTATCTGAGTTTTTCTTCCTGAAGGTCAATACCTTTCTTTTATTTTTCCGAAGGCTTAGGAGCTAGAATTACAGGAGAATAATCTCCAGTTCCTCTCCCAGAAGTAGGGACCTCCTCTAGGATATTCATTTCTAGTAATTGTAGAGGGAAGATATTCGAGATGACCTGATGTAAAGGAGCAGTACGAGAAATCTTCCCGGAGGAAGCAAATAGCCGGACTGCATGATCTTCAAACCCAGGAAAGATTATACTTTGCCAGCTTCAGGAGACAGTTGGAGGTGCCACCTACTCGAAGGGATCTGGCATCAGAGTTTGGGCTAATGTCAGAAGTTATCACAATCCCTGCAGCTACAGTGCTTTCAATTGGAGGTTGTTTTTCTTTTAAAAACCACAGCTAGGCCTGCTCCAATATATCTTGAGTACATTCCTCCTTCCCTGGTAGGCGAATGCTTCTGCTGAGGACAGGGGCGTAGCTAAAGGCTCATGGGCCCCGATGCAAAGGTTCTTCTTGGGCCCCCCTCCAAACTTCTCAGGGTCGATGGCCTGCAGCTTTCAGCTGCATCGCTGGGTCTCCTAAGTGATCCAACAATGCAGCACTAGCAGCCAGGGGCTTCACTAAGGACTTAAAACATCAGGGAGAATAGCCCCAATACATATGTGCCCCCCCCCAAACAATTTTTTGTACGTGTATGTATTAGTTGCACTTATACATATATATATATATAGCACTACGACCCTAAAGCTATGGATAAGATTAGATACAGTGGCTTAGCAGACAGTAGCACACATTATAGGATTAGATACAGTGGCTCAACAAACAGTATCACACATGATAGGAATAGATATAGGGCCCAGCAGACAGTATCACACATGATAGGATTAGATACAGTGACTCAACCGACAGTATCACACATGATAGGATTAGATACAGTGGCTCAGCAGACAGTATCACACATGATTGGATTAGATATAGGGCCCAGCTCGCTGACATGGCAGCTCCAGCGCTGGACCCAGGAAAGGTAAGAATAATAATTATTTTCCTTTTTTACGTGATACTAATTATTTTTGTGTGTTTGTTTTTTTACAAGTTCGTTTGTTGGACTACTTCAGATTCGAGGACTACTTTGATAACTGCGTTTTTTTCAATTCTCAATAAAATGGATAACGAGGGTTGTGTGGAATTTTTATTTCAATAAAATATTTTATCTATGTCTTTGTATTTGTTTAAACTTTATAACTACCGCCCTGGTAATTGTCGCTGGCTGATTCACAACGCCCATTACTAAGGGGGGGACTTAATGTTAGACATGAAGAGGTTAACACTAATCCCCATTATTACCCTGGTACCCAGTGCCATCAGGAAGAGCCGGGTATGATCTAGTACCCGACCATCTGTAGTGACAGAGGGGCACTGGGGCGGCCACAGTCTGATATTATTAGGCTGGGAAAGGCCAAAAACTGTGACCCTTCCCACCCAGGTAATGCTAGGCTGCTGCTATGTTGTATCTGGCTGGTTATAAAAATGGGGGAACCCCACATCGTGCTGTCCAATTATTTATTTTAAAAAAAAATGACGTGGGGTCCCCCCCATTTTTCATAACCTGCCATATACAACACAGCAGCAGCAGGCTAGGATTACCAGGGTGGGAAAGGCCACTGTTTTTGGCCTTTCCCAGCCTAATAATACCAGCCTGTGGTCACCCCAGTGCCCGACCATCGCTACAGATGGTCGGTTACTGGATCGTACCTGGCTCTTCCTGGCACCCCTGGGGGCAGTGGGTACCGGGGTAATAATGGGGGTTAGTGTTAGCCTTTTCATCGGCTAACACTAAGACCCGCATTAGTAATGGGCGCTGTCAATCTGTCAGTGGCCATTAGTAAGTTGGCAGCGATAAGGTTAAAAAAAAAATACAAAGACATAGAAAAAATAGATTTATTGAAATAAAACACCCCCACACAACTCTCATTAACCATTTTATTGAGAATAAAAAGCCGTCATCAAAGTAGTCCTCAAATCTGACGTAGTCCAACGACCGAACATGTACAAAAACACAAAAAAAAAACATTAGTAAGGGCCTGTTCACATCACTGCAGCCCTTCCGTTGATGGGTTCCGTCGGGCTAACCCCTCAACAGAAAGGCAAACTGAAACCTCCGCTTGATCTCAATGGTGACGGAAATGTTGCTAAAGATTTCCGTTTGTCACCGTTGTGGCAGGGTTCCGTTGTTTTGCATTGTCGACTGCGCTATTGATTCCGCCAAAACAACGGAACCTGTTCACAACGGTGACAAACGGAAACCATTAGCAAAGTTTCCATCACCATTGAGATCAATGGTGATGCAAACGGAAGCTAAAATTTCCGTTTGCCTTTACGTTGAGGGGTTAACCAGACGGAACCCCTCAACGGAAGGGCAGCGGTGATGTGAATAGGGCCCATGTGCATGTGTGATACTGTTTGTTGGAGCCTGTATCTAAGCCTAATGAAGGCTTAGATACAGGGTGCAGCAGACAGTATTCTTATGCAGTATAAGCTGGGGCCCTGTATCTAAGCCTAACACACGGTAGGCTTTAAAGGTTGTCCAGTCCCTAAACATTGATGGCCTATCTTCAGTATAGGAAATTAATAGCTGATGGGTTGGGGTCAGACACCCGGGACCCCCGCCAATCAGCTGTTTTGAAGGGGTTGCAGCCGCTCATACGAGTGCTGTATCCCCTTAATTTCCCTCACTTGCTCACACTGTGAATCGCTGACACGTCCGTGTCAGCGATTCAGTGTGAGAAAGTGACGGGAATGAAGGGTAAGTAGCACTCGTACGAACAGCTGCAACCCCTTCAAAACAGCTGATTGGCGGGGGTCCCGGGTGTCTGACCCCAACCCATCAGCAAGGCACTAAAATTAAATTTACCTCCATGAAGTGTCGGGATGCTGTGCGCAGCGCATAGCATCGTGACGTTATGCAATGCGCATAGCGCTGTGACATCAGAACCTCTGATGCGCTCCAGGAAGAGGAGGGTAAGTACTGTCAGTTACTATAGTAACAGGGGCCCGTGCAGTTTATTACATAGGCCCCAGTTACTATAGCAACCGCTGCGACCCTTATAGCTACGCCACTGGCTGAGGACCTTCTTACCAACCTCTGTTGCCAGAAGCTGAAGACATCTAAGAGACAAATACATATTTGGTCTCACAGATACCTGATTTCACATACGTATCTGTTTTCACAGAAAATAAGTATAAAACCAAGTGATAGCGGCACTCAATGAGGCAGTGCAGCATTATACCCAGTTTAAATAGTGGGAACTGGAGCAAAAGAGAGGTGAGCTACTGCACCTCCAAACAAAAGAACCTAGTTCCAAAGAGAAAATGTTGGATGCAGTCATAAAACAAAAGAATAGGCTTCCTCTTCATACAAACATTAATTTTCTCCGGAAAACTCTTATCTGAGAAACGCTGAAAACTCAGGGCACCAACACGTGTAACATCCCAAGGGACGCTAACTTGGACTTCCGAGAGAGAAGAAAAGGTTAATGTGAATTAGTGCAACAACAGGCTAAAACATTCAATAGCAGGCTGCAAGCAGGGCCGGCCCTAGGATAGATGGCGCCCTGTGCGAAATGATCTTTCGGCGCCCCACCCCATCAGTAAAAAAAAAATGCCCTATAAAAAATTATAATGCCCCTTTAGTGCCCCCATACAGTATAATAATAATATAATATATTACAACCCCTTGAAGGACACAGTATTTTGTCCTCTAATTGTGCCCACAGTATTATGCCATATGTAGTACCCCTACACAGTATAATGTCTGCTTAGTGGCCCCCACACAGTATAGTGCCCCCTGTATATTTTGCCATATAGCTTCCCTGTAGACAGTGCCATAATCCCCCACCTCCTTTTTGTAGATCGTGCCATACTGCCCCCCCCTCCCCCTTCTAGACAATGCCATACAGCCCCCCACCTCCCCCTTGTAGACCGTGCCATACAGTCTCCCACCTCCCCCTTGTATACAGTGCCCCCAAACAAAAATTGTACTCACCTAGGCCCCGTTCCCATGACGAACTGAGCTGCTCCATGACGGGATCCTGTAGCCTAGTACAGAGTTTCCCAACCTTTTCTGACTCGAGGCAGCACTGGAAAAATAAAATTTCCTCACGGCACCCCTACCAAAAATTGTTTCGAGAAAGACAGAAAACGGCTAAGAACAAGTACTACACTTGTAGGGTATGTTCACACACGTTTTTTTTGTAAGGCAAAAAAAATCTGCCTTAAAATTCCTTCAGCAACTGACAGCGTTGTTTGAATTTTTTTTTGTGTTTTTTCTTAAGCTGTTGAAGCGAATTCAAAAGACGCAGGAAAAAAAGCACCAAATTGGTGCCGCAGGTATTCACTGCCTCCTATTAATTTCAATTGGAGGTCAGAGGCAGAAACCACTTGAAGACCATCAGCCCCCCACTCACAGTAAAATGACCATCAGCCCAACACTCACAGATTCCCCCTGTAGGTAGCGCCACCCAGCCCCTTGTGGGTAGCGACAAACAGCCTCCTTGTGGGTAGCACCACACAGCCCCTTGTAGGTAGCACCACACAGCCCCCTTGTAGGTAGCGCCAGACAGCCCCCTTGTAGGTAGCGCCAAACAGCCCCATTGTAGGTAGCGCCACACAGCCCCCTTGTAGATAGCGCCACACAGCCCCCTGTAAAGAGCGCCACACAGCCCCCTGTAGAGTGCGCCACACAGCCCCCTGTAGGGAGTGCCACACAGCCCCCTGTAGGGAGTGCCACACAGCCCCCTGGTAGGAAATGCCGCACAGCCCCCTGCTATGGAGTGCCCCTCAGCCCCCTGGTAGGGAGTGCCGCACAGACCCCTGGTAGGGAGTGCCGCACAGACCCCTGGTAGGGAGTGCCACACAGCCCACAGACACCTGGTAGGGAGTGCTACACAGCCCCCTAGTTGGTAGTGCCACACAGCCCACAGCCCCCTGGTTGGTAGTGCCACACAGCCCACAGCCCCCTGGTTGGTAGTGCCACACAGCTCACAGCCCCCTGGTAGGTAGTGCCACACTGCCCACAGCCCCCTTGTAGGTAGTGCAAGGACTACGAAATGATCCTGATAGCTGGCGGGCAATAGACATTCAAAAAGGACAACTGTGCAGGGACACACAAGATACCCAGCTTTCCCAGCTATCAAATAAATGTGTGGAAATAAACTAAGATATAACTTTTATTTAGTCTAGCTAAAGGATTAATAATTTTAGCTAGATTAAATAAAAGTTATATCTTAGTTTATTTCCACACATTTATTTGATAGCCGGGAAAGCTGGGTATTTTGTGTGCTCCTGCACAGTTGTCCTTTTTTTGTAGGTAGTGCCACACAGCCCACAGCCCCCTTGTAGATAGCAAAACCCCCTTCCAGTATAGATAGCGCCACTGTAGCTCCCTGAAGGAGCGGAATACCCGTGTGGCCGGGGATTCCGCTCCTGGCCGTTCCTTGATGTCTCTGTCCATATATGGACAGTGACATCAGGGGAATCTCCTGAAGGGGAATCTCCTGAAGCAGAATCCCCGTCGATTCCACTCCAGGAGAAGCTCCTGTCATCTGTGTCCATGATGTCATTGGCTTCTCCTGGAGTGGAATCTCCGGTCATAGCGTCTGCAACACTGTGATCGGGGATTCCACTTCAGTAGTTTCCCCTGATGTCACTGTCTATATATGGACAGAGTCATCAAGCAGCGCTCCAGGAGCGGAATCCCCGGCCACATGGGGATTCCGCTCCTTCAGGGAGCTACAGTGGCGCTAGTAGATAACAGAGCAGGGAGATAACGCCCTGCTCTGCTATAGTGCCGTCGCTACCGCTATAGCAGCCGCAGCGGCTTCTAACGGTGCCACCGCCCTCATGCCTGGTGTCGCCGCTAGCAGCCACTATGGCTGCTACAGCGGTAGCGACGGCCACTAAGTGAAGAAGCGCCCTGGCGGAAAGGCGACTGCCTAAGGCCGGCCCTGGGTGCAGTTAGTGAGTGGCACCTGACCCGCTAGTAGTTGCAACGGCGCGGGGATATACACACCCGCGGGCGCCCCTCTTGCAGTGTGGCGGCTGGCGCCCTGTGCAACCGCACTGGTCGAACGTATCTAAGGCCGGCCACGGCTGCAAGCAGCAGCTTCACAGATTGCATAGGGTTAAGAAACACCCTTTGTACACCTCCAAGTTCAATCTAGGAATTTCAGAATAATAAATGAAAACAGAAACATAATGCAAAGCAAACAAGCAGAGCAAACCATCTTTTCAAGTCAACACACAGGACAGAAGAAGCACAATGTGGAAGGGGCTAGACGTCCTTTTGTAGGGAGGGGGCTCTAGTTTATTAGTGTTGAATTTGATTCAATAAAAAATGTCATCTGTCTTACTAGTACACAAGGGCAGACATACCCCATTATTCTGCTGCTGATAGGACGTAAGGGAAATGTCTATTAGATACCCGGCAATTACTTTTTACTTTTTCAATAATATGAACATGAAATTATAAGATTGATCTACAAGTGTATCTTGGTTTGTCTATGGGTTTATGAACTCCAGTGTTGGCACTGCATTATCCCCTAAAGTCAGAATACTGTGCATATATTTATGTACGTACTGTATTAGGGCTAGCCCACAATCTGGTATGTACCTATGAGATACTAAGAACAATGTGCTCACACAGTACTCCATATAGCATTATCAGGCTGAGCAGCCTACAGTTCCGACTAGCAGAATGAAAAAAAAAAAATCATAATAAAATCTAATGTAACATACTGTTGTTGACTCTTTGGAAGATTACTTTATAAACTCACCTTCATATCTATTTCTGTTCCATGAATTTGCTGCGCCACTGTCTTGATAATCCCAATAACAATATCTTGCAGTCCTTCTCTCTCTGAATAATAGTGTAAAATAAGGCCTTTCCCCTTCTCTGCATCAGTACATCTAAATGATGGAGCACGCATACCTGGATAGATAGTACCTAAGTGATCGTGCAGAGCATCTAGGTTCTAAAAATATAAAGAAAATATCAAAATTATATTTTAGGAAGGCAAACTTTCTTTTAACCACAATACATGGTGCAATAAAAGGTATAAGAAAATAGAGGACTGTTCACTCATTGGTGAATTATATAGGGATCCACTCCCTCTTGGCTCCAACTTGTAGGATGTAGTCTGTAGGTGGTTCATCAACTGTGTTATGTGAATGATAGGAAACAGAAAATCATCTATTCTATGGTTAATAATGCCCCATGTGATCTCTTCCGTTGGTGACCATCCATAAGGCAATGTGGGCAGTTTTTTCCAATTGTAGAGGGAAGCATCTTGGCAGATATACAGTCCATCCCTGCATTACGCTCTGCTATGTCACAACAGTTATCTACGAGGTATAGCTAGAAGTGATTTAGAAGAAATGATCAGAATATTCATGGTTGGGGTTTATGTTGTAAAACACTTGTCACAGCATGGTTTGCACAACACATGTAACTTTCCCTCCTTCCAATCTCCAATCTGTAGGAAGGGGCTCAATACATTTTCTGTCTAAATTATATCCCTCCTCTTACCCATGCCTTCCAGTAGCCATGCAGAAAAATATTGAGTGACAAGGCAGAAGATTTTACTTGTATCTGGGGTTCTTGGAGCTGCCCACCTTACTACAGTATATATTAGTATTTAGTAAATTACTTTTTTAGGAATTAACTACTAGTACAGGGGCAAATAGATAGTTACATGGGGGTTTCCAAGTGCGTTGGTGCTCACAACGGAGACAGCAAAATGCCCCCGATTATATGGACTTTATCGTTCTACATAAATTGCATCATGTACATTTACATAAGGTTTTTAGGTTATTGATGCTATATTGATATACATTATACGTGGGCTAAAATCTATCATCCCTGCATGTCTATGATGCTTTAGTGGTCAACACATACATGTAACTATTTACTGTAATTATTTTATTACATAAGATTACCATATTGTTTAGGATGGTGCAGGAATTAATGGTGGAAAGTGCACCTTTAATTTATTTTTATTTAATAAATAGGTCCAGAATTCACATAAGGCCATTTTACATCAATATTTGTTAGCCAAAACCAGGAGTCGACCATTAACAGAGAAAAAGTATAAATGAAAGATTTGTACCGCTGCTATATTATGGACCCACTCCTGGTTTTGGATTACAAATACTGATGAAAAATACTGACCAAAATACAACCATATGAAAGTTGCCTAAAAGTCAGGCATCAGCTTTTTACATAAAGAACTCCAACTCACCTGATTCCAGTCATACATCAATAGCGTAACATAATAAAATTATGTATTCCTGTAGCTACCACTAGGGGGAGCTCACTGCATAGTGATTTTTTTTCAACAATAAATGCAGTGAGCAAAATTACAGCCAAAATTACAGCCTTTAACTGGATGTTTTTCATGAGTTTCCAGGCACTATGAAACCCAACCTAAGTGCACCCTACTACTATAATAAATCATGCTATCCGTCTGCAGATAGGCAGCAACTCCAGTAATTTAAAATGACTGAGCTCACTCAAGCCCTACCAGCATCAGATTATTGCAACCTATTGCTACATAAATTGGGGTCCTTCTTAATACAGGGAATTTATGCCATGAGTTTAGAGGGAACCTTAGATAACCTAAGCTTGGTTCATTAGAACCGTGTGGGTTTAGCCATTTTCCCCAGAACTAAAATGCATGTAAAACTACAAACTTTCAGGGGATCAGCACTGTGATATGCATTTCCTTTCAAAATTTGGGAATAAAATTGTGTGGCAGAAAATAATTCTCTCAAATATGGTAAAGTTGGCCACTGACATGTTAAACCTATATTACAATATATTTCACTATTATAAAAAAAAATAATTCTGAAATATTATTTCAATCATAACAAGTATGATATAAAATTATATTTTTTTACCTTTCATTTTTCCACAAATTATCGTTAGATGTAAAAAGCAAAGTTATTCATCTTATTATTTTATCATGGTGTCATGGATAATGCCATTATCAATCATGGAAAATGATCTACGGGTTTTTAATCGGTTTAGGGGTTTTTGTTTTTTACAACTCAGCCAAAAATCCCAGATTGACAACATTTTTACAGACATATTGTATAACAAAATGAATATATTAATAATAAAATTACATCTAAATATACTTACAATATAAAGAATAAAATATAATATATTAATACTATATGTCTAAATAAATATGTGAACTGTAAATGCTGATAATTAAATTTTTTATAATTTGCACAAACTCCTTCAGCTTCATAAAGATCACGAATCCATCAATTTTTTATTACAAACAGTAGCAAAAAGTTTTATTTTTTTACAGACCGTCCATACATTTTTTTACAGACAGTTGGAACCCCTGGCTAAGCTGAAATCTATCTTTTATACTGAGATCTTTCTTTAAGGAGAAAGAAAAATCTGCCGAGGTTCATTCCGCAACAATTTTACCACAACAATTATTTCTGAGAAGATACTGGATACCACAATTCATCCTGCTCACATTTCAGCATAATTGATTTCCTTTTTATTTTGCAATGCAAACCTTAAAAGCCCACTAGAGACTCTTTAACTGATCTGTACTTTACTCTGTCGACTTATTTTCCATAACAGCTATTGATTTTTTATAATGTCTGAAAAATAGCATGGCTAATATATCTGTTTGTATATGGCTTGTACTGTATTGCTATTATTTGTGGTCACTATGCAGATAGTGTCCAAAAAGAATATCTGTTGTAATTTATAACTTTCCGTTGATCATCTGTTGTTATGAAACAGGAACTGACCTGCAAGAACTCTCTGACATTGGATCCAAGTACCCGAAGAATTGTGTCATATCCAGATTCTTGGCAAAAAACAAAAAACATATTTCCAAACATTTGGAGAATATCACCGGCATTGAGATCTGTGGAACAATTGAAAAAAAAAAAAGTTTAATTTACAGGGCAGTAGGAGACCTTTAACACAATACAAACCCCGTACATATTTTTCTTATATGCCATAATATACAGAATCAAAAATGCAGTTAAAAATTAGCGCTTGAGTACAAGGATGACTATTAGACGGGGGAGATTTATGCCCCCCACAGTCATAACAAACAATATGTCTGTTGTCAATCTCTAAGGCCGTATTCAGACACCATAATACAGATGCAAGATCTGGTCCCGCACTATTCTGATGAACTGAACTTGTATCAACATAGAACCTCTAAGTTTGGTTCACGTGACTGTGGGGGGGCTGGGTATTGCAGCAGTAATGGGGGTTGTATTACTGCTGTCTGAAACCGGCCAATCTAAGATTTGTACACTTTTGTAACCAATTATTTTAACACATAGCTCTGCACAGGAGCTGTCTACGGAAACAGAAGTTCATTTTTGATCAAGACTACTTGTAAAATGGCCGAATTTTTACTTCGGTAGCAATAAAAAATGGTTAAGAAAGTGCAAATACCCTTGAAATGCTACGTGTTATTCCCTAGTATTTAACTGAAGCTGTCAGTGCATGCTGGGAGATGTCTTGAAACACTGCGGTTAATTTAAATGTTTCATAGTAACGTCACCACTGATTAGTATTCTACAATGTCCTGAGACTAATATATAGCGACCAGTCCAAACCTATTATATATGGCACAACAGCTCCATGGAGACAAAGGTCTGCAGTTACATTAAATATTTTCCGTTCTGGCTGGTACTAGGCAATGTTTGTACTGTGCTCATGATATAGAAACTGTCTGTGCGTAGCTGTTTACATGGCGTGCCCAGTAAATCAGTGACTCACTCCAGAAGGAGCTGTAAGGCACATTTACACGTAACCTATTTTTAAATCAAAGATTAATAATCACTGAACCCCTGAAATTGTTATCCCTGAAGCATTAAATGGACATTTAGACAATGACAACTATGGTACATATTTGGAACAATTTGTGACATATATCCAATCGTCGCACCAATACAATACTACAGGGACAAGTCGGAGTAGGATTATGTTATAATATACGGTATAAAGAATTTCTATGCATTACGTTATATCAATAATGAATGAGACTTTTATAGCTTTCTTGTATTGTTTTATGCTTTTACACTGGGCAATTATTGTTATATTTATGGCAATAATCTATACATCTAAACAAGGACATGACTACTAGCAAATAAAGGTAGCCATGTGGGAATAAATTTGTTTCAGGGATTTGTACATCATGAGCGAAGAGTAGGTTTCTGTTAAAAGGGTTTTCCAGGATTAGAAAAAAAGATCTGTTGTTTTTTTCTTTCTTATAAACAGTGCCATTGGCAGTTTCTGGTATTGCAGTCTATCCCAATTTACAAAGTATCTGTCACCGGTTTGTGGGGGTTAGTCAGTGTTGGTTTATGAAATTTTCTCTTGTGAACATTCGGTTAATGATCTTTTACATTTTTAGTGTTGATTTCTGTAATTTTTCAGTTACTGTCACTTTTATGTGAATGAGTCTAAAGGGGTTTGATTGTGTCTGAATGAGTCTAAGGCTGGATTCACACGAGCATGTTTGGTCCGTAAAGGACGACACGTATTTCGGCCGCAAGTCCAGGACCGAACACACTGCATGGAGCCGGGCTCCTAGCATCATAGTTATGTACGACGCTAGGAGTCCCTACCTCTCCGTGGAACTACTGACCCGTACTGAAAACATGATTACAGTACGGGACAGTTGTCCCGCAGCGAGGCAGGGACTCCTAGCATCGTACATAACTATGATGCTAGGAGCCCAGCTCCCTGCAGTGCGTTCGGTCCGGGAATTGCGGCCGAAATACGTTCCGTCCTTTACGGACCGAACATGCTCGTGTGAATACAGCCTACAGGATGAAGCTGCAGTGAGAATATTGACCAATCAGATTCAGTGTTGCTCAGCAAAGTATGTATCCTGTATTCTAATAGGGCTGGACAAGGACGGAAGCGCTAATGAATATTCATCAGCAGCTATTTTGTTAAGATACATAGATTAAATTCTGTACAGCTGCAGTGTAAGTTACAGGAAGAACATCATATAGTTCACATAGTGCGAATATATTTATCATGTAAATCTATAATGATCGGGTGGTCCGAAGACATGAAAAAACAGCGTTTTGGTGATACTTTTTAAGTGAATGGGACTGAGCTGTTACAGGAAAAAAGCTGAAACTTTTTCTAATTCTGGACTACACCTTTAAGCTATGTGAGATATCAATTGAGGATTGTTTCATAAAAAAAATCTCATTCCACAAATTATGCTTAAAAAATACTTTTATGTTTCAATACGGCAAGGAAAGGAGTGAATTTGAGAAATCCTGTCTTAAAATATCCCACAGATTAGGCTGTTGATAATATTTAGAAGCCTGTCTTGAAAGAATGCATCTTTTTCTTAGCGCAAGAGGCTCAGTAATGATACGGTATGTTAATTATATTCCTTACGTAAACTTCGGGTTTAATAAGGAAACACACAAGAGTAAAAATAGATTAGAAAGCCACGAACGTGAATTGCCTTCCTTTCAAACTTCCTGCAACAGTTATCACAGTTTTACAGAAATCCACATTTTACTTACTGAGCACTTTGCTTGCTGCTGATACAAGGTCATAGGTTTTGGAGTCATCATATATTATTCTCACCAAGAACTGTCCCTCTTCATCGAGCTGTGCTTCTCTTCTACAAATTCAATGGAGAATTATGATGCAGCATGTAAACTGGTTGAGTTGTATTCTCTAACACTGATGATATAACATTAAAGATTTTTTAAATGATTAAAGGGGTTTTCCGAGAATTACATTTCCCCACGCAAGCAGAAACCTGTAAAAAATAGAAAAATGTTCTACCAGATAGGACTTACCGTTAAAATTCTCCTATCCCACACCTCCACTTGCTAGCTGTCTCCATAGGCCTGTGTATACCGTGGCATTGTATTTATAGTGATATAATGTTACATGGCCGTGGTATGCCTTTCTACTCAGTTCTAAAAGTGGTTGTCTGCTTTGCTAAAAGGTTATCTTTTTAAAAAATAGGCTGATCACAGGTTGTCCCAAAGCGATCAGATTTAATCTGTAGTGGAACCTGGCAGCAAGTGTTTAATTTCCCTGCAGCTCCACCATATGAGAAAAAAAGCATTACACCGTTTCCATTGAAATGCAACAACATCTTGGGTCCTCCAGAGAGTGATGCCCTTCGTAGCTGTTCTCTGCTTTAGTTAATAGATGGAAAGTCTGAATGAGTGACCCCCCCCCCTCCCGCCCATCTATCAACTCAAAATGCCTTATATCAAGTTGGTCAGCACATACTTTCAAAATGACATAAATGTGCGGGTGCACCAACAGATATGTCTACCATTACCTTTGCTTGAATTTGGTTAAGGACTCCATTTTCTCATGAAACAAATTCAATACAATATAATGACATGCTAGCAAAACCCTTGACAAACTGCAATACACATCACAACCACTGGGTGGCCTGGCACAGACAATGGTTTTTGAAAGCTCAAAATGCCCAAATACGGAATTTGAACATATCCTTTCTAAAACCCCTTTAAATGTTTAGTACATAGATGTTAGGTCTATACAGAAATATCTTTTAAAACTATTCCCATATTAATGGGGTGTTTTTGGTCTTATAGAAGGCTCTACACACTCATTCTCTTTATCTCTAACAGGCTATGGAAACTTGTGTTTATATACATTTTTTAATTGACATTTATTAAAAATTGTAGTTACTTTTTGTGGTGCAGCTTCAACGTTGCATAGCGCCACTGTAAGCCGAATCCGTCAATCAATCAGACACATAACACAAACATTTCATTGAAAAAAAAAAGTCTACAATACTTTACGTGACCTTTATGTCTCCACTTACTATACATTTTCCACCATTTATACTCCTTATCATTTTGCTACCATATAGCTCACTTGTGCCTTTCTCCCTTGTAGACCAGGTTTTAGGACTATATATGGCTTGGACATTAGGAAACCAAGCACATTTTTCTGGCATGATACAACTTCTATAAATCAAAGTAGACAACTAAGTTAATTATTTATAGAATTTAGCGAATATCTCACAATATGTTCTTTTATCAGCTTAGGCTTACGATTTGAATGTAGTGTTCTACTTTAAAGTTTCATGGCAATGTAAGACTTTTTTCTGCCATAATGTGCATAATTATTTCTTACCCATGTGAATCTTATTATACAATTTCTACCACAATTATATATATTTTTTCTTCCGACAACTTTATTTTGTTGTTTTGTTGATTTCTTGTTCATTTATAAAATGCAGAGGGACGCCTGAGATTCTAAATAATTTTGGAATAGAAATTATAACTGAATTTTGCCACGGCAGCCTTAGGCCTTATTCACACGGTCGTGTTCAGTCCGTGATAAACGGACTGCATGTCGGCCGCATTTCCCGGACCGAACACAGTTCAGGGAGCCGGGCTCCTAGCATCATTGTTATGTATGACGCTAGGTGTCCCTACCTCCCTACGGGTATTACGGAGACAGGGACACCTAGCCTCATACAGCGAAATGCGGCTGTATATCACGGACCGAACACGGCCATATGAATAAGGCCTAACTCTGTCAAATACCACATCCATAATATATTCCATATCATATCAGTTTGTTATGTATGATTGCTCTGTAGCATAATAGAAAAGTTAGTGTATTGCAAGGACTTGGTTGTGATGCGGCAGTCTTTTCTTTCTAATTGTTTTGAACCATCGTCCAAACTTCATTTAATAGCGATATAAAACTAATAGCAATATAAGACTAAACAAGTGAATCTTCTTAGTAATGCATAATAATCAATGTCAGTGAATGTGAAATTTCAGTGTGATTTTCTACTAAGGCCAGTAACATGAATTCGAATTCCTGTCCCGGATTCCAAATGAAGAAAACACCATATATCAGGCATATCCTCACATTTTATTTATTAATAGTGTTTTTTAAACCACCTACAAAGCAAAACTGCAATCTTTTGATCGTTCAAGTAGCGGTAAATATCATCAGTGCCAAGAGATCTTAAAACTAGACTTCATCAAATAAGAATAACAAAGCATATATATAGAACAGGGTCGACAGCAGCATTTACTACATACTATACATGTATTAGAATGATGAATAAACAAAAAGATTCCAGTGGGCCATTGTACATCTTTCCAACATATAAATAATACTCTTATTTTCCAATAATAGTACATACAAACTGTATAAAGAAAGTTTTTTTTTTTCTGTTTAACCAGGAATTAGCAGCACCCACACAAAAGCATTCATAGTAACCGAACATTTCCATTTCTTTGTTTCTCTAAGCAAATTGAGTATGCAGTCACTTCAATATTTTCCATTGTTCGTTGTCTTTCTCTGTCTCATTATTAAAAAAATGTATCTCAAATAAAATGAGTGATTAAAGCAATCTATTGTCAACATACAGTGTGCCGAGGAAGAGGAACTGATAGCAATAAGGAACTGCGGCCATGCGGCAGGGATATGTTTAACCCCTTAAGGACATGGCCAATCTTCATTTTTTTTCATTTTCATTTTTTCCTCCCGGCATTCCAAAAATAACTTTATTTTTTCGTCGACATGGCCATATGAGGGCTAGTTTTTTGTAGGACAAGATGTCGTTTTTCATAGCACCATTTATTGTACCTCATAATGTACTGGGAAACTGAAAAATGATTATTTGTGGAGTGAAATTGGCAAAAAAACAGCCATTTTATGGGGGTTTTCTTTTTACGGCATCCATCAGGCGGTAAAAACGACATGTTCACCTTATTCTGCAAGTTGATATGATTACAGGGATACCAAATTTAGATATTTCTTTTATGTTTTACCAATTTTTGTAAAAAAAAAATTTGCTAAAAAAATATCATTGTTTTGTGTCGCCATATTCTGGCGGCAATACCAGTTACGTTAACTCTTCTTTTTTTTAACATTGCTTTAGGGAAAAAATGTGAAAAGGGGGTTGTTTAGAACTTTTAATTTTTATTTTATTTTGGAACATTAAAAAAACCTTTAGTTAACGGTCTTTTATTAGGATTCGAACCAGCTATCGCTTGCATGATATACTTAAATACTAATGTATTGCAGTATATCACTATGCTGACAGTCTCCTTTGAAGCCCTTCAAAGAAGTACTAAGATGGAAGACCTAGGGGCCTTCATTAGGCCCCCAGGCTGACATGACGACCATCGGCACCCCGCGATCAAGTCGCAGGGGGGGGGCAATGGCATGTCGGAAAGGGGCGTCCCCCTGATTCTGAAGATTTAAGTGCTGCGGTCGCAATTGACGGGGTTAAACAAGCAGAATTAAAGTGATCTTTGATCCCGCCATTGCAGTAAGGTGTTGACTGTATTACACAGCCGTCACCCGCTAAGTATGGAGTGAGCTCAGCCCGTGACCCTGCTCTATACTTGCCCTTAACGGCTGCCGCGTACATGTACGTGGTATGTCGCTAAGAGGTTATAAGACTCATCACTATCAGCACAACTGGTTGCAAGATAAATAAATAGAAAAAGCCACAAATCTTCAGGCTGATGAAGTTTTTTTAAACATAAGTTTTGTCGTTCTTTGTAAGTGATCAGAAAAAAGTATTTGTTTTTACATCCCACATTTCAAGATCTGTAACTTGTTTATTTTTCTGTTGATGTGATCATATGTGGGCTTGTTTTTTTACAGGACAAAGTGTAATTTTCATTGGTACTTTTTTGGGGTACATGGGACTTATTGATTAGTCTTTATTTGTTTGTGTTTTTGGGGGGGGATGGAAAAAAAAAAGTTTTGATGTTGTTTTTCAAAAAAATGTTGTACGCCGTTCACCCGTTTAATCGATGTGTTAACTTCATTGTTATAGTCGTTACCATCGCGGCGATACCATATGCGTGTAATTTTTACACTTTTACTAAATAAAACCACTTTTTATGGAAAGAAAAGTGATTTTATTTTTACAGTAATCTTATTTTTTTTTCCACAAACTTTAACTGTTTTTAAATTTTTTTCTTAGTCCCACTAGGGGACTTCACTATGCAATCTTCTGATCGCAGATGTAATGCTTTAGTATACTTAGTATACCAAAACAATATTGCATGCAACTGCATGGCCTAGTAGGCAGTTACTGATGGCAGACCTGGGGCCTTTATTAGGCCTCTGGCTGCCATAGAAACCCATCGGCGCCCGGCAATCACGTCACGGGTGTACGAATGGGATGACAGAGGGAGCTTCCTGACAGAGGGAGCATTTTATTGCAGAAATTTCTGTGACTGAAAATCAGTTCCATTGATCTCAATGGAACTTGCAGAAATCCATACACAACTTCTGGTGGTGTTCAGGGGTGCTGCACGCCCCCTCTGCATTACCAGTGAAAAAGAAATGCGAGTCAGTGTCTCCACGAAACAAAAGCACCACTGGTTGGAGATTCCCACTGACTTACAGGACTCTCCCCTCCCCACATTTCCTTTCCATAGGGACTGTGGAAGTAGTAAGAATCACCCTGAACTCCAGTTCAGGGGAACTGTACAAGGACTGCTCTGCACCCAGTGTCCTAACTGCTGATAGGTATCCGTAAAATGCCTGTATGTAAACTGCCACTGTTTCATTAACTGTATTATCTTTAGGATCATATACTGTCTATTGCAGGGGTGAGCAACCTGTGGCACTGGTGCCACAGCAGACACGTGGGGCATGTTTTGCTGGCTTCGGTGTCCAGCATCATTGTGTGCTTGGCGGCGCTGAACACAGAGAGAGAGCGGTGCTTCATTATGTGCTTGGTCGGAGCTGATCATCAGGTGAGAGAGCAGTGCTTCATTATGTTCTTGGCAGCGCTGATCATCAGGTGAGAGAGCAGTGCTTCATTGTGTTTGTCGCTGCTGAAAAGTTGGCAAGCACACAATATAGCACAGCTTTCTCTACTGCTGTTCAGCATCGCCAAGCGCATCATTAAGTGCTGCTCTCTCTTGGTGAACAGCGCCGCAAGGACGTAGTTCAGTAACCGCTCTATAAAAAAAATAAGTTAGCAAAAGTTGTCAGATCTTTCTCCTATGTGCACCCCCTAAGCTGCTGTTCAGGAGTCACTCTCTCTCTCTTTCTCTCCTGTGTTCTGCACCCCATCTGGTATTCAGTAACTACGGTCTCTCCTGTGTGCAGTTCCCCCTAGCTGGTGTTCAGTAGCCATAGTCTCTCTTATGTGCACCCCTCCCCCAACTGGTATTCAGTAGCCTTGTATGCATCAAAGATGGATGATCTTTGCAAAGAAAGTCAGGTACATGGGTTACACTGGAATGTAAAATGAATTAACTGATTAATTGGTTTACACTACCGTTCAAAAGTTTGGGGTCACCCAGACAATTTTGTGTTTTCCATGAAAACTCACACTTATATTTATCAAATAAGTTGCAAAATGACTAGAAAATATAGTCAAGACATTGACAAGGTTATAAATAATGATTTTTATTTGAAATAATAATTTTCTCCTTCAAACTTTGCTTTCGTCAAAGAATGCTTCCATTTGCAGCAATTACAGCATTGCAGACCTTTGGCATTCTAGCTGTTAATTTGCTGAGGTAATCAGGAGAAATTTCACCCCATGCTTCCAGAAGCCCCTGCCACAAGTTGGATTGGCTTGATGGATACTTCTTGCGTACCATACGGTCAAGCTGCTCCCACAACAGCTCTATGGGGTTGAGATCTGGTGACTGCGCTGGCCACTCCATTACAGATAGAATACCAGCTGCCTGCTTCTTCCCCAAATAGTTCTTGCATAATTTGGAGGTGTGCTTTGGGTCATTGTCCTGTTGTAGGATGAAATTGGCTCCAATCAAGCGCTGTCCACAGGGTATGGCATGGTGTTGCAAAATGGAGTGATAGCCTTCCTTATTCAAAATCCCTTTTACCTTGTACAAATCTCCCACTTTACCAGCACCAAAGCAACCCCAGACCATCACATTACCTCCACCATGCTTGACATATTGTGTCAGGCACTCTTCCAGCATCTTTTCAGTTGTTCTGCGTCTCACAAATGTTCTTCTGTGTCATCCAAACACCTCAAACTTCGATTCGAGACTCTAATGTACTTGTCTTGTTGCTCAGTTGTGCAGTGGGGCCTCCCACTTCTCTTTCTACTCTGGTTAGAGCCTGTGTGTGCTGTCCTCTGAAGGGAGTAGTACACACCGTTGTAGGAAATCTTCAGTTTCTTGGCAATTTCTCGCATGGAATAGCCTTCATTTCTAAGAACAAGAATAGACTGTCGAGTTTCACATGAAAGCTCTCTTTTTCTAGCCATTTTGAGAGTTTAATCGAACCCACAAATGTAATGCTCCAGATTCTCAACTAGCTCAAAGGAAGGTCAGTTTTATAGCTCCTCTAAACAGCGGTGCTAACATAATTGCACAAGGGGCTTCAAGTGTTTTCTAATCATCCATTAGCCTTCTAACACAGTTAGCAAATACAATGTACCATTAGAACACTGGAGTGATGGTTGCTGGAAATGGGCCTCTATACACCTATGTAGATATTGCATTAAAAACCAGACGTTTGCAACTAGAATAGTGATTTAGCACATTAACAATGTATAGAGTGTATTTCTGATTAATTTAATGTTATTTTCATTGAAAAAAACTGTGCTTTTCTTTCAAAAATAAGGACATTTCTAAGTGACCCTAAACTTTTGAACGGTATTGTATGTCACATACGTGGTAACAGTTTGTGTTATATGAGTTTCATGTTTGCAAGGCACACTGAGTATTTCATCATTGATTTTTTTTTTTTTTATCAGCACTTTATCCAAAAAAGATTGCCTACCCCTGGCCTATTGCTTTGTTTACACACAGCAAAACCAAAAAGTATTTTTTAGAAGCTAAATAGGTCTGCCATGTAATTTTTCCTTCCCAATTCAGACCAATTTTCTACGGATTACGTATTTTTCCATGATGTGCATGTTTTAGTAATAAATGCTGTTAATCTATTTTGGTCTGTTGGTCCCGATTAACCACAATTAAAATGAAAGAAGACAATAATATAATTTATTTAAAAATTTATCTGTAACATTTATGATTCCACGAAAAGAAGATTTAACAAGTTATGAGATTTATTGTATAAAGAGTTAATGCAGCAGAAGAATAGATTACACCATTCTTCCATTAATTTTGAGTTTAGTTTTTACGGCGTTCACCAGGCACTAAAAATGGCATGTGTACTTTATTCTGCAGGTCCATATGATTATGGTAATACCAAATTTATATAGTTTTTTTTATGTTTTACTACTTTTCCCCAAAAAATTGTTAAAAAACAATAATTTTGTGTCGCCAGATTCTGAGAGTCATCATTTTTTAATTTTTTTCATGCGATAGCTTATTTTTTGCGGGGTGATCTGCAGTTTTTATTAGTACCATTTTGGGTACATACAACTTTTTGATCACTTTTTAATAAATTTTTTTGGTAGGTGAGGTGACCAAAAAACAGCAATTTAAAGGTTTTTCCTTTTTTATGTCATTTACCGTGTGGGAAAATTTGCATATTTTAATAGTGTGGACTGTTAGGGTATGTGCACACGACAACGCCAAATACGTCTGAAATTACGAAGCTGTTTTCAGGAGAAAACAGCTCCTGAATTTCAGACGTTTTTACAAGTGCACAAGTTTTTCGCGGAGTCTTTTTACGATGTAATTGGAGCTGGTTTTCATTGGAGTCAATGAAAAACGGCTCCAATTATGTCCCAAGAAGTCTCCTGCACTTTAATTTTACGTGCCGTCTTTTGACAGCGTCGCGTAAAATGACAGCTCATCTGCACAGAACATCGTAAGACCTATTGCAAGCAATGGGCAGATGTTTGCCGACATATTGGAGCCGTCTTTTCAGGCGTAATTCGAGGCGTAAAACGCCTCCATTACGTCTGAAAAGAGGTCCTGTGCACATGCCCTAATGGACGCTACTTTATTGAAAAAATTGGAAAATGCTTTTTTTTTTAACTTTAACTTTTTTTTAAATTGTATAGTGTTCAAAACTTGAAATTTATTTTACATTTTCTTTAGTCCCCCTAGGGTCCTTGAACGCATGATCGTTAGATCGCTGCTACCATACAATGCAATGCTTATGTATTGCAGTATATAGTACTATTAACAGGCTTCTATTAGGCCCTGCCTCATGTAAAGTTCTATTCAAATTAGCGTTTTCACTGTTATTTTCTTCTGCTGTGTTTAAAGAAAATAAAAAATAATGGTTTCTATAAATGTTACTATTGATTTCAGATTTCAAAGGAATTATTCTTTTCTTTTTTAATCTAATTTTTATTGAACAGGAAGTACACATACTAAACAAAATATATAAAGGCATTATACTGTATAAGCACATACTAAAATAACCTTAACTTAGGGCTCAAAACAATCCGACCTGTTCCTTTTTTCAACCCCAAAGACCTATACCCTTTGTATAAATGTGTCTTCCCAATTTTATCTGATAACCATAAAGTAACTCTTTCACACACAATATAAACAGGCAGGGCCACCATCAGGGCAGTACTACTGGTACTGCTGTCAGGAGCCCGGCCACAATGATGAAAACTAGGGGCCCGCTTCTCAGCTACTTTTAACATTTGAATGAGGTCGCCAGCCTTAGTTAGCTGGAGAAAGGAACGGACCCTGCAATATAATTTAATGTATATAATCAGGGGCGTAACTAGGAAAGACTGGGGCCCATAGCGAACTTTTGACTGACCCCCCTAGGTGCCAAACACAGCCCCCCTTATAGATAGTGCCCCCTGTATATTGTGCCATACAGCCCCCCTGTAGACAGTGCTATACAGCCCCCCTGTAGACAGTTTCACACCCCACCTCCGCCTTGTAGATAGTGCTATACAGCCCCCACTGTAGATATCACCATGAAGCCGCCCTGTATATAGCGCCATACAGCACCCCCTGTATATAGTGCCACACAGCCCCCTCCCTTGTATATAGTGCCACAAAGCCCCCCTTAGTAGATAGTGCCACACAGCCCCCCCTTAGTAGATAGTGGCACACACAGACCTCTGTAGATTGCGCAAAATAGCCCCCTGTTGATAGCACCACAGCCCTCCCCTTGTAAATAGTGCCATACAGACAGTTCTTTTATACCATGCATTCACACCCTTGCACTACACTAATACTGACACCCATTTATCGCACACTTGTGAGCACTTAGTTTGCCACTCCCTCAAGACTAGTGGGAGTGGCTATCACTGTTTCATGCACTCTCCTTCTGAAGCATTTTTGACCTGTCTGCGTCCTGCTGGGAACGGGTTTTCATCTACCCACTTAGTAAGTTTGGCCTTTTCTGTGTTTTTGAAGTTTATCTATGTCCCATTTTTTCTGCTGATGTTTTCCCCTAATATATAGTCTAGTACACCCCTGTCATGCGCGGTGAAGTGATGAAGCCAGGCAGAGTTCACCTCGCTGCATGGTGCAGTGTATTATTGCCGGTCAGTGTAAAACTGACAGGCACCTGCTAGGTCATGCCTCTGGCATGGTCTAATAGGCAATTAGTAAAGGCAGACCTGGAGGCCTTTGTTAGGGCCCCAGGCTGCCATAGAACCCATCAGCACGCGGGGATGCCAGTGGGATGAGAGAGGGATCCCCCTCCCTATAAAATCACTCAGATGCGGCGCTCGCTATTAAGCGCCACATCTGAGGGGTTAAATATGATCGGAGACCACTGCTAGTGGTCTCTGATCATTGCCCTGAAGCCCGAGGCTGTTACTAACAGCCCGGGCTTCAGCAGCACCCCGCACGATGGGGAAAAAGTTCTTCTGAAGTGCCGATGTGAAAAAGCGGCGCTTCAGAAGAACTACCCTAAACGGCCGACGTAAAAACACTATACACTGGTCGTTAAGGGGTAAAAAATCATATTCATTGTTTTATATGCGACATTCCATTACAATGTTGCATACACATGTACACAATAAAAAAATAAATACCCAGTTCTCATCATCCTCAACCCTTCCCCCCATTCTCAAGCGACTAATAATAAGAAATAATAAGAAATTACAATACATTTCCTAACTCCCTTTAACTCAAACTCCAGTGGTTCATCCACATCTTCCAGAAATGCCCAAATTTATCCAGGTTTACTTTCTTTCTATGCCGGTATAAATCATAATGCACGATGTAATTTACTTCTTTCCACATCTTAGGGTATGTTCCAATGGGTCGAATATGCTGCAGGTTTTCCACAACGGGAAATCTGCAGCGTAATTTTTAGAAATCCGCAGGTAAATCAGTCACAATTTTTTCTGCGCATATAGATGAGAAAATGCAATGTAGATGCGGTTTTTACTGCGGAGTACTAGCAGAATAATTGTTAAAACCACAACAAAACACAGATTGTGATTTTCACAACAAATTTTATGCTCCCTATACAAGTCTATGGGAAAAGAATGCAGTACTGCATCTTCGCTCAAAATCTGCAGCATAAATTGACATGCTACAGATTAAGTAGTTGAATTTCTACACAAATTATATGCAGATTTTAGCCGCAACATGGGGATGAGATTTGTTAAAATCTCATCTACTTTGCTGCTACTGTAAATGCTGCAGATTTTTGGTAAATTAAAATCTGCAGCATATCTGGCCAATGGAAACCTTGCTATAAACAGTTGTTTATAAATTGATTCTTCACTATCAATTATTTTTTCTTTCTGACCTTTAGGGTCGGCAAAGATACGTATTTTTACCATAAATTTCACCCATCTTTTGCAGTATATTTTGCCATAAAACATCCCCATCACGTGTGAATTATCAGTGTCTTCCATCTCAAACTTTGGACACTTAGATGAAATTTAAATCCATAGGAATTTTAATTTCTTGCTTTATAATACAGCCTATGGGTTATAAAGAAGTGCTTCACCCTGTATGATGATTATTTTTTAAACTTTCTTTATTTACATTAACATTATTTAAAAAAAGCTTCATTTTCTGTCCCTATCTTCTTTTTCCCCAAAGGGTTTTACTTTTAAATCTATCTTTATTACCCTATACCTTCAATATTTGTTGATATACTTTAGGAGCAATTTTGTTCCCCTCTATACAAGCTAAGTATTCGCTCTAGTATTTATACTCGGTCTACTACAAACAACCTTTTTTCTTTTGTGTATATTTCTAAATTTTTAATTTGTAAATATTTATTATAATCAAAACGTGTTCCACGCACATATTTCACATAATGCATCCCCTTATCTACCTAGCATTTTGCATTGTTATTTTAACAAATATTTTTAATTTTACATTATAAAAAAGGTGTAAACTCCCTTTTATACCCAATATTTGCTTAAAGTTAATCCATACCTTGATTATTAAGACGATAATTCTTGATTCTTTGCTTTTTACTTTGTTTGACTCAAGTAGGGAAAGAACACAATCACATAGACCTTAACCCTTTCATGACCAAGGGTCGTTGATGCCCTTGTGTCCATGTCAAATTTTAAATTTTTTGATATGCATTTAATATATTTGCAACCGCTTTGAATAATTACTTTGTCTTTTACAAGACTTATGAGGCTTTCATTTTCTATAGTTTAATTAATTCCATGTTTTTAATTTTTATTATGAGCAGACAAATAACAAAAAAAAATTGAAAATACACACTTTTTTTATAATTTTTAGATATATTTATCTATATCATATATATATATATATATATATATATATATATATATATATATATATATATATATATACACTGTTGCAGCTCTGTAACAATTAGTCTTCTTTCTTCATCATCCTGGATCACTGTCAGGAGAGAGTGAAGAGGGATATAAGGCTATATTCACATGACGTGAAAAAAAAGGGCAGTTAACAACGGATCAACTGTAAGGGTATGTTCACACGCAAACTCAAAAATGTCTTAAAATACAGAGCTGCTTTCAAGGGAAAACAGCTCCTGATTTTCAGACATTTTTTAAGCCCCTCGTGATTTTCGCTGCGTTTTTTATGGCCGTTTTTGGAGCTGTTTTCAATAGAGTCAATGAAAAACGGCTCCAAAAACGTCCCAAAAAGTGACCTGCACTTCTTTTTCAAAATGGCCATGTAAAAAAAACGGCCCATCGGAGCAGAACGCCGTTTTTCCCATTGCAATCAATGGGCAGATGTTTGGAGGCATTCTGCTTCTGACTTTTCGGCCGTTTACGGCTGAAAATAGGCCGTGTGAACATACCCTCAGATTTCCATGACTGTTTTGCATCAGTGTGCCTCAAAATTTCAATCGATTTCCCGGCCGTCTGACCATTTTTAATCGCCATTTGCCATCTGTTTTTGATGGCAGTTAAAAAAAATGGATGAATTTTAGTTGTTAGGATTTTTTTGTACCAACCCCTGAAAACACCACAGTGCCCATGTAGATAGTGCTGCAATACCCCTGTAGATAGTGCCATATTGCACACTGTCGATAGTGCCTGTTCCACTGTAGATAGTGCCACAGTTTCCACTGTAGATAGTGCCCACATAGTGCCACAGTTCCTACTGTAGATAGTGCCCACATAGTGCCACACACAGTGCCCATGTAGATACCACCACAGTGTCCCCTGTAGGTAGTACACATATAGTCCCACAGTGCCCATGTAGGTAGCACCACACCCCCTGTAGATAGAGCCACCCCTCTGTATATACCAGCAGAAAAAAATGGAACATAGATTACTTCAAAACCACAGAAAAGGCCATACTTACTAAGTGGATGGGTGAAAACCCGTTCCCAGTAGGACGCAGCCAGGTCAAAAATGCTTCAGAAGGAGAGTGCATGAAATAGTGATAGCCACTCCCACTAGTCTTGAGGGGAGTGGCGAACTAAGTGCTCACAAGTGTGCGATAAATGAGTGTCAGTGTTAGTGTAGTGCTAGGGTGTGAATGTATGGTATAAAATAAATGTATATGTTATGGAAGTGTCAGAACTGTGTTATAATGTAATAAAAAATAAATAAGTGTGATGAATAGGGGTCAGTGCTGTGAATAGTGCATGGAGAGTCAGTACTATGTGTAATACATGGAGGAATAATGTGCCAGTCGTCAGGCATAGCATATCTAGCCAAATCACAGCCTATTTGTAACGCCCCTAGTATCAGCTAAGGCGGGCTGCTCTGCATGCCAAACCAAACACTAGCACATCATTCTCTCCCAGCACATAAGACCCGGCCGCGTCCTGAAAAAAGTGTACATAATAAAAATATTCATAAAGCATGGGGTATTAGTTGTTATTTTGGCCAAAATACGCAAAGCTCGCATCCCAACGTCAAGGGTCCCCAGTGCGTTACAAATAGGCTGTTATTTGGAAAGATATGCTATGCCTGACGACCAGCACATTATCCCTCCACGTATTACACATAGTACTGACACCCCATGCACTATTCACAGCACTGACCCCTATTCATCACACTTATCTATTTTTTATTACATTATCACACAGTTCTGACACTTTCATACATACACATTTATTTTATACCATACATTCACACCCTAGCACTACACTAACACTGACACCCATTTATCGCACACTTGTGAGGACTTAGTTCGCCACTCCCCTCAAGACTAGTGGGAGTGGCTATCACTATTTCATGCACTCGCCTTCTGAAGCATTTTTGACCTGGCTGCGTCCTGCTGGGAACGGGTTTTCACCCACCCACTTAGTAAGTATTGCCTTTTCTGTGGTTTTGAACCCCTCTGTATATAGCACCAACCCCCCTGTAGATAGCATCATCCCACCTGTAGTTAACACCATCCCCCTGTAGATAGCACCATCCCCACTTAAGATAGCACGATCCCGCTTGTAGTTAGCGCCAACCCCCTGTAGATAGCACCACCCCCTGTGGATAGCATCATCCCCTTGTAGATAGCACCACACCTCTCTGTAGATAGCACCAGACCCCCCCCCCTGTAGATAGCGCCACCTAAGCTCCCTTTAGGAGGGGAATCCACGTTCAGAGCGCTTTGGCTGGGGATTCCACTGCTAGTGGGAGCCCCTGACGTCTCTGTCCATATATGTATCAATGGAAGCTGATCATAGAAGTTTTTGTCGTTGTCCCCTGTGCAAAACTAGTGTGGTACAGGAACTGCTGAAGCCTGGGATGGGTGGCACATAGATCTCCATAGACTCAAGTAGAGAAAGTGTGTCACCGAGCCTGATACACACCGCTGCTAAGCAACCATCCCAGTCTGATATATAGAGATAGAAGCAGCAAGAAAAATAACAGACGAGACACTGACACATGGAATAGCATAATGGTACACATGGGAAAAGTTTAGTTTTGGCCAGAGTGTCCCTTTGAATACATTTGATAAATTAGCAACAAATAGGGGGTAGATAGCAGGGAGTATGACTGCAGGTTCAGACTATAGAAAGTTTTTTTGCAGTCTATAATGATGGAGATTCTTAGAACTACATAGGAGGAGATTTTTAATCTATAATATTTGAAAATTTGCTTCATTTTAGATGCATTGGAGCAATAAAACAAAATTGGTTGCAAAGAGGTACATAGCCTATAATTTAAGACTATTAAAAACATATTGGTGATTTCCCATGACCTTTGGTAATCTGCTACAAATTTTTTGGAAAGGTAAATGTCCGGAACAATGAAAGATGGTTTCGAATTATAGAAAAACATAAATGGCTTACTGGAAAATACAACGGTGGGCAAATATGAAGTGCAATGACACTTGCATGTAAAAAGAGCTAAGAGACTAAACTTTCCTTTTAAGGGAACAGCATGGAAAGTATATATTACAATCACATTTCAACACACATAACATAACTTTTCCACTTTAGCTGAGTGAGAAAGAACTTTTATACTTACATTAAATGTCATATGAGGTTTAAATGAAATGTCTCACACTAGGTGAGAATTTCAAGTGGTGTCCATTAACATTCTTTGTGCAGACAAGTCTGTGTTGCATTCAAACTTATCTCATAAACTATAGTGTAATAAACTAGACCACCTAAATTGAAACAAAGCAAATCTACATATTTCTGCAGTGATGTCATCTGGAAGCAATACACATATAAATAATTGTAATCTCAACCAGAGCTGGGTTAATATTGATTGCCTCCATGGACAACAATATGTAGTCCTGTTCCCTCAAAACCTAAAGCAAAATGCATAGATTTACCCAGCAATCTGACAAACATTCCAAACATACAAACATGCAAACATTATTTGCCATCTTTATATCTTTAAATATTTTTCTCAGATACGACCAGTACAGTAGTTCTGAGCTATGCTGTTTGTAAAATATTTGAAGGTTCTTTAACCCCTTCCCACCATTTCACGTAACTGTACGTGATGGGATGCGGTCTTTTCCCGCATTTCCACGTACAGTTACGTGAACGCTTTAAACTGTCGCTGCACCGGGATGTGCGGCGGCAGTTTAAAACAGACGGCTGTCCGAGACTGCCTAGCAGTTGAGGATGCCGGCCGAGGACCAATCACAGCTGTCCTCAGCCGGCGATGGCTGTGATTGGTCCATCAGTGCAGATGGACCAATCACAGCTTAGTGTGACGTTTCGAACAATTTAAACTTCCGCCGCACATCCTGACGGCGATCGCTGTGATTGGTCCATCAGTGTAGAAGACCAATCACAGCTTAGTATAATTTACTTTGACAGGTAGAACTCATTCCATTTCACGAAATACGACTGTCCAAGACAGCCTAGTAACAGGGGATGCCGGCCGAGGGCCAATCACAGCTGTCCTCAGCCGGCGATGGCTGTGATTGGTCCATCAGTGCAGATGGACCAATCACAGCTTAGTGTGACGTTTCGAACAATTTAAACTTCCGCCGCACATCCTGACGGCGATCGCTGTGATTGGTCCATCAGTGCAGAAGACCAATCACAGCTTAGTATAATTTACTTTGACAGGTAGAACTCATTCCATTTCACGAAATACGACTGTCCAAGACAGCCTAGTAACAGGGGATGCCGGCCGAGGGCCAACCACAGCTGTCCTCGGCTGGCGATCGCTGTGACTGGTCCATCAGTGCTGATGGACCAATCACAGTTTATTATGACAGTTGGAGAGGGGAGTTTAGTGTAGTCTCCGTCTCTGACCGCTTCACTTCTGTCAGGGAAGTGATCAGAGAAGGAGCTATTGCTAGTTAGAGAGTAAATTAATAATTAACTATATAAATTAACACCTGGATCACCCAGCAGCCAATCTACTGTGCCCTATACAGCTGTCCTGCACCCTATACAGGTGTCCTGTGACCTATACAGATGTCCTGTGACCTATACAGCTGTCCTGTGATCTATACAGCTGTCCTGTGCCCTATACAGGTGCCCTGTGACCTATACAGGTGTCCTGTGACCTATACAGCTGTCCTGTGCCCTATACAGGTGCCCTGTGACCTATACAGGTGTCCTGTGACCTATACAGCTGTCCTGGGACCTATACAGCTGTCCTGTGACCTATATATTGTCTCATCGCTACCGTCCTGTATTCTGCGCCTAATTGGGACATACCAAACTCCATCCACCTGCGTTTGACACCTGTTACCCGGGAGTTTTTGTAGATATATTAAAAAAAATACCTTGGTTTTCGGGAATTAGTTATTCTATAAAATAAAAAATAAAAAAACACAAAAAAAGTTTGACGTTACTTTCAACGCCAGTGACACTTTGTTACTAAGTTTACAGAAGAAAAAAAAATGACTAAGCGTCTGTATACTGCCGAAGAGGCATGTGCCATGCTCTTTGAGGACTCTGATTCTGGTAGTGGGGAAGAGGTGACATTTTTAGTGTCCTCTTCGTCTAGTGACCCATCGAACTGATGAACCACCACGTAGGCATCCAAAGGTAGGCGTCAGTAGTGCACAATCGCAGCCCATTACAGCTGACTCCAAATGGATCCCCGCAGATAATTTTGTGCCCCAGGTGCCTGAATTCACTGCGACTCCAGGCATCAATGTAGATACCGCAGGCTTCAGTGAAATTAACTATTTCCAACTGTTCTTCACTGATGACCTTGTAAATTTGATTGTGGCACAAACGAACATATATGCCCAGCAATTTATTTCCCGCAATCCAAATAGTTTTTATGCCAGGCCCCAAAAATGGACCCCCACAAACCCCACTGAAATCCGCAAGTTCTGGGGACTTCTATTGAGTATGGGCATTACCAAAAAACCCACGATACGTTCCTATTGGAACAAAGACATCCTTTATCGTTCCCCTCTTTATTTTCTTGCCATGCCCAGGGCCCGTTTTGAAATTTTATTAAGATTCATTCACTACAACAATAACGATGAGTGCCCACCCCAAAACGACCCCAATTATGATAGACTGTATAAAGTTAGGCCAGTAGTTGACCACTACAACTTAAAATTCAGTCAGGTCTATACGACCCAAAAATGCCTTGCAGTGGACGAATCCATAGTCCACTTTAAAGGCAGATTACACTTCCGCCAGTACCTGCCCAATAAAAGGGCTAGGTATGGCGTGAAGCTGTATAAGGCCTGCGAAAGTGTGTCTGGGTATACACTGCGCTTTCGTGTATATGAAGGGAAGGATTCAAAGATCGAGCCACCAAACTGTCCCCCTGTCCTGGGAATAAGTGGGAGGATAGTATGGTATTTGCTCCACCCCATACTAGACCAAGGATACCACGTGTATGTGGACAATTTTTACAATAGCGTCCCCCTCCTGAAGTGCCTTTCTGCTAGGGGCACACTAGCATGTGGCACAATACGGCAAAATCAAAAGGGTCTCCCCAAGTCTTTTATAGAGCAGACACTGCGCCGTGGGGAAAGCAGGGCTGTTTGCTCCGAAAATTTGATGCTTGTCAAATATAAAGACAAGCGTGATGTCTTTATTTTGACCACACTGCATGCTGATCGATCCACCGCAGTTCCAGTCAGAGGAGCCACAGAGCAGACCACCAAGCCTGTGTGCATCCAGGACTATAACCAATTCATGGGAGGGGTGGATCTTTTGGACCAGGTACTGCAGCCCTACTGTGCCCTAAGAAAATCTAAGGTGTGGTATAAAAAATTGGCGGTATACCTCACCCAAGTGGCTCTCTATAACACCTTTGTTCTCTACAGAACCGCAGACAATACGGAGACTTTCCTGGGATTCCAAGACAAAATTATATTTAAAAAATGATTTTTGGAGACCAGGAAGCAGAGGGCAGCAGTGAAGGTAGCAGCACTTCTGGGATCTCCAGAATAATACATGCCCAGCATTTCCCGGGAGTACTTCCCCCCACAGAAAAAAAACAAAAACCCCAGAAAAGGTGTTTAGTTTGCTCAAGCAGAGGGATTAGGAAAGACACCACTCACCACTGTATGACCCGTCCCTCTAAACCAGGCCTCTGCATCAGAGAATGCTTCAGTTTTTATCACACCTCTGTTGATATTCATTAAATATAATTTTTACTACTCCAATAACATCACATCCATTCCATTTATTTCTTAAATACCCCCTGGGCATTTATTTTCCAAATTAATTTGATATCTCAATAATACCACACCCACCTCCCCCCCCCCAAAAAAAAAAATACAAATTCCCATTATACCCCTAGATGAATACTGTGCTTTGAATTGTGCAATTTTATTAAATGAGGCATTTCTTGAACTTACTTTATGTTCTGGAGCCTCTGCAAACATAAGGTGGGCCTTCCCTTCTGAGCCCTACAATGTGCCAAGGCAGCAGTTAATGGCCACATATGGGGTATTGGCCTTATCCGGAGAAATTGCTCAACAAATTTTGGGGTGCTTTTTTTAATTTTTTTATTACCATTGTATAAAAGAAAAATTTGAGGATAAAGCAGGATAAGCTTTATTGGAGAAAATTAAATTATGCATTTTCACGGCCCAGTGTTTACAACTTCTAAGAAGCACCTTTCGAGTCAAAATGCTCACTACACCACTAAATGTAGTTTACAAAATGGGGTCACTTCCTGGGGGTTTCCACTGTACTTGTACCTCAGTAGCTCTGCAAACGCGACATGGCACCCGAAAACCATTCCAGACAAATCTGAGCTTCAAATAGCGCTACTTCTCTTCTGAACCCTGTCGTGGGTCCAAACAGCAATTTAATACCACACATGGGGTATTCCCGTAATCGGGTGACGTTGCTTTACAAATTTTGGGGTTCTTTTTCTCCTTTATTCCTAGTAAAAATTAAATATTTCTACATTTTCTCAGAAAAAAAGTTGATTTTCATATTCACGGCCGAATTCCACTAAATTCTGCAAAAAACCTGTGGGGTCAAAATGCTAACTATACCACTAGGAAAATTCCTTGAGGGGTGTAGTTTCCAAAATGGGGGCACTTTTGGGGGGTTTCCACTGTTTTGGTCCCTCCAGGACGTTGCAAACATGACATGGCACCGAAAATCATTCCAGCAAAATTTGTGCTCCAAAATCCAAATGCCGCTGTTTCCCTTCTGAGCCCTGCCGTGGGTCCAAACAGCAGTTTATTACCACATATGAGGTATTCCCGTAATCGGGAGAAGTTGCTTTACAAACTTTGGGGTTCTTTTTCTCCTTTATTCCTAGTAAAAATTAAACATTTCTACGTTTTCTCCGAAAAAAAGTCGATTTTCATATTCATGGCCGAATCCCACTAAATTCTGCAAAAAACCTGTGGGGTCAAAATGCTAACTATACCACTATGAAAATTCCTTGAGGGGTGTAGTTTCCAAAATGGGGGCACTTTTGGGGGGTTTCCACTGTTTTGGTCCCTCCAGGACGTTGCAAACATGACATGGCACCAAAAATCATTCCAGCAAAATTTGTGCTCCAAAATCCAAATGCCGCTGTTTCCCTTCTGAGCCCTGCCGTGGGTCCAAACAGCAGTTTATTACCACATATGGAGTATTGCCGTAATCGTGAGAAAGTGCTTTATAAACGCTGGGGTTCTTTTTTTCCTTTATTCCTTGGAAAAATGAAAAAATTCTATGTTTTTTCAGAAAAAAGGTGGATTTTAAATTGTACAGACTTTTTCCAATAAATTTAGCAAAAAACCTGTGGGGTTAAAATGCTAACTACACCCCTTAATAAATTCCCTGAGGGGTGTAGTTTCCAAAATGGGGTCACTTTTGGTGGCTCTCCACTGTTTTGGCACCACAAGACCTCTTCAAACCTGACATGGTGCCTAAAATATATTCTAAAAAAAGGAGGCCCCAAAATCCTCTAGGTGCTCCTTTGCTTCTGAGGTCCGTGTTTCAGTCCAATAGGACACTAGGGCCACATGTGGGATATTTCTAATAACTGTAGAATTGGGGTAATAAATATTGAGTTGCAATTCTTGGCTAAAACCTTCTGTGGTACAATTTTTTTTTATTACAAATGAATTTTGGCAAAAAATAAGTAAATTTCACATCTATTTTGCTTTAATTTCTGTGAAACGCCTAAAAGGTTAAGAAACTTTTTGAATACTGTTTTGAATACTTTGAGGGGTGCATTTTTTTAAATGGAGTGATTTATGTGGACTTTCTAATATATAAGGCCCTCAAAGCCACTTCAGAACTGAACTGGTCCCTGTAAAAATAGCCTTTTGACATTTTCTTGAAAATGTGAGAAATACCTGCTAAAGTTCTAAGCCTTGTAACGTCATAGAAAAATAAAAGGACGTTCAAAAAACGATGCAAACATAAAGTAGACATATGGGGGATGTTAACTAGTAACTATTTTGTGTGGTATTACTATCTGTCTTACAAGCAGATACATTTAAATTTAGAAAAATGCAAATTTTCACACATTTTCTCTAAATTATGGTGTTTTTCACAAATAAATACTGAATTTATCGACCAAATTTTTCACTAACGTCAAGTACAATATGTCACGAGAAAACAATCTCGGAATTGCTTGGCTAGGTGAAAGCATTCCGGAGTTATTACAACATAAAGTGACACATGTCAGATTTAAAAAAATAGGCTGTGTCCTTAAGGGGTTAAGGGATGAATTACAAAGTGATATCACAGATGCAGGGACTATAAGAGCCTGTACATACATTGTTAAAAAGTTGATTGTTAGGGTATGTGCACACACAAAACCAAAAACGTCTGAAAATACGAAACTGTTTTCAAGGGAAAACAGCTCCTGATTTTCAGACGTTTCTTTATTCAAAGTCACGTTTTTCGCGGCCGTTTTTGAAGCTGCTTTTGTATAGAGTCTATGAAAAACGGCTCCAAAAACGTCCGAAGAAGTGACATGCACTTCTTTTTCGCGGTCGTTTTATTACGCGGCCGTTTTTCAGCTGTTTACGGCCCGAAAAACGTCAGAAAATAAGCTGTGTGAATATACCCTTAATATTTAATGTTTAATGATGTTTACTAATTGTTAATGTTTAACTTTCAAATTGGACCTAGCGGGGTTCTCCCACCTTTTGTCATAATAGGATCAATAAATAAGAGTCCCAGAAGCTGAATCCCCAGTAATGTCATTTATAGTATATCCAGAAGATACACAAGGATTTGTAATTATTCCAGCTCTTTTTAATGAATTTATTGGGGATGGAATAGAAAGAATCACAAAAAACTATTTAGAATAATTAAAATGTGACAGTGAAATGTTGCAGAAAGACCTTAACCCCTTCACGACTGCCATACGGCTATATATGTTCCAACTGCCGATGCCCCGTGCAGCTGTCACATATATACATGTTGGCAGCCTGGAACAGGGTTTAATGTGTACAGGGCTGTTTCAGTGTGAGCAGCGCTTCACTTTCCTGTCTGCCGGGTCTCTCCACATGTGTTGGCACCTACCCCCCCTAGTTTCATCAAACAACCATGTGTTTGATCACAGTTAGGTAGCTTAGAAGTACAACGCTGCAAACACTGAAGCAGTGAAGCACCTTCCTGTCTGCGGGCTCTCTCCCCAATGGGGTCCCCAGGAACAGCATCACAAACGCTCTGGCCGGTGACTCCTTCTTTGGGAAAGCCCTTGACGTTACAGTCCATATATAGCCTTCTTCACTCTCCCCTCACAGCGATCCAAGCTGACGGAGAGGGAAGACTAATTGTTACAGAGCTGCAACAATGTATATGTATCAGACCTCTGACCTCCAATTGAAATTAATAAGAGGCAGAAAATACCTGCGGCACTCGTTCGGAGTGCTTTTTTGCCTGAGTATTTTGCATTATCGTCAACGGCTTAAAAAAAAACGCAAAAAAAAAAGTCAACTAACGCTGTCGATTCAAAATCTGCGTCAAAATTCCTGCAGGAATTTGAGACAGGTTTTTTCTGCCTTACAAAACCCCTAAAAGTGTACTGCTTGTTTTTTGCCATTTTCTGTCTTTCTCAAAACAATTTTTGGTAAGTGTGCACTGAGGAATTTTTTTTTTCCATGGGTGCCTCGAAAAGGTTGGGAAACTCTGTACTAGACTACAGGATCACTCCGGCCTACGCAAGGATCCCATCATCAGCGTTGTGGAGCAGCTCAGTAAGTCGTGGGAACGGGGCCTAGGTGAGTAATTTTTTTTTGTTTGGAGGGCACTGTCTACAAGGGGGAGGTGTGGGGCTGTAATGCACTGTCTACAAGGGGGAGGTGGATGGCTGTATGGCACTGTCAACAAGGGAGAGGGGGCTATGATACTGTCTACAGGGAGGAGGTGGGGGAGTATGACACTGTCTACAAGGAGGAGGTGGGGGATTATGACACCATCTACAAGTAGGAGGTGGGGGATTATGGTACTGTCTACAAGGAGGAGGTGGGGGATTATGGCACTGTCTATAGGGAGGCTGTATGGCACAATTTACAGCGGGGCAGTATCTACAAGTGGTGGCTATGTGTGTCAGCCAGGGAAGTGGGGCATTATACTGTGTGGAGGCCACTAAGCAGACATTATACTGTGTAGGGGCACTACAGGCGGCATAATACTGTGTGGGCACAACTAGAGGAGAAAATACTGTGTCCTTGAAGGGGTTATAATATATTATTAAATATTATTATTATAATACTATATGGCGGGCACTAAAAGGGAATTATATTGTGTGTGGGGCACTAAAGGGACATTATACTGTGTGGGGGCATTATACTTTTTTATGGGCCATTTTTTCTATGATTGTCTGGGAAGCCGAAAGATAAATTTGCACGGGGAGCCATCCACCCTAAGGCCGGCCCTGCTGTCAAGACACGGAACAAATTAAAATTGAAACTTGAGGAACCTCTGTCTACAAGAATGAAACAAGCAAAATATTTAAAAAACATGGAATGTATATAGAATGAAGCGTCCATATCTAACTTACTTGATATCTTCCCATATTTCTTCTCCATAGTTCCTTATCACCAGCAACTCCAAGGCATGGTTGACAAATCCATACTATAAGAAAATTAGGATTTTGGAAATATAAAAAATATATATAAATAGATAAACTATGAAACATTTATAACAGAATGTAAACACTCTACTAAGAAACAAACAACAAAGTAATAATACTAAGCTATTCTGTACTAGACAATTTTTGAAGTTCCAACTTGGAGCCACTTGTAAGGGCCATCAGCACAATACAGGAAATATCCTTAAAAGGAAAGTAAACATTCAAAAAACTTCTGACATGTCATAGTGACATGTCAGAAGTTTTGATCGGTGGGGGTTCGAGCACTGAGAGCCCTACCAACCGCTAAAATGAGCGACAGAAGCGCTTGGGTGAGCGCTGAGCCCCTTTGTTTCTGATCAGCTTTTCTCGGAAAGCCGAGCAATTGGTGTACGGGCTCAATAGAATGTCTATGAGTCAGTATACCAACTGTTCGACTTTCTGAGAAAAGCCGATCAGAAACGAAGAGGCTCAACGCTCACCCGAGCGCTCCTGCTGCTTCATTTTAGTGATCGGTGGGGTTCCCAGTGCTCGGACCCCCACCGATCAAAACTTCTGACATGTCACTATGATATGCTCAGGCGGACCTGGCGCCAGCCTGCCCACCCTCAGCACCTTGCTCCCAGTGCCAGGACTCTCACAGTTTGAAGGGAGTCTCCTCTCCTTCCTCCTTGATAGCCTTTTTTCTCTAGTGCATACCAGCTGCTTTCAGTGTCGCAGCCTGCGCAAGTTAGGTCAGATTTATCAATTTAGCGCCACCCCTAGCGTGAGGAATGTAGACACCACAGTGTATGCTTTCTCACCAAATCCACTTAAAGATGGCGTCCAAGCCGTTTCTCCCGGCGCCCACAAAAGACAGGTAAGCCACTGTTCCCTGAGCAGACCTAATGAGCTTTTCTGTCTTGAGGACCTGCCAGCTATGAAAAAATTTGACCACAGGTCCTATGCACATAACAAAGTACCACACCATGTAATAATGAAAGCATAGAAATAGAAACAAAGCGATATCACAGCATTTATCATGAATAAAGAGCAATTCACACAGAAATAAACTCAACATAACAGCAGCAGATATTGTTCCTTCTCCAATATCTGAACTAGAGGAAGGGCCACTTCACACCTATACACACCTATAGCCTTTACTCAAGTCACGTTCAGCCCACATTTTTAGTCTTACGGGCAACCATCTAAAAACATTAATAAATGATGTTATCAACAAATATCCCATATCAAAGTTTAAGACATCACCATTATATCTTGTACAAAACACTCTGGTATTTGCTGAATATTTCATAGGCACCTATTTATACCTCCCAATATTCTGACATCAGCATTATCTGCGAAATAACCACTTTACATTAAAAAAAACCCTACTGATTTTAATATGTGTACAGTTAAGTTCAGAATTATTTGGACAGTGACACAAGTTTTGGCATTTTAGCTGTTTACCAAAACATATTGAATATACAGTTATATAATCAATATGGGTTTAAAGTGCAGACTCTCAGTTTTAATTTGAGGGTATTCACATCCTAATTTGAGGAAGGGTTTAGGAATTACAGCTCTTTAATATGTAGCTACCTCATATTCAAGGGACCAAAGGTAATTGGACAATTATCTCAAAAGCTATTTAATGGGCTGCATAGGCTATTCCCTCATTAATCCATCATCAATTAAACAGGTAAAAAGTCTGGAGTTGATTCCAGGTGTGGAATTTGCATTTGGAAGCTGTTGCTGTGAACTCACAACATGAGGTCAAAGGAGATCTCAATGCAAGTGAAACAGACCATCGTTAGGCGGAAAAGAAATGAAGAAACCCATCAGCGAGATAGCACAATTTTTAGGAGTGGCCAAATCAACAGTTTGGTACATTCTTGAAAAAAAAAAAAAACAGCGCTCTAACGATCTTGTGAGCTCCAAAGGGTCTGGACGTCCACGGAACACAACAGTGGTGGATGATAGCAGAATCCTTTCCATGGTGAAGAAAAACCCCTTCACAACATCTATCCAAGTGAAGAACACTCTCCTGGAAGTAGGTGTATCAGTATCTAAGTCTACCATAAAGAGAAGACTTCATGAGAGCAAATACAGAGGGTTCACCACAAGGTGCAAACCATTAATCAGCCTTAAAAATAGAAAGGCCAGATTAGACTTTTCCAAACAACATGTAAAAAAGCCAGCCCAGGTTTGAAACAGCATTCTTTGGACAGATGAAACTAATATCAACCTGTACCAGAATAATGGGAGGAAGAAAGTATGGAGAAGGCTTGGAACGGCTCATGATCCAAAGCACACCCCATCCTCTGTAAAACATGGTGGAGGCAGTGTGATGGCATGGGCATGCATGGCTGTCGAAGGCACTGGGTCACTAGTGTTTATTGATGATGTAACTGAAGACAGAAGCAGCCAGATGAATTCTGAAGTGTTCAGGGATATACTTTCTGCTCAGATTCAACCAAATGCAGCAAGGTTGATTGGACGTCTCTTCACAGTTCAGATGGACAATGACCCGAAACATACTGTGAAAGCAACCCAGGAGTTTTTTAAGGCAAAGAAGTGGGATACCCTGCAATGGCCAAGTCAATCACCAGATCTCAACCCAATCCAGTATGCATTTTACTTGCTTAAGACAAAACTTAAGGCAGCAAGACCCACAAACAAAGAAACAACTGTAGACAGCTGCAGTAAAGGCCTGGCAAAGCATCACAAAGGAGGAAACCCAGCGTTTGGTGATGTCCATGGGTTCCAGACTCCAGGCAGTCATTGCCTGCAAAGGATTCTCAACAAAGTATTAAAAAAAACAAAAAAAAAATACATTTTATTTATGGTAATGTTACTTTGTCCAATTCTTTTTGAGCCCCTGAAATGAGGAGGCTGTCTAGAAAAATGGTTGCAATTCCTAAATATTTCTCAGGATATATTTGTTTAACCCCTTGAATTAAACTTGAAAATCGAAACTTCAATTACATCTCAGTTGTTTCATTTCAAATCCAATGTGGTGGCATGCAGAGCCCAAATCATGAAGATTGTGTCACTGTCCAAATAATTCTGGACTGTATATACCCCACCCAAAAATGTATTATTCAGAGTGGTTCTGCAACGTTTGCCATATTGCTAATTTAGGCAGGTCCTGGTTCTTATTAGAACACTGGATAATACCCCTCAGCACTGTGTGTAATCCAGTGATTCATTCTTCCCCCATACAAGCACTGTGCTGAATATTGTAGTTACAGAATAATCAGGCACAGCGCTAGTGTGCACATCTAATATAGGCACTGGGAGACATTCATCAAAACTAGTACAAGAGAAAAGCAACCAATCACATTGTTCCTTTCCTTTTCCAAAAGGCCCCTCAAAAATGAGTGGTGGAATCTGATTAGTTGTTAAGGGCAACTGCTCTTCTTTTCACTTGCCCATTTCTAGGTGAAATAATAGACAAACAGCACAACAGTTTCCTAGTAAATATGTTCCAGAATTGTTATTTCATGAGAATATAAGTTTTTCTTAAAATAGACATGTCAGGAGCAGTGACAGGTCCTCTTTAAGAATCCCTGGCCTCATAATTTGGGTGTCAGTTATAGCGTTTTCTAGGTGTGTTTGCTTGTGTTTTTCTGATTGTGTGTTACCTGTCTAGTTTTGTGTTTTTTTCCACTCCGTGTTGTATTTCATCAGTCCTTATTTGCTACAGTGTTTGGTCTTGTTTAGTTGTTCAGTTCTATCCTGTCTCAAATGTTCCCTGTTCTGCTTGCCTAATGTCATTGACTTTTGGATCTGTAGAGCCTCATGCACATGACTGTATTGGTTTTGGGGTCAGCAAAATAAATTCACCAGTTTAGCGAAGCCGTAGATCCGGACCGTAGAAAGACTTATCCATAGAAATTAATGGGTCCGCAATTTATCTGCAAAAATGTGGATAAATTGCTGACGCAAATGCTCGGTCGTGTGCATGAGGCCTTAGTTTTATTTTCATTGCCTATAGTTCCTAGTGTTTTGCTGGTGCTGTGTTGGGGACAGTTTATGCTGATTAGGGACTAGAGACAGTGATTAGAGACAGTGTTTGGGACAGTGACGGTTAGTGGTGAGTTGTTAGGCCCAGTGTTTAGGGACAGATCCAGGCGTAGATATAGGGAAAGCTAGTTAGTGTTAGCTTATCATCACTTATCATCCATTTGGCTTCCATTATCTGACTGTTATCCCTTTGACTATTCCGTTGGTTCACAATTCGGCCCTTCTGTAGGATAACTCAGTACTGGGAGGCACTGTTAGGCCCCATGCACACGAACGTATTTTTGCGGCCGGAATTCACGCAATTCAAATCTGCGGGTGAATTGCGGCCCCATTCATTTTAATGGGCCCATGTACACGACCATGGTTTCCACGGTCCGTGCATAGCCCAGGAGCCTGGACCGCAAAAAGAATGGACATGTCTTATTATGGCCGTGTTTTGCAGAATAGGCTCATAGAAATGAATGCATGCAGCCATGTGCACGGCCCGCGATTTGCGAGTGGCTCGTGAGTGACACTCTGCGGCCGTCCAACCTTGAAAATCACGGTCGTGCACATGGCTATGGTCGTGTGCATGAGGCCTTAGTCTCCGGGAAAAGGGATTGCTGTAGGGGAAGCTTAATACTGCCATCTTGTTGTCAGGCTTTTAAGCCAAATATTAAAAGTTTTTTGTGCCCAAAACTTACTTCCATGAAGAGGTACAGACAATGCAGCTGTAATGGGGTCTAGAGGCTGAGTGGACCCCCTCTTGTGCAGGAATTTGGTTCTTTCTGTGTTAAAAAAAACATGGTGGTGGCTTTCTGCTTTCTTGCTCTCTTATGTGGATTCTGCTTTGTTACCTAGGTAAACATTGTTATGCTATTTTTGCATTTGTTTTCTATCAAGAAAATGGGGGCATGTTCTTTAAACTGCTAAATGGACTTATGAATTCTAGTTACTTCCCTTATCACCTATACTTGATGTGCCTGTGCCACTGTTTGGAAAAAAGTGAAACATATTTTGGATATGCCTGGTTCCTTCATAACTCCTGCTATCTGGTGGTTATGGGCGGGTGCCTCAGTCAAATTTGGCACAGGTAACAACAAGTGATACAGACAGTGGCCGAATACTCTGCTGATTAGCAACCTAAGAATTAGTTGGTGGGTGACGATCTCAGTTTTTCATGCACTTTGCAAGATACAGCATCATCCCTGCGGGCGAGTGGTGGACAGTCATACATGTTATCACCAATTCTCAACCTAAATGTCAGGGAGAAAAAGATGGTGGCAATGCACAGTACTCGATTTAATGATTTCATGATAGTAGTACAGTATTGGAAGGGTAAACGGGGGGAGTTTTTTTTTTTCTACGAAAAACTTATATTTTAGGAAATAATAGGGGGTCATGTGCCAATAGTGTCACTTTATTTGTTATCATTATGCTGTCAAATATGATAACATCTAAAACATATTTTTAACATTGTCACATTATGGCAGTCGGCTGCCATGTTACCTTTTTAATATCAGTGTTGTTGACTTTTTGAAGTGTAAATAGTGTTATACATCCTCTATTGATACATAAGTCAATCTTTCATTTTTTCGGCTGCAATAAGGGTGTTCTAGCTGTCCTTTCACAAGTATCAACAGTTTTTCACAAATGAATGCATTGAATCATAAACTACATAACAATATTCTAAGTATGATTTTCAACCATTATTTTCTGCTATTAGCTTGGCACTTTATTATTAGTAATTGATACAGCATCAGATATTGTAACCCTGAGAAATAAAAGGTGGCAAAATATTACAGATATTAAAGATTGAGAGCTGTAAACCTAATGGCAGAAAACACAATACACACAAATATGCAGTATTTTATGTGAATCATTGCAACTACCAACAAGAAATGTACAAAATGTACTCAACAGATAAGTGACCGTGTTTTATTTCCCAATATAACGGACAACTGGTATACAATGTGTAAATAAACCATGTGAAACATGTACGAAGGTTTGTCACCAGCGAACATGACGCATTTGAATCGAGTCCAGGGCCTTCTCCAAAATGACTGGGCAGCTAATGTACTGACGTAAACTGTCATTACAATGTCGCCTCTTGTTTACGTTGAGGTTTTATCATAGTCATTTTCTAACAAGTTTCTTTATTATGTGGCTGCTCCGTTACATCTCTTTGTTCATATAATTTGGCAGAAAAACAATTCAAGAGAATGGTTTGCGGCAATGTGTGGCATTTGTGATTGTGTTGCTGTGCTACATCTACTGATATTGTATATATATATATATATATATATATATATAGCCAAAATAATTTACAGTGGAAAAATGTTACAACACGACCTAGGCAATGATCTCATTTAGGAATGCAGCTGTACTGACACCACAATACATGATGATAATGTTATTAATCTGCATGCATTATGTTACATTGTAGCAAAAACAGGATGTGCTGTAAATGATAATACAGAACACATCCACCCACACATATTATTGTAAAGATGCACTGATTTCATGTGAGCCAAGATCTGAAACGAATCATATGATTTTGCGATCATTGACGTTCTAAACCTATTAAATGTACATCATATAAATATATATACATATACATATACACACACACACACACACACACACACACACACACACACACACACACACACACACACACACACACAACAATTGAAATGATTGTCCATACCTCTATATTATAGACATCATTTACTACTTAATTTAAAAAATAAATAAAAAAACAGGCACTTACCATTCTGCCGGTTGTTTTCCTTTCCCCCTTTCAAGAAGACAATGGTGTATAAAGAGTTACTTAGTGACAGCCTCTGCAGCTCTAATGAAGCTCAGTACAGCAGCAGAGCTGAATCCGACACAAAGCCCCGCCTCCTGATGACAAACAGGCAGCAGCAGCCAATAGGAGCTGAGATGTTGTGCTTCTCTTCCCCGTCTCCAGGACTGAGCAGAGGATGCCTGACAGGGCTATGAGCTGTCACAGAGAAAAGGGAACCATCATCAGCTCATCTTGTTGCTCCAGCAACAGCAAAGTTACAGTCAAGACACATCTTGGCAATGTCTACCTGCTGCATTGTGGGAGAGAGAAGGTTAAACTCATTTCTACTATTAGAGACACTATAAACAATATTTCTTCATTTGGTAAATCTTATTCCTACAAAATAAGTCATGTCGGGCAAATACTGTAGGCAAAAGTCTAGGTAAGATGTATGTTACCAGATTCTGACTGTATTTACGTGTGTGTGAAGATTATGGATATAAAATGGGTTCTTGATTAGGAAATATAATAATAGAAGTGCCGGAATCTGAGGAAGACGATGTGTCTGGTGAAACTGCTTCACTAGTCGTGTAGTATATTAGGATTAATATATTGGCGTAATTTTGATTATATACATAACCTACAAAATTGACTCACACTCCGCACAAATCCTATAAAAAATAATGAATGATTTATTAGTTCACTACATAATAAAAACACTCAATAATTAAAAGGACATCGCAAACAAGAAATGCCCCAGAAGAAGCAACGTCAAAATGTGCGTTGGGCATCTTGGTCTGTATTCCTCATGTTACGCATTACGCACGTATATATTAGATTGTCTCCAGTGATACCACATTCCGTGTATACGATATCCATTTATTTATTCTTTTATTATGTAGTGAACTAATAAAGTATTCAATATCTTTTATACGATATGTGCAAAGTGTGAATGTGTTTTATGGGATATATATATATATATATACTGTATATATATATATATATATATATATATATATATATATATATATATATATATATGTATGTATATATATATATATATGTATGTATATATATATATATATATATATATATATATATATAAAAATATATATATATATATTTGGCTACATCTGGTTTGTGGAATAGAGTAACAGCCCAATTTGGATTATGTAGGATATGTTTTATTTAATGCCATATGTGTTCAGTGGACTTGTATATTTGTCAATTCTGTCTTGGGTTCTACTTTTGGGGACCATGCCCAAGTGGGGGAGATGTTTGCTTACATATATTTCTTCCATAGGACTGCTGAATTTCTCACTATGAACTTATCCCATATTCAGTGCAGTCCCATTACCCCATGCAACCGCAATGCCCCACAAGAAATGCAAAGTCCATGACGTGAACCACAGGTAACAATTCAAATGGGCAAGGGGGATCTTACACCCACTCAAACTTGGTTGATACTACATTGTCCACACTGTCTATATAAACTTCCTGCTTCTTCTCTTCACTATGAGAAGATGCAAGTATGAGAAGATTCTAGGAATCCATCATCATATCCTCAAATATGGTTTTCTATAGTTGATCAAGCCGTAAACTGTTATCAATGCAAATAAAATAATCCCTGCCTCTCAAGCCTAATAATAACTTACAACTTCTATCCGATAGATGAATAGTTATACAATAATAATGTAATGACAGGGAAGGGAGACAGACAGGTGAGCCCTAATCTACCCACCACTCAGTCCCTGCCTACTTGCAACGGCCCGTCCTAGGCGACGGCGTACAACTGGGCGATGGTCCCTACGCTCAATAAGTGCACGACAGACAAACAGACGAGGGTACACAGAAGCTAAGGGAAATGGGGCAGTTGCCCACGGCAACACCGTGAGCAACAAGAGTAGTGAACGAGCAGAGTCAAACCAGGAGTGTACGGGGTACCAAACGCAGAGCAGGAGAGTAGTGAACGAGCCGAGTCAAACCAGGAGTGTACGAGGTACCAAACGCAGAGCAGGAAAGTAGTCAGTAAGCCAGGGTCAATATGAAGCAGGGACAAATAGTTCAAGCAGCAGCAGAGCCAGGAAACAGGAGAATCACAGGCAAAGGAGGAGCAGGAAGTGAAGGTATAAATAGACAGAGGGCGGGAGCTAGCTCCGTCTGGCCAGGCTGTGATAGGTTCTCCCACTCCTCAGCCTCCCAGCCTGATTGGTAGAAGGAGGGGTCACTCGATCAGACTTAGGAGCAGGTGCAGACTGACTAACCACGGGCGTCGACACAGAAGCTGTGTCTGGCAGATCCTTTACAGTACCCCCCCTTTTATGAGGGGCCACTGGACCCTTTCTAGGTGGACCTGGCTTATTGGGGAACCGAAGATGGAACCTCCTGAGCAATACTGCAGCGTGAACATCCCGGGCGGGTACCCAAGTCCTCTCCTCAGGCCCGTATCCTCTCCAATGGACCAGGTACTGGAGAGAGCCTTGGACCATCCTGCTGTCCACAATCTTGGCCACCTCGAATTCTACCCCTTCAGGGGTGAGAACAGGGACCGGAGGTTTCCTCGAGGGAGCCAAGGACGGGGAGCAGCGTTTCAGGAGGGAGGCATGAAACACGTCGTGTATTCGAAAAGACGGGGGTAACTCCAGTCGGAAGGAGACAGGGTTAAGGACTTCAATGACCTTGTACGGCCCTATATACCGGGGAGCAAACTTTTTTGACGGGAATTTAAGGCGCAAATTTTTTTAAGACAGCCACCCCAGATCCCTGACCACAAACAAGGGGTTAGCAGAACGTCTTCTTTCTGCCTGAGTCTTTTGTATGCTCTGGGATGCCTCTAGGTTCTTCTGAACCTGGGCCCAGACTGTGCACAGTTCCCGATGAATGACATTTACCTCAGGATTTTTGGAACCACCAGGTGAAACGGAGGAGAACCGTGGATTAAACCCAACATTACAGAAAAAGGGGGAGACCCCTGATGAGTTACTGACCCGGTTATTTTGGGTCAAATTCTCACTCCTCATGAATTCCGCATGGACCCTGCCAAGGTTCAGGCTGTGGCTGAATGGGTCCAACCTGCCTCCCTGAAGGCGTTACAGTGCTTCCTGGGGTTTGCTAATTATTACAGGAGATTTATTGCTAACTTCTCGGTCATCACTAAGCCTCTTATAGATCTTACTCGCAAAGGTGCTGATCTCCTCCACTGACCTCCAGAGGCGGTCCAGGCTTTTGAGGTCCTTAAGAAGTGCTTTATCTCGGCCCCAGTGCTGATTCAGCCTAACCAAATGGAGCCATTCATCGTGGAGGTTGACGCCTCCGAGGTGGGAGTGGGTGCTGTCTTGTCCCAGGGTACCAGGTCCCTCACCCATCTCCGTCCCTGTGCCTACTTCTCCAGGAAGTTCTCGCCCACTGAGAGTAACTATGATATTGGCAACCGCAAACTCTTAGCCATTAAATGGGCATTTGAAGAGTGGCACCACTTCCTGGAGGGGGCTAGGCACCAGGTAACGGTCCTTACCGACCACAAGAATCTGGTTTTCCTAGAATCTGCCCGGAGGCTTAACCCGAGACAAGCTCGATGGGCGTTATTTTTGACTAGATTCAACTTTTCGGTCACCTATAGGGCTGGGTCTAAAAATATTAAGGCTGATGCACTGTCGCGTAGCTTCATGGCCAGCCCTCCTTCGGAGGAAGATCCTGCTTGTGTTTTGCCCCCAGGTATAATCATTTCCTCTGTTGATTGTGACCTAGTCTCCGAAATTGCGGCTGATCAAGGTTCAGCTCCCGGGAACTTTCCTGAGAACAAGCTGTTTGTTCCCCTACAATTCCGGCTAAGGGTACTCAGGGAAAATCATGACCCTGCACTATCTGGCCATCCAGGCATCCTGGGTACCAAGCATCTCATTGCCAGAAACTATTGGTGGCCTGGGTTGCTTAGAGACATCAAGGCCTACGTCGCCGCTTGTGAAATTTGTGCTAGGTCCAAGACTCCCAGGTCCCGACCAGCGGGCTTACTATGTTCTTTGCCCTTTCCTCAGAGACCTTGGACCCATATCTCCATGGATTTTATCACCGATTTGCCTCCATCTCAAGGCAAGTCAGTGGTGTGGGTTGTAGTAGACCGCTTCAGTAAGATGTGCCATTTTGTGCCCCTCAAGAAACTACCCAATGCTAAGACGTTAGCTACCTTGTTTGTCAAACACATCCTGCGTCTGCATGGGGTTCCTGTCAATATTGTTTCTAACAGAGGGGTACAATTTGTTTCATTGTTTTGGAGAGCCTTCTGTAAAAAGTTGAAGATTGATCTCTCCTTCTACTCAGCCTTCCATCCTGAAACTAATGGCCAAACGGAGAGGACTAATCAGTCTCTAGAACAATATTTAGGGTGTTTTATCTCTGACTGTCAATATGATTGGGTCTCCTTCATTTCCCTCGCTGAATTTTCCCTTAATAACCGGGTCAGTAACTCATCAGGGTCAATATGAAGCAGGGACAAATAGTTCAAGCAGAGGCAGAGCCAGGAAACAGGAGAATCACAGGCAAAGGAGGAGCAGGAAGTGAAGGTATAAATAGACAGAGGGCGGGAGCTAGCTCCGTCTGGCCAGGCTGTGATAGGTTCTCCCACTCCTCAGCCTCCCAGTCTGATTGGTAGAAGGAGGGGTCACTCGATCAGACTTAGGAGCAGGTGCAGACTGACTAACCACGGGCGTCGACACAGAAGCTGTGTCTGGCAGATCCTTTACAGATAATATTAGAGTGATTCCCACATGTTCGTTTAGTGTATCTGCTACTGTAAACAGATTATATCCATTCATATATACTGTATCTGTCCATATATATATATATATATATATATATATATATATATATATATATATACGGGGTACAAATAAATTAAGAATTCCCTAGGCTAGAATATTTCTCGTTCGCCTAGGTCTCATTTATATAGGTCAATAGAACTAACACTGTGGTCACTGATTCCTTTTTTACTTAGAGTCCCTACAAAATAGTCACTCTAGATATATTTCTAACTAGCATAGGTCACTTTGTACTATGGGTTTTGACAATTTTAGGCACAGCATCCCCTGCTTTCTTCTCTATGGTTATTTATTTACCAGTGTAGACCATTGGTATATTCTGAGCCTAATGTTTAGTGGACAGTTGTACATGCATCCAGTCTTTGTTGGCCCAGTAGTAGTGCAGAACATTATCCAGTTCATGGTATGTAGGTTAGCGGTGTGGGGTTGTGTCAAATTGTTGGCGAATGTGGTCCATGGTATCCAGTAAATGCTTACATGGCTCCAATGATGTGTCCTTTAAAGGACACTCCAATGACAACAATCTGAATGATCATGCTGTCATCGGCTCATAGCTTTCTTATTCCTGCTCTAAACTCTTGTATCAGGGAGATATTGGTGCAAGAGAATCTGTGGTTCTTCTGGCAAATGAGAGCAGCTCAGTTCTCAATATCATAGGGGAACCCATGCATCTGTTTGTATTCGGGTTAAAGGAGTTATCCTTTTTGAATTCGGCAGCAGTTGTTGGCTTAACATAATAAACTAACAGATACTCAACCCCTGAAGTGCCCCTGCTCCAGCGCTGAGGGCCTGTTCTCCACTGCTCCGGTCTCGGAAGCTCCTGCAGGGGTCACATGCTGTTGCAGCCAATCGCTGGCCTCATCGGTCACGTGCCATTCATGGCAGCATCACCACTGAGGCCAGCGATTGGCTGCACATGACCTATGAATAGCACATGACTGCTGCAGGAGCTTCCGGTACCAGAGTGGCAGAGAACAGGACCTTACTGCTGAAGCAGGGGGCACTGCAGTGGATCAGTATCTGCTGGTTTATTATGTTATGTTATGCCATCCCCTGCCCTGCTGCTAATTTTAAAAAGTCCCAGATACTTAATTTAAAGCCTCCAATGCTATAGCTACAAATGCCTAGTCTAATTCGTGTTACACTTACAGAATCTAGATTTATTCCTTTTTTTTTTTCCGTCTATTGATGTATTCTTCAGAATGAGGGAATTCAGGTTGCCTAGCAACCACGTGACATCCTGTCTAGATTACCACTATTTCCTAATTTGTCCATTGCTTCTTATCAAATTTTGGAACATGCCAGAGTGGTCATGCTACAATGTCAGATTTCTTAATGACCCTGATTCTCATATTTTAGTTGAAATTTATGTTCCCTAAAAGATATATCCTTGTGTAAGGATGCCCAAATCTATTCCCACAGACGAGTGAACACATCTGGTAATGTTTAAAGCAGGGTTGGGCACAGCTAAAATAATTGTAACTTCAGTTTGATGCAGGAACTACCACGTAGAGGGTTTTGTATCACTAATATTATTTGTTTTCTCTTATCTCTTCGCGATGTGGGTGGGTGGTGTGGGAAGAGGAAGGTTAGGACTAGGGTATATTAATATATATGTGTGATTTTGTAATTGTCTCTTGGTTTTTGTAATTGACCATTTTGAAGCGTAATAAAGAATTAGAAAAAACATTTTTTAGTTTTACTGTCGAAACTGGTGTTATTCGCAACAATTTCATATAGTGCTTCATAAATGTATTGCCTAGGGACAAGATGAGCTGGAAAGCCGCCTACATGACATACGTTTTAAGTGTTTACCCCCTCTGATGCTACTACATAATTTTTCTAGTAATATTGATAGATATGTTTCGTACTTTGGATTGTAATGGCGCAACATTTTGAAAAAGATTTATTCTTTCCATTGTTTTCCCATCATAATTTTGTGGCAGACTGAATCTCGCAATGTACAAGAATCTTTTTGTGTTCAAATAAAACATTGGACGATCCAGCCTCAGAGATACAATATTAAAGTCATTGTACCCTTTTACACAGTCGCCCACCATTGGTATCTGATGTTTACCAAGGGAGGCTTGAAATATGAGGCAGGATTGTCTACTATTGAAAGCCAATTTACCTTGAATCCCTGCAATGAGTTAGGGTATGTTCACACGGCCAAATTTCAGACGTATACGAGGCGTATTTTGCCTCGTTTTACGTCTGGAAATACGTCTCAAATACATCGGCAAACATCTGCCCATTCATTTGAATGGGTTTGCCGACGTACTGTGCAGACGACCTGTTATTTACGCGTCGTCGTTTGACAGCTGTCAAACGACGACGCGTAAAAATACAGCCTCGTCAAAAGAAGTGCAGGACACTTCTTTGGACGTTTTTGGAGCTGTTTTCTCATAGACTCCAATGAAAACAGCTCCAAAAACGGACGTAAAAAACGCCGCGAAAACGGCGTGAAAACGCCGCGAAAAATGCGAGTTGGTAAAAAAACGTCTGAAAAGCAGGGTCTGTTTTGCCTTGAAAACAGCTCTGGATTTTCAGACGTTTTTGTTGACTACGTGTGAACATACCCTAATATGTGTGTCCAGAGTCCATTCTTAGGTCATGGTCTTTTTCTAAATATCAATAACCAGAATAACAGGTGGAATTCAAAAGTCAAGCACAATGGTGTCATAAACAGCAAAAAAATTCTGAGAAGTCGCTGGACCACTACAAGTACCAACAGAACATTCTCTTTATGAACTGCTAAGCAGAGTTTAAAGTGTAGCTAAACGTTTGACTAAACGACATGTCAGAAGTTTGTACTGGTGGGGGTCTGAGCAATGAGACCCCACCAATCGCTAGAACGAAGCAGCTGAAGCGCTCGTGTGTCGCTCAGCTCCTTTGTGTTCGGCTTTCTCCAGAAAGCCGATGTATCGGAGTACGAGCTCATAGACTTTCTATTGAGTCCATACACGATGCATTTATTTCCGGAAAAAGCCGAACAGACACAAAGCAGCTAAGCGCTCACACGAGCACTTCAGCTGCTTCGTTCTAGCGATTGGTGGGGGTCTCAGTGCTCGGACATGTCAGAAGTTTGTCAAACATTTAGCTACACTTTAAGTAAATTTGCTACTTATTGTACTGTTTTGTGTATACAGCTCCTATGCAGACTCATGTGTCTCATATGATTGCAGACTACGAACAACCTCAGTGTGAAGTCTAATTCCGCATTCATGTGTTACTCTACTCTTTCTGTACCCTCTGCTTGCTAATGTATAGACAAAAGGAGAGTCTACAACCAGGGAACCACGTACGTAGAGCTGCATAGGAGATATCTATACAAAGCTGTAGGATATTTTACTTTACAATTTGCTTACATTTTTATTTCAGATGATTTGGATAAAAAAAAACAAAAAAAAGTGTTAGGGTATGTTCACGCATAGTGTTTTCAGACGTAATTCGGGCGTTTTACACCTCGAATTACGCCTGAAATAACGCCCCTAATACGCCTACAAATATCTGCCCATTGCTTTCAATGGGAATTACGATGTTCTGTTCCCATGAGCCTTTATTTTAGGCGTCACTGTCAAAATACGGCGCGTAAAATGACGGCTCGTCAAAAGAAGTACAGGACACTTCTTGGGACGTTTTTGGAGGCGTTTTTCATTGTCTCCATTGAAAAACAGCTCCAAAAACGGCCGTAAAAAACGCAGCGAAAAACGCGAGTTGTTCACCTGAAAACAGCTCCGTATTTTCAGACGTTTTTGCTCACTGCGTGTGAACATACCCTTACTGTGAACAGCTTACTTTTTGAGATACAATTGCTTTATATCCAGTATACAGAGAAGCTGTATCGTGCGATGAAACCTGAATCCGTCAGGTCAGGGGGACTGACGGGTTCAGTGACAGCGTATCCTGCGTGTCTCTGGCATGCAGGATTGAGCTGTTAGGCATCATTTACACGAACTTTTCACGCGTGTCGTACGCACCTATATTAGGCTATGGGGCAGTGCAGACAGTGCGTGAGTTTTGCACAGCGCGAGCGTGTTGCATAAAACTCACGACATGTCCGTTCTTTGTGCGCTGTTTGCGCATCACGCACCCGTTGAAGTCAAATGGTGCGTGAAAACCACGCAGGTCGCATGGAAGCACTTCCGTGCGAACAGCGTGATTCGCGCAACAGCTGTCAAACTCTGAATGTAAACAGAAAAGCACCACGTGCTTTTCTGTTTACAAACATCCAAACGGAGTGTCATAGTGATGGCGGCTGCGCGAAAATCACGCAGCCGCGCATCATACACTGATGACACACGCAGCTGTTAAGTGCCTTTTGAGCACGCAAAACGCCACATTTTTTGCGAGCGCAAAACGCACACGCTCGTGTAAATCAGGCCTTAGGCCGGGTTCCCACGGTTTGGATACGCTGCATAAAAATCACGCAGCGTGTCCGACCTAGTACCCGCAGGGCATTCCGTCCGAAAAATTGCACCACATTGCGGTGCGTTTTTTCGGACGGAAATTCCTCTGCGCAAAAACGCGCTCATACTTACCCCCTCCTCTGAAGCACGATCCAGCCTCCATAGATGACGTTGCAGGCCATATCACGCTGCAGCCTGTGATTGGCTGCAATAGTCACATGGGATGCAATGTCATCACAGGAGGCCGGACTGCAGGAAGAAGGACGGCCTTCTTGGTAATTCTGGGTAAGTATGATTTATTTTTTTCCAGAGTTGCAATTTTTGCAGCGTAAACGCTGCGATTACGCCACAAACGTCGCATCACTTGGCTTTCTGTTGCGGGTTTTGCTTCCCCATTGAATTCAAAGAGGAAAACCCGCAGCAGAAAATCAACAAAAACGAAGCATAAATTGACATGATTTAAATTCCGCACCGCAGGTCAATTTATTAACGTTTATGCTACGTTTCTTTTCCGCAGCGTGGGCATGAGATTTACAAAATCTCATCCTCTTTGCTGCTACTGTAAATGCTGCGGAATTTCCGCACAGAATTCCGTTGCGGAAATTCTGCAGCGTTTAGCTACGTGGGAATCCTCTGTATACAGGATATAAAGCTGCTGTATCTCAAATAGTAAAAATATTTTTTAATAATATGTAATTGCCCAGTTGCACCAAACACACTGATAGACATTTTTATTTAAAAAAAAAAAAAGCTTTCAAAGGTTTACATAGCCTTTAAACAGAATGGAATGTCGGTCGTTGAATTAGGCCTTAGGGTCAGTTCACACGTAGAGTAAATAATGCAGTTTTTCCGCAACAGAATTAGTTGCAAAAAATCTGCAGCAAATACAGTAGCAGCAGAGTGGATGAGATAGAACAAATGTCATCCACACGCTGCGTAAATAGTGAGCAGTAAAAACGCTCAGAAATTGACTTGCGGTGCAGAATTTTATTCCGCAGCATGTCAATTGTATTTGCGGAATCGCTGCTAATTTGTTGCGGACTTTCTCCATTGAATTAAAAAAATGCAACTCAAAAAAAATAAAAAATCTTATAGTTAGGATATGTTCACACGCAGTAGCAAAATACATCTGAAATTACGGAGCTGTTTTCGCCTGAAAACAGCTCCTGATTTTCAGACGTTTTTGTAACTACTCGCATTTTTCGCGGCATATTTTACTGACGTTATTGGAGCTGTTCTTCAATGGAGTCAATGAAAAACGGCTCCAAAAACGGCCCAAGAAGTGACATGCACTTTTTTGACGCGGGCGTCTTTTTAAGCGCCGTCTTTTGACAGCGACGCGTAAAATTACACCTCGTGGGAACAGAACATCGTAAAACCCATTGAAAGCAATGGGCAGATGTTTGCAGACGTAATGGAGCCATTTTTTCAGGCGTAATTCGAGGCGTAAAACGCCCGAATTACGTCTGAAAACAGTGCGTGTGAACATACCCTAATACAGGAGTCTGGGTTTCTTCCTACCTCCAGCACGGCCTCATGAGATGGCGTTTCATCCTATGTAACTGCTGGCAGGCCGGCTAAATGCTGCAGTTTCCGCAGCGGACATTCCGGGCGAAAAACTGCACCACAGTTTGGTGTGGATTTTCGGTAAGAATTCCCTGCGGCACACAGGGCGGATACGCTGCGTTCTTTTATGCAGCGTATCCGCACCATGTGAACTCAGCCGAACAGTTAAGTTCCCCCTCCCCCAAGAAAAATGTATAATGAATCCCTTCCCCCACACATAACATTCACAGCCAAGTCACACCCTCCCCACAAAAAGTTTTACACAAAATCCCCTCCCCCACACATAGCATTCGCAGCCAAGTCCCACCATGCCCCACATATAGCATTTTACACAAAATCCCTCCCCCACATATAGCATTCACAGACAAGTCCTACCCTCCCCCACAAAACTGTTTTACATAAAATCCCCTCCCCCACACAGCATTCACAGCCAAGTCCCACTCTCCCCCACATATAGCATTTGACACAAAATCCCCTCCCCCACATGTATCATTTACAGTTAAGTCCCCCCTCCCCCACAAAAACGATTTGTAAAGAATCCCCCCACACATAACATTACAGCTCTCTCTTACCTGTCCTGGAGGAATCTTCCTCAGCAGTTACAAGTTGCAGGCAGGAGGGGGGGAGTTGCGTGGCACTGCTCCTCTCCAGCTCATCCTTCTTCCTCCGTCCTCCCTGTCTTGTGGGCGGTTCCCTCCATACGTGACACGGAGCATCTGTTTCCTGCTCAGGCAGCATCTTCCTCTCAGGGCCCCAGCGTAAGAGTAAAGAACGGCCCATTACATAGCAGGGTCTGTTCCTTTCTCCAAGTAACTAACGCTGGGGCCCTCATTTTTAAAGTAGCAGACAGGCCCCTTCTTTTCATCCTTGTTGCCAGGCCCCTGACAGGTGTACCAGCAGTACTGCCCTGATGGCGGCCATGGTCATGCCAACAGTAAAGCATCCTGAGACCATTCATGTGTGGGTTTGCTTTACATCCAAGGGAGGGATGGGCGCACTCACAATATTGTCTAAGAATACTTCCATTAATAAAGAATGGTATCTAAACAGCAACTTCTCCCAACGATCCAGGTGATGAACAATGCTTTTTCGAGCATGATGGAGCACCATGTCACTAGGCAAAAGTGATAACCAAGTGGCTCTCTGAACAAAACATTGACATATTGGGTCCATGGCAAGGAAACTCCCTAGATCTCAATCCCATTGAGAACCTGTGGTCAATACTCAAAAAGTGGGTGGACAAATAAAAACACAGAAATTGTGATAAACTCCAAGCACTGATTAGTCAAGAATACATTGCCATCAGTCAGGCTTTTGGCCCAGAAGCAGATATCCAGAATGCCAGGGCAAATTGCAGAAGTCTTGAAAAATAAGGGTCAACACTGTAAGGGTATGTTCACACGGCCTATTTACGGACGTAATTCAGGCGTTTTTGCCCCGAATTACGTCCGAAAATAGCGCCTCAATAGCGCTGACAAACATCTGCCCATTGAAAGCAATGGGCAGACGTTTGTCTGTTCACACGAGGCATAATTTACGTGCCGCTGTCAAATGACGGCGCGTAAATAGACGCCCGCGTCTAAGAAGTGACCTGTCACTTCTTTGGCCGTAATTGGAGCCGTTATTCATTGACTCCAATGAATAGCAGCGCCAATTACGTCCGTAATGGACGCGGCGTTCAAGCGCCTGCACATGCCGTTACGGCTGAAATTACGGGGATGTTTTCAGGCTGAAACATCCCCGTAATTTCAGCCGTTACGGACGCCCTCGTGTGAACATACCCTTAATATTGAGTCTTTGCATAAATTTGATGTATTTTTCAATAAAAGTTTAAAAACCATATGAAATGCTTAGAATTGTACTTCAGTATACCGCAGAAACATCTGACTACAAGAACTAAAAACACTGAAGCAGCAAACTTTGTAAAAACCAAAATTTGTGTCATTCTCAAAACTTTTGGCCAGGATCGTAAGTCAGAGAAGTTCTATACGACTTGGAGCTCACTCCAAATTTTTTTGTACAAAAAATCTGTATTCCAAATGGAAAATACTTCAATAGTTGCAGTTGGTTATATTTTTAGTAAATTAATATCTCCCCATGTAGCAGACAGACAACTTCAACACTTGCCTATTTGAATTAATTTTCACACTCAAAGTCTATGGCTTCTCTCGGGTTAATGCAATTTATTATCTCACCCTGCAAGCTGTTTTAAAATTTCAAGGTCCCAATACAATCTTTTTGCCAGCCGAAGTGTGAAACATTTTTTCCTATCTTGACTTTTGAACATCAGCCAATTGTCAGCTGAGAAGCATAACATGACAAAAGCTTTATCAGTCAGCGGCATGACTTTCTCAAAAGCCAGGGCAGTATGGTTTTTACACCCGAATACTGCTTCATCTACCAGTAATGTATACAGAAGACTTTTCTGCAGTAATTTAAGTTCTACGGTTAGAATAGTCTATATTACAAAACAGTGAAAACATCTCTTAGGCTGGAGTCAAACTCAGCATTTACTTGTGTTTTCAGTGGTGTGTCTCTTTGCATTTTTTCCCAGATGTTACAGTTAAATTAAAATATGAGAAAGCCCATATACGCAGTGTTTTGATTTATGGTGTTTTTGTAGTTTTGGGGGTCATTGCTGTTTTCTTTCAAAGGCTATTCTATAAGAAATCAAAAATGCCTGAAAAAATTAAACTACATAAAAAAAGCTGCCAAAAATGCATTTAAAAAACCGCAATTTAAAAAAACTCAAAATGCATGCCGTTTTTTCCAGGCATTTAAAAAAAGGTGTGTGTGAAGGAGGCGTTAATGAAACCTCACTCAGGAAGTCTATGAAGGAGATTTATTAACCAAGATGCACCAGATTTTTGGCACAAATTGTATAAAAAATAAATAAAAAATTCTGCAGAATTTACTGTAACAGCAAAGTGGATGAGATTTAGAAAATCTCATGCAGACGCAGCAGAAAAAAATGCAGCATAAATGTTAATAAATTGACCTGAATTTAATTCCGCAGCATGTCAATTTATGCTGCGTAATTGTTGATATTCCATTGCGGAATTTCCCCTATCGAATTCAATGGGGATGCAAAACCCGCAATAGAAAGCCAAGTATTGCGACCTTTGCGGCGTAATCACAGTGTTTACTCCACAAAAATCGCAACTCTAGAAAATAAAAAAAATCATACTTACCCAATCACAGGCTGTAGCGGCGGTCACATGAGATGATACGTTATCCCAGGAGTCCGGCCTGGACGGAGTCAGAGGTCCAGCCCCCTGGGATGATGTTACATCCCATGTGACCGTCACTGCAGCCAAGCAGTCAAATGGGCTGCAGCGTCATCCAAGGAGGCCGGACTGCACAGGAGGAACGCATCGTCATCAATGTGGTGCGGTTTTTGGACGGAATATACTGCGGGTTCCAGGTCGGATACGCTGTGCGATTTTTACGTAGCGTATCCACCGTGGGAAACCGAGTCGTAAAATGCATCATACCAACGTGCACATTTTTTTTGGTGCAAACTACTGGCTTAAAGTATGGCAGCCAAAGACTGGTATTAGAAAGAGAACACTGAGGGTATGTGCACACGATAGCTGCTTTTTACGTCTGAAATTACAGACTGTTTTCAGGAGAAAACAGCTCCGTCGTTTTAGACGTAATTGCTCGTCCTCGCATTTTGCGAGGCGTCATTGACGGCCGTAATTTTTAGCTGTTCTTCATTGAATTCAATGAAAAACGGCTCAAATTACGTTCAAAGAAGTGTCCTGCACTTCTTTGCCGAGGCAGTCATTTTACGCGTCGTCGTTTGACAGCTGTCAAACGACGACGCGTAAATGACAGGTCGTCGGCACAGTACGTCGGCAAACCCATTCAAATGAATGGGCAGATGTTTGCCGACGTATTGGAGCCGTATTTTCAGACGTAAAACGAGGCATAATACGCCTCGTTTATGTCTGAAAATAGGTCGTGTGAACCCGGCCTAAAAGTCTAATCATTCAGAGCGCAACATTGTGATAAATTTAGCACAGTCTCTGACTGTCCGGTCTTGATTCTGTCTAAATTTAGGACAGTATTAATACAGTAAATCTGCCCCATTAACTTTCTTATCTGTCATACGCTCTCCCACACTGCAATTACCCCCCAAAAAAATACTCTTTGCTCTAACACCAAAGATTGGCAACATGCAAGTGTAGATGTGATGGTGGTATGTGTTGGTAACCACTGGTAGTGGCTAAAAATTACATTGATTATTTTGAAGCTATCCTCTGAATTAACCTTTAAAATAATGCATCCCTGCTTCAAGTGTATTTATTTATATACTTTAGTGTAATATATATAAATCACAGGATCGATAGACATGTTAATGATATGCAAATTATAAAAAAAATGGATACAAATTATTCCAAACATCTTGATTTATTCGCGTATGAGAACAACACCCAGAAATACATGCACTTATGCGCCTTGGCATGCTATCAATGAGATTTTTAATGGTTGTTATGCCACACTGAATGCACCTGGGCACGCAAATCATCAAGATTGGCTGCTGGCAGCTCCCTTTGCAATTGCCGACCAATGACATCCCAGATGTGCTCGATGGCAGACAAGACCGGAGACGCTGCAGGCCATGGTAGCACGTTTAGGCCATGCAGGCTGCTCACAGTAGCATCAGCAACATGCGGCCTGGTGTTGTCCTGTTGAAAAATGGCTGTACCACTGATTCACAGAGTAAATCAATGTAATGCCGAGCTGTTAGTGTACCTAAAATTAAGACTTGAGGGATCCGTCTACCGTACATTATGCCACCCCACACCGTAATCCCGGGAGGAGAACTGGTGTGACGTTCCCTTGTGAAGGCCTCTTTATGGCGTTGCCCACGTGGTCTCCATAACAATCTCCGGCTAACATTTTGTCTGAGACAAAAGCGAGACTCATCGCTGAAACGGATAGACCACGATTCCAGCCTTTATTGTCGTCTTGCTGTGCACCATGATATCCTTTGAGTGCAGTGGCGTGTGGTCAGTGGAACAGCTGTAGCTGGACATCTGGCTCGTAGCCCAAATGCCTTCTGATAGTTTGTGTCGACACTGGTTGCCGCCCTAGGCTTGGGATGTGACGTCCAATTTCACTTTCAGTACAGAATGGATCACTACGTGCCATTCTTTCAATCAGATGATCCGTCCGTGCAACAGTTCGCCTCCATGCACCTTTTGCTCTCATTCCCGTTCGCTGTTGTTCTCCCAACCTCCGGGACACACAACGTTGAACAGTGCTGACATCTCGGCCTGGGCACATAGCCATCTGCCGGAGTGATAAACAAAGGTCTCTCAGTTCAAGTATTCTTTCTCACATTTTCAAGAAAATTTCAAAAGGCTATTTTTACAGGGGCCAGTTCAGTTATGAAGTGGTTTTGAGGGCCTTATATATTAGAATACCCCAATAAATTACCTCATTTTAAAAACTGCACCCCTCAAAGTATTCAAAACAGCATTCAGAAAGTATTTTAAACCTTTAGGTGTTTCACAGGAAATAAAGCAAAGTAGAGGGGAAATTTACAAATTTCTCCTTTTTTTGCCGAAATTAATTTTTAATAAAAAAAATTGTGTAACACAGAAGGTTTTACCAGAGAAGTACAACTCAATATTTATTGCGCAGGTCCTGCAGTTTTTAGGAACATCCCACATGTGGCCCTAGTGTGGTAATGGACAGAAACGCTGGCCTTAGAAGTAAAGGAGCACCTAGTGGATTTTGGGGCCTGCTTATTTTTAGACTATATTTTAGGCACCATGTCGAGTTTGAAGAGGTCTTGTGGTGCCAAAACAGTGGAAACTCCCCAAAAGTGACCCCGTTTTGGAAACTAGACCCCTCAAGGAATTTATCTAGGGGAATAGTTAGCACTTTGACCACACAGGTATTTTGCTATATTTATTGGAGTTAGTCTGTGAAAATGAAAATCTACGTTTTTTCTGAAATAACATAGACATTTTTTAATATTTACAAGGAATAAATAAGAAAATGCACCCCAACATTTGTAAAGCATCTTCTCCCGATTACGGAAATACCCCATATGTGGTAATAAACTGCTGTTTGGACCCACGGCAGCGCTCACAAGAGAGGGAGCACCATTTGGATTTTGGAGCGCAGATTTTGCTGGATTGGTTTTTAGTGCCATGTCGCGATTGCAACCACCTGGAGGGAACAAAATAGTGGAAACACCCCAAAAGTGACCCCATTTTGGGAACTAGACCCCTCAAGGAATTTTTCTAGGGGTTTAGTAAGCATTTATACCACACAGGTCTTTTGCAGAATTTAGTAGAATTAGGCAGTGAAAATGAATATAAACATTTTTGTCCACTAAAATGTTGAATTTTTTCATTTTCACAAGGGATAAAGGAGAAAAAGTTGACCTAAATTTGTAACGCAATCTCTCCCAAGTATGACAATACCCCACGTGTGGTAATAATAATTTTTTTTAATAGAAATTAATTACACTTTGCAGGACTGATCCTTTTTTGCTTTTCCATTTTAGATTTTCACTCCCCGCCTTCCAAACGCCATAACTTTTTTATTTTTGAATTGAGCGGTGTGAGGGCTTATTTTTGGCAGGACGAGCTGTAGTTTTTATTGGTACCATTTTTTGGTAGATGCAAATTTTTGATCACTTTTTATTACATTTTATTTAGAGCTTTGGTGGCCAAAAACAGTGATTTTGGCGTTTTAAATTCTTTATTTCTTACGGCGTTCATAATGCGCTATAAATGACAATTTTACTTTATTCTGCGGGTCGGTACGATTACAGCGATACCATATGTATATAGTTTTTTTTATGTTTTGCAGCGTTTTCACAATAAAATCACTTCTTTATAAAATTATTTATTTTCTGTGTCAACATATTCTGAGAGCCGTAACTTTTTTATTATTCAGTCAAAAAAGCTGCGTAAGAGCGTGTTTTTTGCGGGACGGGTTGTAGTTTTTATTGGTACTATTTTCGGGTACACGCGACTTTTTGATCACTTTTTATTCTATATTTTGGGAGGGGTGGTGACCAAAAAATAGTGATTCTGGCATTGTTCACCGTGTGGTAAAAATAACATTATAGTGTTATAGATTGGGTCGTTACGAACGTGGTGGTACCAAATATGTGTACTGTTTTTTAACGGTTTCATTTTTTTTACTATAATAAGAGACTTATTATAGGAAAAAAAAATCTTTTATTTTTACACTTTTGTAAAACATTTTTATTAACTTTTTTTTTTTTTTTCTTTACTTTTTACACTTTCTTTTTTTACCTGCAGCTCTGATCGCTGCTAGAATACATTACACTACCTAGGTAGTGTAACGTATTCCAACTGTCAGTGTGACGTCACAGTCACTCTGACAGTTAGTCTACGAGGACCAGCCAGAGGCTTTCCCATTTTTTTTTTTTACTTTTAATACTTTTTTTGTAACATTTTAAAAAACTTTACTTAACAGTTTTTTACTAGTCCCCCAAGGGGACTTGAACCAGCGATCATTGGATCGCTTGCATGATATACTGCAATACTAATGTTTCTCTGCATTGTGAGACAAACTATCATTTCTTTTTCCTAGCTACTTTACCTCAATTTCATATCCAAATGTATAGCCTTCTACTGATGTTCAAATGTCTTTCTATAGTTTTTTCACATTCTTAATTGTTATCTGTATCATTTGAATGTCATTTACTGCTACACATATTTGCATTTTGAACAAAGCATAGAAGTAACCTGTGTGCAGAACAAAAAACTAGTGTCTGCACTCTGAAAGACCCTGGTTCAGCTCAATACTAGCAAAGAAAAAGAAAGAAGGTACATTTATAAGACTCTATTCATACCACATTTATGTGCTACATCAAGAGGATGTTTGGTTAGTTACAAAACGTATGCAATGTGTCAAACTTATAGATTTCTATGGGCCAAACGTATACTAATAGACTTACCTTTTGGCTTACATCTGGTAGGGTAACAGCTGGTAACTGTTGTTTGCAGTTTTAAAAAATGTAATCTGCCTGGCTATTTACTACCACCATTACCACAAAAAAAGTATACATTAAGGTCTATGTTTTTTTTTATAATGAAAGTCAATAGCTGAAGTATGAAACTATTTTTGAACATAGTTGCATAAGTTTTTTGCATACAGTTGAATATACATATTTTAAGGAAGAAGACAAAAAAACTCAACTGTATGTCTCAAACGTGGTTTGAATAGAGCATTAGGGCTTGTCCACACGTAACAGAATTGCTGCAGAAAATTTCTAAACTCTGTGCCCATAGATTGGCACATAGATTGGCATGGCTGTGCGGCAGACGGAGGGGGCCCCCCTTCCCTCCCTGTGCACTTTTGGCAACTCACTGATCGGGTCCCCTTCCTTCACATATGTTATGCCATCAATAACATGTTAAGGAAGGGGGCCCGATCTGTGAGTTGCCAAAAGTACACAGGGTGGGAGAGGGCCTGGAAAAACGTGTTAGGAGGGAAGGGGCCTGGCAAGGCTTGCTCTGTCTGGAGGTCTTTGTCACCTAGTAACCAGTGTCACTGTCAGATGCAGTGCAACATCTGACAGTGATGCTCACTAGGTGACCAAGACCACCAGATAGAGTCTGCCGCACCTAGCAAGCAGCATCGCTATCTTCAGACCAGTTATTGATTCAGGATAGTGGTGCTGCTGAAATTAAGCCCAATCAGTGTTAGGGTTATTCTTGCTCTGCCCCCTGAGCCTGCCGGTGCTTTTACTGTGTGTGTGCTCTGCGTCGTGTAGGGGACTGACTGAAAATAAAATTAACTAGGAGGTAGTGGTTGCTGCCCTGTCTGTAGAAAATGTTTGGAGTGGAGCTCAATGGACAGTTAAAGGGGTTTGACCTTCTATAACATTTATGGCATAACCACAGGATATGCCATAAATGTCAGATATATGTTACGGACAGTTACGGGAGTTACGAAAACAGTTACGAAAACAGCAAAGCTTGCTGAGCTACTCTGCTTCCGTACCTGCCATTCACTTCTGTGGGAGTTATGGAAACAGTGTAGCTCAGCGACCATCTAATCAGGAAGTGGCCGGAAAGCAGCAGGAGCCGAAAAAGGCAGAACAGGCTTTAGAGGGCCCCGTTCTAGAGATAGGCTCAGATCCCAGAGGTGGGACCCACATCTATCGGACATTTATGGCACATCCTGTGGATATCCCATAAATGTCCAAGATGGGCAAACCCCTTTAAAGCTTTCTGTTAGGGATCTGCCAGGTACTACGTCTAGGTATACTCCTGGGATTAATCAATCCACACCTGAGGCCAGACCTGTTCGATTGACACCATCTCCCACCAACCAGGGTGGCAGGCTCAGGAGTGGGAGAGCCTATCGCGGCCTGGTCAGTCGGAGTTAGCTCCGCCCCCTTTCCTTTATTACCTGCTGTGTTCTCCTCCTCAGTGCTTGTAATTCTTTTGGATTCCTGGCCCCACTGCTGCTTGCTCCAGCCTGCTTCTGCCATGCTTATGCCTTGCTGCTGTTCTGCTTAACCCGCTTTGCTTTGCCTCCGGCTTGCTTCCTCCTCCGTGCTCACTTGGGTATACTCCACTTCATCCTGGTCCTGACAACTCATTCACCGCTCCGTTTCCTCGCGGCGTTCCGTGGGCTACTGCCCCTTCCCTTGCGTGTTCCCTGTTTGTTCTCCCGTGCACTTAGACAGAGTAGGGACCGCCGCCCAGTTGTACCCCGTCGCCTAGGGCGGGTCGTTGCAAGTAGGCAGGGACAGGGCGGTGGGTAGATTAGGGCTCACTTTCCCTTCACCTCCTTCCTGCCATTACATAATTACAAGCCACTTACCTAGTCTACCATTTCCACTACGCTGACGCTATCATGGACCCCCTTGAGACCCTGACCCAGCAGATGCAGGGCCTCTCCCTACAGGTCCAGGCCCTGGCCCAGAGGGTCAACCAGGGTGACGCTGCCGTAGTAGTTCCCCTCACCTCACCTCTAGAACCCGACCTCAAGTTACCTGACCGGTTCTCAGGGGACCGTAAGACGTTTCTCTCCTTCCGGGAGAGTTTCAGACTGTATTTCCGCCTTAAACCCCACTCCTCAGGTTCCGAGAACCAGCGGGTGGGTATCATCATATCCCGACTCCAGGAAGGGCCCCAAGAGTGGGCCTTCTCCTTGGCTCCTGACGCCCCTGAACTTTCCTCTGTTGATCGCTTTTTCTCTGCCCTCGGACTCATTTACGACGAGACTGACAGGACTGCTTTAGCCGAGAGTCAGCTGGTGACCTTACGTCAGGGTAGGAGACCGGTTGAGGAGTACTGTTCTGATTTTAGAAAGTGGTGCGTAGCTTCTCGGTGGAACGATCCGGCCCTAAGGTGCCAGTTTAGGTTAGGATTATCTGACGCCCTGAAGGATCTGCTGGTTAGCTACCCCTCTTCTGACTCCCTTGACCAGGTTATGGCCCTAGCAGTACGACTTGACCGACGTCTCAGGGAAAGTCTGCTTGAACGCTTCAATGTGCTCCCCTCTGACTTTTCTGCGATCCCCCCCGAGGTCCCGTCTCCTCGCCCCTCCACGGAGGACTCGGAGGTACCTATGCAACTCGGGGCCTCCATGTCCCCTCGACAACGTAGGGAGTTTCGCAGAATGAATGGTCTCTGCTTCTACTGTGGGGACGACAAGCATCTTCTGAACACCTGTCCCAGGCGCAAGAATAAAAAGCCGGAAAACTTCCGCGCCTAAGTGATCATCGGGGAGGTCACTTGGGCGCACAGGTATTTCCCGTTAATGTGAAACGCAATAAAATTTTGCTTCCCTTTCAGGTCTCGTTTGCTGGCCGGTCTGCCACTGGCAGTGCCTTCGTGGATTCTGGCTCATCTGCTAATATCATGTCTGTGGAATTTGCTATGTCTCTAAAAATGCCTTTTATTGATTTACCTTATCCTATCCCTGTAGTAGGTATCGACTCAACTCCCCTTGCTAATGGTTATTTTACTCAGCATACTCCTGTTTTTGAACTCCTGGTTGGCTCCATGCATTTGGAGCAGTGCTCTGTACTGGTGATGCAGGGATTATCGTCTGATCTGGTATTAGGTCTTCCCTGGTTGCAGTTGCATAATCCCACGTTTGATTGGAATACTGGGGATCTCACCAAATGGGGTAGTGAATGTCTTATGTCATGTCTTTCTGTTAACTCTATTTCTCCCCGGGAGGAGGTAAACACGCTTCCTGAGTTTGTTCAGGATTTCGCCGATGTGTTTTCTAAGGAGGCCTCCGAGATGTTGCCCCCCCATAGAGATTACGATTGCGCCATCGATTTGGTGCCTGGTGCCAAGCTTCCTAAGGGTAGGATATTTAATCTTTCATGTCCTGAACGTGAAGCTATGAGGGTGTATATCCAAGAATGCCTGGCCAAGGGTTTCATTCGCCCCTCGACTTCTCCTGTAGGTGCTGGCTTCTTCTTTGTGGGGAAGAAGGATGGTGGTCTTAGGCCATGCATTGATTATCGTAACCTGAATAAGGTCACCGTAAGGAACCAGTACCCACTTCCTTTGATTCCGGATCTTTTTAATCAGGTTCAGGGAGCCCAATGGTTTTCTAAGTTCGATCTGCGGGGGGCATATAACCTTATCCGCATCAAAGAGGGGGATGAGTGGAAAACTGCGTTCAACACACCCGAGGGTCATTTTGAATACCTGGTCATGCCCTTTGGGTTGTGTAATGCCCCTGCTGTCTTCCAGAATTTTATTAATGAAATCCTGAGAGATTACCTGGGTAATTTTCTTGTTGTGTACCTTGATGACATACTGGTGTTTTCCAAGGACTGGTCCTCCCACGTGGAGCATGTCAGGAAGGTGCTCCAGGTCCTTCGGGAGAATAATCTGTTTGCTAAGACTGAAAAATGTGTCTTTGGGGTACAGGAGATACCATTTTTAGGGTAAATCCTCACTCCTCATGAATTCCGCATGGACCCTGCCAAGGTTCAGGCTGTGGCGGAATGGGTCCAACCTGCCTCCCTTAAGGCGTTACAGTGTTTTTTAGGGTTCGCCAACTATTACAGGAGATTTATTGCCAACTTCTCGGTCGTCGCTAAGCCCCTTACGGACCTTACTCGCAAGGGTGCTGATGTCCTCCATTGGCCCCCTGAGGCCGTCCAGGCCTTTGAGACCCTCAAGAAGTGCTTTATCTCGGCCCCCGTGCTGATTCAGCCCAACCAAGAGGAGCCATTTATTGTGGAGGTTGACGCATCCGAGGTGGGAGTGGGGGCCGTCTTGTCCCAGGGTACCAGCTCCCTCACCCATCTCCGCCCCTGTGCTTACTTCTCTAGGAAGTTTTCGCCCACGGAGAGTAACTATGATATTGGCAACCGCGAACTTCTAGCCATTAAATGGGCTTTTGAAGAGTGGCGGCACTTCCTGGAGGGGGCCAGACACTAGGTAACGGTCCTTACGGATCACAGCAATCTGGTTTTCCTAGAATCGGCCCGGAGGCTTAATCCTAGACAAGCTCGGTGGGCACTATTCTTTACCAGATTTAATTTCTTGGTTACCTATAGGGCTGGGTCCAAGAATATTAAGGCTGATGCCCTGTCACGTAGTTTCATGGCCAATCCTCCTTCCGAGAAGGATCCTGCTTGTATTTTACCCCCTGGTATAATCGTTTCTGCCACGGATTCTGATTTAGCTTCTGATATCGCGGCTGATCAGAGTGCAGCTCCCGGGAACGTCCCTGGGGACAAACTGTTTGTTCCCCTGCAATACCGGCTAAGGGTACTCAGGGAAAACCATGACTCCGCTCTATCTGGTCATCCTGGCATCTTGGGCACCAAACACCTCATTACCAGAAACTATTGGTGGCCTGGGTTGCCTAAAGACGTTAGGGCTTACGTCGCCGCTTGTGAGGTTTGCGCTAGGTCCAAAACCCCTAGGTCCCGACCTGCGGGCCTACTACGTTCCTTGCCCATTCCCCAGAGACTTTGGACCCATATCTCCATGGATTTTATCACCGATTTGCCTCCATCTCAGGGCAAGTCGGTGGTGTGGGTGGTAGTAGACCGCTTCAGCAAGATGTGCCACTTTGTGCCCCTTAAGAAGCTACCTAACGCCAAGACGTTAGCTTCTTTGCTTGTGAAACACATCCTGCGTCTCCATGGGGCCCCAGTCAATATCGTTTCTGACAGAGGGGTACAATTTGTTTCCTTATTTTGGAGAGCCTTTTGTAAAAAGTTGGAGATTGATCTGTCGATCTCCTCCGCCTTCCATCCCGAAACTAATGGCCAAACGGAGAGGACTAACCAGTCCCTGGAACAATATTTAAGGTGTTTCATCTCTGACTGTCAATTCGATTGGGTCTCATTCCTTCCCCTTGCTGAATTTTCCCTGAATAACCGGGTCAGTAACTCGTCAGGGGTCTCCCCGTTTTTCTGTAATTTCGGGTTTAACCCAAGGTTCTCCTCCGTTTCCCCTGGTTGTTCCAATAATCCTGAGGTAGAGGATGTTCATCGGGAACTGTGCACTGTCTGGGCCCAGGTTCAGAAGAACCTAGAGGCGTCCCAGAGCGCACAAAAGATTCAGGCGGATAGTAGACGTTCTGCTAACCCCCGGTTTGTCGTCGGGGATTTGGTCTGGTTGTCGTCCAGGAACTTGCGCCTTAAGGTCCCGTCCAGGAAGTTTGCTCCCCGATTTATTGGGCCTTATAAGATCATTGAAGTCCTCAACCCTGTATCCTTCCGTCTGGAGCTGCCCCCATCCTTTCACATACATGACGTCTTCCATGCCTCCCTCCTTAAACGCTGCTCCCCGTCCTGGTCCCCCTCGAGGAAACCTCCTGTTCCCGTTCTCACCCCTGAGGGGGTGGAATTCGAGGTGGCCAAGATTATGGACAGTAGGATGGTCCAGGGCTCCCTCCAGTACCTGGTCCATTGGAGAGGGTACGGGCCGGAGGAGAGGACTTGGGTACCTGCCCGTGATGTTCACGCTGGGGTATTGATCAGGAGGTTCCACCTTCTCTTCCCTACTAAACCGGGTCCTCTTAGTAAGGGGCCGGTGGCCCCTCATAAAAGGGGGAGTACTGTTAGGGATCTGCCAGGTACTACGTCTAGGTATACTCCTGGGATTAATCAATCCACACCTGAGGCCAGACCTGTTCGACTGACACCATCTCCCACCAACCAGGGTGGCAGGCTCAGGAGTGGGAGAGCCTATCGCGGCCTGGTCAGTCGGAGTTAGCTCCGCCCCCTTTCCTTTATTACCTGCTGTGTTCTCCTCCTCAGTGCTTGTAATTCTTTTGGATTCCTGGCCCCACTGCTGCTTGCTCCAGCCTGCTTCTGCCGTGCTTCTGCCTTGCTGCTGTTCTGCTTAACCCGCTTTGCTTTGCCTCCGGCTTGCTTCCTCCTCCGTGCTCACTTGGGTATACTCCACTTCATCCTGGTCCTGACAACTCATTCACCGCTCCGTTTCCTCGCGGCGTTCCGTGGGCTACTGCCCCTTCCCTTGCGTGTTCCCTGTTTGTTCTCCCGTGCACTTAGACAGCGTAGGGACCGCCGCCCAGTTGTACCCCGTCGCCTAGGGCGGGTTGCCTAGGGTGGGTAGATTAGGGCTCACTTTCCCTTCACCTCCTTCCTGCCATTACACTTTCACTCACTGTGTGGTCACCACACTGTATTGGCCACCTCAAGCACTGTATGGGGTGCCACCCCCACTTCACCACCACAAATACACTTATTCAGGGTGTTTTCCATTTCACCCATAATAATTTAATTAACCCCTTCCCAATGTTTGACATACTTACGTCATAGATGGGTAGTGTAAGTATGGAGGGGGCTCACGGGCTGAGCCCTCTCCATATAACAGGGGTGGCCACTGTATGATAAAGCCGACACTTCACTATAACAAGCGAAATCCCGCTTTTAAACAGGATCCCACTAATTTAACCACTTAGATGCCCTGGTCAATAGCGACCACGGCATCTAAGGCGTTAGAAAGTGCAATGAGCAAGATAAAGTCATTATAAGTTACTGTAATTACATAAGTGCTTTGTGTTATACTCAGTTGTTAAATATGGAAATTATTTGCATTATTTATGTTTGTTACTTGTGTTCTAAACTAGTAATAAAATGTGCAATGTAGATTTGTATAGTTTTATAGGCGCGCGGGCGTGGTTAGGTTATGGGGGGCCCAGTCACATTCTTTGCACAGGGGGCTCTGCAGTCTGTGTCCGCCTCTGAAGGGCCATACCAGTAAATGGTAAGTCACATCTAACAACTTTGTGTGTGGATGATATATTTATTTTATGTATAAACCCGCTTGATTCTTTGCAGTATATAAAGCAAACAATCGATTCATACTCCAGAATTTCTCTATACAAATTAATTGATGGTGAAAGTCAAATATGCTCAATAAATCTGTTGAAACAGCAACAGTAAAAGATTAAATGAAAATATAACTTCCAATGGCCAGAGGAGCGTCTGACGTACTGTATGTGGGTACTCATATCGAATAAGATCTTGAACATATGTGTAAAGTATAAACTGTTAAAAATATTCACAGAGGATTTGCATCATTTTAGTAAAAGTAAGCTATCATGAATGTCAAAAATTAATGCAGTAAAGATGTTTGTTCTTCCTAAAATTTTATATGTTTTGTTGTCTTCCCTTTTATCTTTCGAGCAAATTTATTAAACTTCTTCAAACTTTATTACAGATATATCTGGGGACGGGCCAGCAAAATTTTATATCTGCCACTAATTAGTGGCAGGGTGGGTTTTCCTGACCTCCAAGCATATTATCAAGCTTCGGTATTAGAAATAATAGTAATATGGTGGACGCAGGATGACAGGGTATCTTGGGTTCAGCTGGAGAAAGGGATGAAGGATGGTCCTTAAAGGAACTGCTAATCGCTTGTAAGCTGGGTCTTCTCACTACCTTATAAAGGTGTAATGCCAGCGGCGAGTCCCGCTCATGACGGTGGTCCCCATCGCTGGGTTTAGAACCCTTTGAGGCGGCCGACATTTGCTTGCATCCCCGGCCTCGTGGTCGCACTGTTCTTAGTGTGCGTGCGTGCGTGCGCGCGGGCGCTCTGGCCGCCTCTTAAAGAGCCAGTACACGCAAAATTAAAAAATGTCTCACCAATCACTGTTGCTCCCCAGGACTATTTAAGGCACCTTCACTATCCACCAGGTGCCTAGCTATTGCTATCAGTTATCAGTCTGTATCCAGTTATCCATTACCAGTCTGTATCCAACCCGCTATTGCTATCTGTGGTCAGCTTGTATCCGGTGATCCATTAACAGACTGAATCCTGCCTGTGTTCAACTACCTGCTACTTGCTCCGTGTTCCACTACCTGCCTGTGTCCAGATACCCGCTGTCCACCTGTGACCAGTGATCTGCTGTCAGCTTCCATCCATTTTTTTGCTTCCTACTCTTTCCTTGTGGGTGGTAAGGGTTGGGGGGGTGTTCTTGGGGTCAGAAAGCAGTACATAATTTTATATCTACAATTTCCTATTTCGTCAAATAAAAAAAAATAAAAAAAATTAACACAGCCTCAGACTTCTTTACAGATTTCCTATCTTTCCATTCAAAGTCTGCTTCTCTTCCACCTCTGTCTCTAAAGCACTCCCTCTCTACCTCTTCTGACCCTCTCCCTCAGAACCCCGTGTCTCCCTCTGGCACTGTCCCTGTGACAGTCTACAAGTTAGAGTACTCTAGTCATGGTTCCCTGAATCTCAGGGGTTCTGCCTTTTGTAACAGTGCAGTGTTCCCTCCATATCAGTGCTATCTGACTCTCGTGGGCTAAGTAATTCTAGGTCAAGACCATACAATTTTCTAACACTAATCACGCCCGACGGACACTTCTACGAGGATGTCTCCAGACCCTATTTCAGGTTACCTTCCACACTCAAAGTCAACACAGGATCAAGGTTGCCTTCTCACCAGGGTCATAACTCTCAAGAGTTACCAACTGCTACCTTTCCCAATTACTATTCCAGTATTCCAGCAGTCCAGAATTTCCGAGGACTACAAGCACTAGGCCACATCTCCGGACTCCAGAACAATCAGTCCTCACTGTAGCTTCCTCACAGGCCTGCAAATCTAGGAATCTCTCTGGTCACCTCACTAGGCCTCGCTTTTCAGGTTAGTGCTGCTCACCCGCCTACTGGTCCCCACTTCCATACTGACTATTTCCACAGCCCCATCAGACTCCCCAGAGCTACCACTCCGGCTGACAATACTCGCTTCAGTGATGGCCTGCACTGAACTATGTCTGGCTGCCCTCCTTTACGGTCTGCCTATGTTGGTCTCAGACTCTGAAATTCTCCCAATAGTTAATTGTCTGCTTCATGACACCTTCTTATTAGCTTCACTTGGCATAGCAGCCTCACTGCTTTCCTCTAAGGTCCCGCTCACTGCAATCAGCATTCTCTTCCCCAAGCTCTGAGTAGGCCTATGTTTTCTCTCTTGCTCTCTACTCCTGCAGTTGCAGACTCCACCCGTTTCCTGTCTCATTAGACAAGCCCGCTTTGGTCAACAGGTTCCTTCGCTGCTGCACTGAGTAGAGCAGTCCCATCCTGCACCTCACAAGGTTTACAGGCTCTCACTCCAAAAAGTGTCATACCATTTTCTTAAGGGCTCCTCTCTGCCCCCTCCTCCTATCAGAATGATGAAGCAGCGCATTAGTGTCACCACGCGCTACCTCCTGCGAGCACTCGGAACTTGCTGGACCTGCCAGTTTTGCATACTTCCCCTGTCACTGTCCCTCAGTAGCCTCTCATTGCTTCGTACGATGGGAGCTCCACGCAAGCGGCAGCACCACAGGGGATCGCTACCTGCCCTACTTTTTGGACCTGCAGACAAAAGCAACATATAAACAGTGCCATCCTATCACATCAAGTGTCAGAACAGTTTCTTAGTTGCTTTACAGTGCTTCTTAATGTGACAGGTAACTATTTACAAAGGATACATTTACAGTCCATAGGCTGTAACTATAGCTCAGCCTCTTTACATGTACATGTAGTAAATAGCATATTATAACATATAAAAACAGAAAAAACAGGCTATAAATGAAACCACATGAGGTCCACACATACCATTTTTTATTTACAAGAATTAGTTATGTTCTTCATGTTAAAAATAAATCAATGACTTTAGAATGGATTAAATGAAGGCAGAGGGTGACACAATGTATTGCTGCACAGATAACCAGATAAAAAAAATATGCAGCAGAGTGAAAAGTGCAATATTCCCATGAAAAGCAAAGATTCTCTTGTAATAAGGCCAGAAATGAAAGCAAGTCAAGGAAGTCAAACAGAATGTACAACCATATTATTTATAGTGAATTTTCTGGCAAAAGGTCAAACAAGTGAACACAGAGCATAAATCTGCGAAAAAGTCTCATGCTCATTATATTAGTAAAAGATTCCAGTGGTGAGCCCGAATCCAAAGGTCAGGCAAAAAAAATCTGCTTTGTAGCAGTGTAAACATTTCATAGAAGTTTCAAACAAAATCACGTTTTAACATAGTTGCCTTCTATGAAATACATTATTGTAGCTCAGATGTGCAATGTATCAAAATGCAATTTGTAAATGAACAAGTGGACTATAAGATGTAATGATATCTCCTAATAAACACAATTATTTTACTAATCATATGCAAAGAGAATATATAGATAATGGCGCAGATTTATTATGCTTACCGTGGCTTGGTTCTGACTATTCGTGCGCCTGTTTGTGTGGCGCACGTTACTTGCATGTGATTTACAGTTTGTGCGCGCCAGAAAAGAAACATGTTGGGCCATGCTCGTCAAAGTCTTTCGTATTTTTAGAAAATTAGCATGATTTTGGCTTGTTAAACCAGCTCCATGTTGGTTTAAAGTTAGATGCGCCAAATATATTATCCAGCATGAGACACTGTGATAAATTTGGTACCTCCCGTCTAATTCAAAGCTGTGTCAATTTAAGTCACTATTAGTAAATCTGCCCCAATGTATACAATGATATACTGTAAATGACAATAAACTGGAACCATTTTGAACACTTAATGACCAATCGTATGCGGTCATTATGGGGCTTTATTCCAGAGTGTTTCAGGTTGCCAGAGACAGAGGGACATGTGACAATTTTTTTTTTTCGTTTCTGCTTTTTGATTTGCAATATAAAGTGTTCAATGAGTGTTTTGTGTACAGCAGAGGTGGCAGGGTGCTTTCACTATTGGTCGCGGCCTACTGTTACTATTATGATCTGCCATCTAGATTGTTTCAGCCACTGGACTCTGAATCTGCTTCCAGACCTTAAAAGTCATGTAATCGGACCCCTAGCTCTGTTAAAATCCTTACTAAACATTACACCGGCTTTGTGAGTTCCTTTCCTCAGGCAAGGTCTTTACTGTTCCCCGGTTTCTGGCAGGAAAAGTATCCTTGCTGATGGACCTCCCTGGTTTCCTGGTTGGGGACTAGCAATATGGAATGTACCATCTTCTATCTACAACTCTACCCGTCTTATTGAAGGCTATAATTGTAAATATCAGGGAATGAATCCTCTTCAATGTTGGCAATCCTGTGATGGTGATTTCTTTATGCAAGACAGTTGTTAGGCCCTGTGCGCAGGGTGTGTATTTGATGCGGTTTTGGGAGCGTAAAACGCGCTAACGAACGTGTCAAAGGACACATGATTTAAGCTGCCCTTTGACATGTGGGTGCATACGACGCGCCAAAAAAACGCGCCGAAAGCGTGCACAAAACATTGAAAAAACGTGATGAAAATGCATCAAAAACGCCTGCCGTTTTAAAAAGCGCTTAACACAAACACTAGCATTTTTGAGACGTTTACACATTGTTTCTTTCGAGCGCAGTGTGAACAAGGCCTTAGACTGAAAAAGAATAGTTCCTGTTGAACTGGACCGTTCACAGTGAACATGTTTCCGCGAGATGCATATGGTAAAAGAGGAGGAGCTGAGTGCTCGATGTATAGTTATAAGGGAGAATATAACTTGAATTTATTTATTTGTTCCCTGCTCTTTCGGGTCCAGTTGAAGGAATGGCGGATCATCATAGGGCATATTGGGCGGCCGCCCGGGGCCTGAGGCTCCCGGGTTGGGCCCATGGCCGCCCAAAGTACAATGTAGTTTTGTCGTGTTTTTGCCGCAATTTTGCCGCGAATGCCATTGTATATGTCCTGCAAAAGGACTATTAGACATAAGGTCGCATGACCTCATCTCTGAAGTTCTTACTACTGTTTAGAGACCTGCTGGTCACATGACCGCAGCTCCGTGAGCAGCAGCAGCAGCAAGACTCCACAGAGAAGACTGAGGCAAGCTGCTATGTAAGCATAAGGGGATGGATTTGTTTAAGGGGTCTGTATTTAGGGGGTCTGGTGTGGGGACTGTATTTAGGGAGTCTGTGTGGGGACTGTTTTTAAGGGGTCTGGTTTGGGGACTGTATTTACGGGGTCTGGTCTGTATTTAGGAAGTTTGGTGTCTGTATTAGTTTAAGGGGTCTAGGGTCTGTATTTGGGGGTCTTAGATCTGTATCAGTTTGAGGGGTTTAGGGTCTGTATATTTAGGGGTCTGTGTTAGTTTAAGGGGTCTGGGGTTTGTATTTAGGGGGTCTGTATTAGTTTGACATCCGGGGTCTGTATTAGTTTATGGGGTCTGTATTTAAGGGGCCTGTTCTAGGGTCTGTATTGGTTTAGGGGTCTGTATTTAGGGGTCTGGTCTGGGGTCTGTATTAGATTAGGGGGTCTGGTCTGTGGTCTGTATTACTTAAGGGAGTCAGGTCTGGGGTCATTATTAGTGTAGGGGGTCAGGTCTGGGGTCTGTATTAGTTTGAGGTCTGGGGTCTGTATTTAGGGGTCTGTATTAGTTTATGGGGTCTGTATTTAGGGGGCCTAGTCTGGGGTCTGTATTAGTTTAGGAGTGTTTATTTAGGGGTATGTATTAGTTTAGGGGGTCTGGTCTGGGGTCTGTATTAAGGGAATCAGATTTGGGGTCATTATTAGTGTAGAGGGTAGGATCTGGGGTCTGTATTTAGGGGTCCTGTCTGAGGTCTGTATTTATTTAGGGTGCTTGTTCTGGGGTCTGTATTTGGTTAAGGGGGTCTGGTCTGGGGACTGCAATAGTTTATTTAAGGTCTGGGTCTGTATGTATTCTATGATCTAGTCTGGGGTCCAAATTTATTAGTCTGAGTAAAAGGGGTTGTCCGGGCACATCGATAGGTCATCAGTATAAAAAACGGTCTGTGCCAGGACAACCCCTTTAATGTATGGTCCTGGGCCTTGGTGTCTAAATTTGTGTGTTTCTATAGAGGCTGGGAATGGCTGCAGAAGTGATGGGCAAATATGTCTCATCAGGAGAAGTCGCCATACTGGTCTGTGTCAGATGGAGAATAAAAGAAAACGACTCCCATCAGATAAGAAGACATCACCTTTGAGACACTGGATCTAAAGGGGATCTTGTCCCCTCTCCTGACATGTCTGTTGTAGGAAATCCTTGTATTCTACATATCTTTGTGTACCCAGGACTAATAGACAAATGCGTGTTACCATTCCCATTGTCAAGAGGAAGTGTGATACTGTCAGCGATGGTTGGAGACTGTCGGTATGTAGGGACACAGCCCTTTGACAAGGGGAATCATAACACCCATTTGTCAATGCTTGCACAAAAAGGTGGTGTTCACTATAGACACGACAGAGCGGCGGTGGGGAAGGGGGGCCCAAGTTTGGTGAACAGCCCAGGGCCTATGGTCTACTTAATCCGCCACTCAACTTGAAGCGCCTACTCAGACATTGGCAGTTATTTCTGTTGTATGACTCTCACTAGAAAAGTTGATTCTCAGTACCGCAAATTTTTTGGTGCTGGCTAAACCTAGGGGCGGATTTCCAAGGAATCTATTTGTTCTTCACCTTAGAACTCCAGCAAGGGGGTAAGGACTTTCTTCATCGGATTTCTAGGAGATGGTCCCAAGAGTAGTCTCCGGCTACTGTGATGGTGGGTGCACTGCTAGGAATGCCTGGAGCAGATGGAGAAACAAAGTCAAAAACAAAGCCAGAGGTTGATACCGGGAGAGCGGACAATGGTGCCACAAAGCCAAAGGATAAGATGGAAAAGTAACCAGGGGACAAGCCGGAGATCAATAACAGTGTAAATAGTGTAAGAAATGCAAACAGACATAGGATAGTAGTAAGGAAAATGTACCTTCATCCACAGGCAGTGGTCAATAGCAGAAACTCCACTTAAATCTAATGCCAGGCGTGACATCATTAGACCGGGCTACTTGCCATGGGTACTTGATGTGGCCAGTAGCCGCGGGCAGGAAAGCAGTGCTGGTTCATGCAGAGACAAGAAACACTACTGAATCTCTTGCCCCAAACCATTATACATCAATCTGCTCAGCTCCTCATACTCTATGACATGCTGCCTGAAGATATAACAGTGAGGCAGTTTTACTATTGGTGCTGCGCCACAATTCTGGCCTAAGTTGCACCTTCTTTTTGGGGCAAATAATTTTAGATCCATTTATCAATGAAATGCGCCCCAAAAAAACGAATGTATGTGACTCGCCTGATAAGAGGGTGTGGTTTAGTGCAAAAGAGGTGTGGCTTAATATGCACCAAATTGTGGCAAAATTTGGGTGCAAAAAAAGGATTTAAATTAAGGAAACCAAGAGGTGGTGTAAAGATAGATAGCAATGTTTAAACATGTTCCAAATGTATTATGCAGCATCAGCCATAAATTTGGTGCATCTAATCTCATTTTTAGCTGTCTGAATTTAAGACAGTATTAGTAAATCTGCCCCAGTGTGTTCAACATGACTGGTTCCTAAACTGGGGCCTAAAATGCTGAATTTTGTATCAACAACTCAGTCATTTCAGAAGGCGAAGTGCAAAAAGCTACAACTCTGATTTCTAGCACGCCCAGGAGTGTTACAAACCCCAAAGCATTTCCCCCCCCCCCCCCCTCTCACACACAAAACAAATCATATATACACGGTAGGGTTAGATCAAGTCTGAAAGAAATGGGGAATACATTCATCTGCAGAGGGTAGCCCAGATCTCTAGTAAGATGTCATTTGTCACAGATACAAACCAATGTGAGAAACAGTATTTTTGAGACAAAATCGAGGGGTGCAGTGAAGACTAGAATCCCTATAGTCAGCACTTTTGCAGCAATCTTGTAGCAGATATTATCCATAGACATTGGAATATACTGGCAAATTTTTAAAGATCTGTACCTGACTTTAACTCTCCTCCTTTGTTCTTGTACAAGAGACAACCTAATATTAAAGACAGACTGGTAAAGTCTGACATTTGCTCTGGGGGGGATGTCATAGACTATATTTCCTCCAGGGCCGGTTTTAGACAAAGTGTGGCCCTGAACATAGTTAAAAGTGGGGTCCCAAATGCTGAATTATTGTATCAATAATGCAGTCAATTCAGAAGGCGGTGTGGAGAAAACGGCATCGTGGATTTCTAGCGCGTCCAGGATTGTTGCAAGCCCCAAAGCAGATGTCCCCACTCTCACAATTTTTTTTTTAATCTATATACATATACAGTTATTAAATCATACCACTATACCAGATGAAATATAACCTGCATACTGTTAATGACCACAACTCACTATTATACGACCAATGTTACCAATAATAACACAATATAAGGTACAACTAATACCTCCAAAACATAACCACATAGTGGCTGAATAATACCCCCATACTGCTACTGAATAATACCTCCACACTATAACCACATAGTGACTGAATAATACCCCCATACAGTCACTAAATACCTCCACACCATAACACATAGTGACTGAATAATACCCTCATACAGTTACTAAATAATACCTTCACACCATGACCACATAGTGAAGTAATAATACCAACGTACTGTTATTGAATAACACCTCCACACCATAACCACATAGTGACTGAATAATACCCCCATACTGTTACTGAATAATACCCCCACACCATAACCACATAGTGACTGAATAATACCCCCATACTGTTACTGAATAATACCACCACACCATAACAACATAGTGACTGAATAATACCCCCATACTATTACTGAATAATACCACCAACCATAACCAGATAGTGACTGAATAATACCCCATACTGTTACTGAATAATACCACCACACTATAACCACATAGTGACTAAATAATACCCCCATACTGTTACTGAATAATACCACCACACTATAACCACATAGTGACTGAATAACACCCCCATACTGTTACTGAATAATACCCCCACACCATAACCACATAGTGACTGAATAATACCCCCATACTGTTACTGAATAATACCTCCACACCATAACCACATAGTGACTGAATAATACCCCCATACTATTACTGAATAATACCGCCACACCATAACCCCATAGTGACTGAATAATACCCCCATACTGTTACTGAATAATACCACCACACCATAACCCCATAGTGACTGAATAATACCGCCATACCATTACTGAATAAAAACCATTATACAAAGATTAATCTTACCACCACTTAGTGACTATATAGTGGTAAATGGCAGTAATAAACAGGAACTATACAGACGATATAAGTGATTACTGCACATGTATATCCAGAGACTCACAGGTGATGTCGTTCACTTTCCCTTTTTTTCTCCATCCGGCCCAGACCACTGTGACGTCTTATTCCTGCCACGACTCGTCTCTACAGAATTTGACACACAGACATGTTGGTTTCTCGCTTTTCCAACACCCTCCCCATCCTCTAAATAAACTCGTAATCCACAGTGCCCCAGATGGTAATAATGATCCCTTAGTGCCCACTAAGCCCCCTTTGTGCCCCCACACAGTAATAATGCCCCCTTTGTGCCACCCTGTAGAAAGCACCACACACAGCGCCCCCCCCCCCCCTCTGGTAGATAGCTCCACACAGCCCCTCTGCTAGATTGCGCCACTCACAGTCCTCCCTCTGGTAGATAGCACCACACACAGCCACCCTTGGTAGATAGCGCCACACACAGCCCACCCCCCTCTGTTAGATGGTGCCACACACAGCCCCCCTCTGGTAGATAGCATCACACACAGCCCCCCTTGTAGATAGCACCACACAGCGCCCCCTTGTAGATAGTACCACACAACCCCCCCATGTAGATAGCGCCACACACACAGCCTCCCTCTGGTAGATAGTGCCACACACAGCCCCCCTCTGGTAGATAGCACCACACACAGCCCCCCCTCTGGTAGATAGCACCACACACAGCCCCCTCTGATAGATAGCGCCAAACACAGCTCCCCCTCTGGTAGATAGATCCAGACAGCCCCCTCGGGTAGATAGCGCCACATACAGCCACCTTTGGTAGATAGCGCCACACACAGCCCACCCCCCTCTGTTAGATAGCGCCACACATGGCCCCGCTCTGGTAGATAGCATCACACACAGCCCCCCTTGTAGATAGCACCACACAGCGCCCCCTTGTAGATAGTACCACACAACCCCCCCATGTAGATAGCGCCACACACAGCCTCCCTCTGGTAGATAGTGCCACACACAGCCTCCCTCTGGTAGGTAGCACCACACACAGCTGCCCCTCTGGTAGATAGCACCATACACAGCCCCCCTTGTAGATGGCACCCCACAGCTCCCCGTTGTAGATAGCGCCACAAACAGCCCCCCTTGAAGAAAGCACCACACAGCATTCCTCTTGTAAATAGTGCCCCACAGCCCCACAAACAAATATAAAAAAAATTGTACTTACCTAGTCCTGTTCCCGCGATGGACAGAGCGCTCCACAGCCTCCAGACGGGACCCTTGCGTAGGCCAGCGTGATGCAGTGACGCCATCACGCCAACCTGTGCATGGATTCTGTCCCAGTGTCTTATGGGCTGCAGGACTAACGTGGCCTGTAGCCTATAGTGTTCAATTGTATCAGCGTCCTGAGGACGCAGATACAATTGAATGTGGCGGTCGCTAGCCCCAACCTTGATGCTAGCGACGTCATCGGGCATTAGGGGGCTCATGCCACCTTGCCCATAAACGTTATGTGCCGGGTGGCGCGGGCTCCGTAGCAGTCGCTACGGCTGCTATAGTTGGCAGGGAGCCCTGAGAGGATGGGGACCCTGGGCAATTGGCCAGTTTGCCCCCCCCCCCCTAAATTGGCTCTCTTTTCCTCACTAACTACTAGAAGAGGGTGCTATCCTTGTTTGGCTTGTGAAAACTGTTCGTTGATGCAGAAAGGTAACACATTTTTACATCCGAATACGGTCCAAGAGTTTGACATAAGATTCCTTCAATAGTGAATATATAATCTATGTACTTTGGTGCTCTTGTCTCCGTGTATATACGTGGGGAGACCACCAGTACATGCACATTGGGATTTAATAATCACAGGTCTGCTATCTGTACAGGCAAAGATGAACTTCCTGGTTCTAGAAATTTTCGGAGACATCTGTTAAATTAAGAGTCATTGATAACATTCCCCCGTTGAAGTGGGGTGGCAATAGAGTTTTGACCCTTAAACAAAGAGAGGCTAGGTGGATTCATCATCTAAAGGTTTTACACCCAGATGGGTTGAAAGTTGATTACCCATTAAGCATTTTTAGATAATCAGGGACTCTCTTTACTAGTCACTTGTCCAGTGGTAAGCTATGATTCACTATACCCTTCTCTGCAGAATTAGGGTGTCTTTTTTGATATGTCCTTTTTGCTATGTTTTTTTTATATATTATTGAAAATATAGGAATATTAATTTTTGGGTTTTTTCTATGTTTGTTTTTTGTTTCATACAGATCGTTTGTCTACAGCTGAGCACTCGCCTCTCTGAACATCTGTAATCTTCAGGATGTGAACATCCCTGTATCTAATAAAAGAATTAAGTAATTTCTTTCTTTTTTGTAACTATTGAGTATCTTTTTTTGATATATTTATTACATCTTTGGCGAATCATGTGTGTCCTCTTTTTTTATTTATGCGCAATTTCTTTACTTTTGGGATAATTTAACGCGACTGGCATAAGTGGTATATTGCGAATTGAATAGACAGATTGCTGGGTGGGGCTGGGGAAGACCTGGCAGTCATGGTACACATTGGTACCAATGACAATGTCAGTGGGAAATGGAAGGTCCCTAAAAATTATTTTAGGAAACTAGGAGAGAAACTAAAGTCCAGGACCTCCAAGGTAGTGTTTTCAGAAATACTATCAGAGCCATGAGCATCACTAGAAAGACAGCAGGAGATTAGGGAGTTAAATAAGTGGCTTAGAAATTGGTGCAGGAAGAAAGGGTTTGGGTTCATGGAGAACTGGGCTGACTTCTCTGTTGGCTACAGGCTCTATTGTAGGGATGAGCTGCATCTAAATGGGGAGGGTGCATCTCTGCTGGGGGAAAGAATGGTTATATGGCTGGAGGAGCTTTTAAACTAGGATCTCGGGAGGGAGGGTGGGGATACACACGCGGGGTTAGATAGAGTACAAAGGAGTGGCATACAGTAGGGGATAATGGGGATTTAGTGGGGGCTGGGGTTAGCAAGCCGAGTAGGGAGGTGAATAGGAATAAATACGGACCTAAGAATATTAAAACTGTCAGTTAGATTTAATGTATGCTGGAGAATGCAAGAAGTCTTGCAAGTAAAATGGATGAGTTGGAGATTCTAATGACCGACATGGATTATTTATGATGTAGAGGGCATAACAGAAACCTGGCTGGATGAGAGCCATAACTGGGTAACAGATGTGGGGGGGCTACGTTGTATTGAGATGAGATAGAAAAGCTTAAAAAGATGGAGGGGTTTGTCTGTCTGTAAAATCCAGTCTAAGATGAGTCCATAATGAAGACATTGGGGGAGACTGTGACAGTGTGGAGTCATTATGGGTAAATATTCATGGATTCATTAAACTGCTAATTGGAGTTTGTTATAAGCCACCGAACATAATGGAACAGGCTGAGGATGAACTGCTGCAACCAATAGAAAAGGCAAAAAATAATAATGGGGTCCTTATTATGGGGGATTTTAACTATCCTGATATTATTTGGGACATAGAGGCCACTTGATGTGCTAAAAGCTGGAAGTTTTTATACACAATTCAAGACGATTATTTCACTCAGTTGGTCTTATCTAATAGATCAGACACAATATCAGATGTGGAGGTCCAGGAGCACTTGGGCAGTAATGACCACAATATGGTAAGTTTTAATATAATTTTCAATAAAACAATAGGAGGCGAGCAACAAAAACCTGGAATTTTAGGAAAGCAAAATTCAATCAACTGAGGAAAACACTTAGGGTATGGGCACACACAAACTCAAAAACGTCTGAAGATACTGAGCTGTTTTCAGCCGTTTTTTAATCAATTTTTCACTGCGTTTTTAACGAGCTATTTTTTTATAGAGTCCATGAAAAACGGCTCCAAAAACGTCCCAAGAAGTGACATGCACTTCTGTTTCGCGTCCGTTTTTTTACGCGGCCGTTTTTAAAAAGACAACTCATTAGAACAGAACGCCGTTTTTCCTGTTGAAATCAATGGGCAGAAGTTTGGAGGCATTCTGGTTGTGGTTGAATAGGGAATTACTGAATATAATAAGACAAAAACAAAAATTATTCAAAACATTGAAGGCTGAAGGCTCAGCAAAAGCATTCCAGATTTACAAAGATCTCAATAAAAAATTTAAAAATGAAGTCACGTTAGCAAAGTTATCTACAGAAAAACAAATTGCTAACGACATTAAAATAAATCCCACATTTTTTATAAATATATTAATGGCAAAAAGAGCAAATCTGATAATATTGGCCCTCTTAACCCCTTCCCGCCGCAGCCCATTTTCAGATTTTCATTTTCGTAGTTTCCTCCCCACCTTCCAAAAGCCATAACGTCTTTATTTTTCCGCCGATATAGTCCTATAAGGGCATGATTTTTGCGGGACGAGTTGTAGTTTTTTGTAGCACCATTTATTTTGCCATATAATGTACTAGGAAACGGGAAAAAAATATTTTCCGTCGATTAAAAAATATTTTCCGTCGATTAAGTGGTATGTGGGCTTATGTTTTGCGGGATAAGCTGTAGATTTTAATAATACAATTTTGGTGTGTACATGCGATGTTTTGATCACTATTTATTTCATTTTTTGTTGGAGATTAGGTGACCAAAAAATAGAGATTCTGGCGTTTACAATTTATATTTTTTACGGCGTTCACCGTGCGGGTTAAATAATGATATATTGTAATAGTTCAGACTTTTACGGACGCGGCGATACCAATTATGTTTATTTTTATTTTTTTTTACTATTCTCTAGGGGGAAAATGGGAAAAGGGGGATTTTTTGAACTTTTAATTTTTTAATTTTATTTTTACATAAAAAAAAAAACTTTTTGTAACTAATTTTTACTTTTTTTTATTAGTCCCCCTAGGGGACTTCAACCAGCGATCATTAGATCGCTTGCACGATATACTTCAATACTAATGTATTGCAGTATATCGTGATTCTGACAGGCATCTACAGTATTAAGCCCTGACGGAGGCAGGGCTTAATAGGTGCACAAAGATGGTGGACCTGGCGGCATTCATTAGGCCCCCAGGCAACCATAGCAACCTTCGCCCCCCCCCCCGCGATTGCGTTGCAGGGGGGCACAATGAGCTGTTAGAGGGGGTCGCCCCTTTCTAACTATTTAAATGCTGCGGTCGCTATTGACCGCAGCATTTAACGAGTTACTCTGAAGTGTCGGCTGTAACAAACAGCCGACACCGGCATCATATGGAGCGGGTTCACTCCGTGAGCCCATTCCATACTTCTCCTACCCGACTTTGGTGTATGGATACGTCAAATGTCGGGAAGGGGTTAAAGATGACCATGGGAATAAAATTGTAGAGGACAAAGGGAGGGCTGAGATATTAAACATGTACTTTCCTCTGTGTTCACTGATGAGCTGCCAGTACCAGATATTCAGGGGGACAGTAATAAAGGACCCCCCCACAATATTACCTGCTTAACACAGGATGACGTACAGCTGCGTCTGAGCAAATTAAATATTGATAAATCCCCTGGCCCAGATGACATACATCCACGAGTATTAAGGGAATTAAGCTCAGTATTGGACAGACCATTGTATCTCATCTTTTTAGACTCTCTTGCATACCTCCCAACCGTCCCGGATCCGGCGAGACTGTCCTGGTTTCTCACCGCTGTCCCGCCGTCCCGGCGGTCTGCAAAATGTCGCGCTGGTCGCTGCATCCAAACAGCTGATCGCTGCTGACTGCAGCAGCGATCAGAAGAAGGCAGCAATCTTGCGGCGGTGTTCTCACTGCGATCGATGCCGGCCCAGGAGTGGACCAGTCCAGTCACTTGACTTGTCATCTGACCTCACCGATCAGGTGACTGGACTGGTCCACTCCCAAGCCGGCATCGACACCAGTGAGAACGCCGCTGCAAGACTCCTGACTTCTGGCGGTGAGTGACGTCAAAAGTAGAGCGGAGAGTGGCAGCAGTAGGGCCGGCTACCTCTACCGCTCTCCGCTCTGGCGGCAATGTGGCACCTACAGGGGGACTGTGTGTGGAGCTATGTACAGGGGGGCTGTGTCTGGAGCTATCTACATGGGGGCTGTATGTGGAGCTATCTACAGGGGGCTGTGTGTGGCACTATCTACAGGGGGGCTGTATCTGCCGCTATCTACAGGGGGACTGTGTCTGGAGCTATCTACAGGGGGGCTGTATCTGGCGCTATCTAAAGGGGGGGCTGTGTGTGGCGCTATATACAGTGGGGCTGTGTCTGGAGCTATCTACAGGGGGCTGTGTGTAGCGCTATCTACAGGGGGGCTGTGTCTGGCGCTATCCACAGGGGGGGCTGTGTCTGGAGCTATCCACAGGGGGGCTGTGTGTGGAGCTATCTATAGGGGGGCTGTGTCTGGAGCTATCTACAGGGGGGCTGTGTGTGGAGCTATCTACAGGGGGCTGTGTCTGGCACTATATATAAGGGGGCTGTCTGGCGCTATCTACAGGGGGCTGTGTCTGGAGCTATCTACAGGGGGGCTGTGTGTGGAGCTATCTACAGGGGGGCTGTGTGTGGAGCTATCTACAGGGGGCTGTATCTGGCGCTATGTACAGGGGGGCTGTGTCTGGAGCTATCTACAGGGGGGCTGTATCTGGAGCTATCTACAGGGGGCTGTGTGTGGCACTATCTACAGGGGGGCTGTATCTGGAGCTATCTATAGGGGTCCTGTGTGGAGCTATCTACAGGGGGCTGTGTGTGGCGCTATCTACAGGGTGGCTGTATCTGGAGCTATCTACAGGGGGGCTGTATCTGGAGCTATCTACAGGGGGGTTGTGTGTGGAGCTATCTACAGGGGGGCTGTGTCTGGAGCTATCTTCAGGGGGGCTGTATCTGGAGCTATATACAGGGAGGCTGTGTCTGGCGCTATGGGGGGTGGATGATTTTTCCATTGACCGGTAGCAGAGTTAGGGTATGTTCACATGCCCTATTTTGCGGCTACAAACCATCTGCAAACATCTGCCCATTAAATTCAATGGGTCTTACAGTGTTCTGTGCAGATTGGCTTTTTTTTTACGCGCCGCTGTCAAAAGACGGCACGTAAAAAGACGCCCGCCTCAAAGAAGTGCATGTCACTTCTTGGGACGTAATTGGAGCCGTTTTTCATTGACTCCACGAAAAACGCGTGCACTTGTCAAAACGTCTGAAATTCAGGAGCTGTTTTCGCCTGAAAACAGCTCCGTAATTTCAGATGTAATTGGCGTTGCCGTGTGAACATACCCTTACACAACTGGAAGAAAAAAAATCCCCATCATGTAACTCTGCTACTTGTCAATTGAGAAGTCATCAACCACAGGGTCTCCCTCTTGACTTACATTGTTCTCAGCCTTTTGGTTTGTCCTGCAGCTGCTGCCGCCGTGATGAGCAAATGTTATACCCAAGTTAGGAAAAGTAACAAAAAGACGATATAACCTGAAATATAATATCTGAGATATCCAGACAGTCTAGAGATCCGCAGTGAGAATTTGCGCGTGTTATTTGCAGAAGGATCTGACCATGATTTGATGTGTTGATGCGGGATATTGGGCGTGGTTAGGGGGTGTGGCTTAAAATGTCCCTCTTTTCCGAATTCAAAAGTTGGGAGGTATGTCTTTTGTAACAGGATCAGTGCCCCAGGATTCGAGGATAGCTGATGTTGTACCAAGATTTAAGAAGGGTAAAAATGTAGAACCGAGTAACTACCATCCAGTAAGTTTGACATCTGTGGTATGTAAAGTATTTGAGGGTATTCCAAAATTAGATGAATTACAAAATTATATAGCAGAGAAAAGTCTAATAACTGATAACCAGCATGTATTCATGAAAAACAGGTTGTGCCTGACTAACATGCTCGGTTTCTATGAGGAGGTATGTGCAAATCTGGATGTTGGTCATGCGGCTGATGTGATTTACTTGAGTTTTGCAAAAGCATTTGATATTGTTCCACACAACAGTCTTATTCTGAAGCTACAGACACAGGGACTGAGGGACCATATATGCAAGTGAGTAAGGAATTGGTTAAGGGACAGAAAACAAAGAGTCGTTATAAATGGACCTTACTCAAAATGGGCTAAAGTCAGTAGCGGGTACCACAAGGATCGGTGTTAGGCCCTATTCTTTTAAATCTCTTTATTAATGACCTTGTGGAGGGGATTGATAGCAAGGTGTCAGTTTTTGCCGATGATACAAAACTTTGTACGATACTTAAAACTCATCTTGACTTTAAAATATTACAGAAAGACCCAGATAAGCTGGCAGCATGGGCAAAAACATGGCAGATTAAATTTAATGTTGATAACTGTAAAGTAATGCACTTAGGACACAATAATAGCATTAATTCATATACAATAAATGGAATAAAACTGGGGATAACGGAACAAGAGAAGTACCTGGGTATTCTGGTAACAAATAAGATAAGCAGCAGCACTCAATGTCAGGCAGCAGCTGCAAAAAATAAAATAGGATTTTAGGGTGTAGAAAAAGAGAGATAAAAACCCGGGATTCAAATGTAATATTACCACTCTATAAATCCCTTGTAAGGCCACATCTAGAATATGGAATTCAGTTTTGGGCTCCACATTGTAAAAAGGACATAGGAGAATTGGAGAGGGTTCAAAGGCGGGCAACTAGATTATTAAATTGGATGGGAGGTGTCGCTTACAATGAAAGGCTAGAAAAATTGGGCTTGTTCAGCTTGGAAAAAAGACGTCTTAGAGGGGATCTTATTAATTTGTATAAGTATATGTATGGTCAATACAGAGAACTAGCACATGATCTGTTCCTTCCAAGGACCTTACAAAGGACAAGGGGACACCCATTGCGTGTGGACGAAAGATGTTTCAGACATCAATATAGGAAAGGGTTCTTTACAGTTAGAGTGGTCAAGCTATGGAATGCCCTTCCCCAAGGGATAGTGATGGCAGATACTATGTCAGCATTTAAAAAAAGGCTAGATGCTTATTTATTTACGAATGGTATTGAGGGTTATAGTTAATCAAGCAATGAATGACGGGTCATTTATTGAGAATGGTTGAACCTGATGGACCTGTGCCTTTTTTCAACCTATGTAACCAGTACCTCTTGGATATCTTTATGTCCTTTCTTCTATGGAATCATTACGACCTATTAAGGGACTATCTTTGCTGTAGTTCTTTCTTTTTCCTGCCTTATACAGTATATGGCGCAATATTATGCAGGACATAAGAACCCAGGTTGGCCCAGTGATTGGGCACAATTTCGCATTATTTTTCCCTCTCTGAAGCCGTGACAGCACCACACGTGAGGGGTCCACGCTTACAATAATTGGGTAGTCTGGTATTTTTACTAGGGTCTTTAAAAACCTGTTTTTCCTGATGCGTTGAATATTGGATCTTGAACGATCAAAGTTTATTCATGTGACAGGGGTGATGCCAGCTGTTTGATATTAATTATAAGGAACAATTATGTAAGATATATTTTTTTACACGGTTATTGCACATGAAGTGCACTCGTTGATAGACATTACTTTTTATATATGTACTATTTTGTAATCTGTTATATGAACTTTATTCATTTTTGTATTGAGCCCCCATACAGTAAGAATACCTCTTTTAGTGCCCACTTTGTGCCCCGCACCGTTATAATGCCTCAATTAGTGGCCCCATACAGTAATAATGTTTCCTTAAAGAGGCTCTGTCACCACATTATAAGTGGCCTATATTGTACATGATCTGATCGGCGCTGTAATGTAGATTACAGCAGTGTTTTTTATTTAGAAAAACTATCATTTTTGACCTATATTAGCTTTATGCTAATGAGTTTATCAATGGACAACTGGGCGTGTTTTACTATATGGCCAAGTGGGCGTTGTGGAGAGAAGTGTATGACGCTGACCAATCAGTGACCAATCAGTGACCAATCAGCGTCATACACTTCTCTCCATTCATTTATACAGCACATAGCGATATAGCTATATTGCTATGTGCAGCCACATAAACACACTATAACGTTACTGCAGTGTCATGACAATGAATATACATTACCTCCAGCCAGGACGTGATGTGTATTCAGAATCCTGACCACTTCTGTAGCGTATGTCTGAGTCTACAGCACAGCAGAGCGAGATCTCGCTGTAAATGACAGCTTACAGCGTAATCTCGTGAGACTACGCCTGCCATGCTGTAAATCACAGAGAAGTGGTCAGAATTCTGAATACACATCACGTCCTGGCTGGAGGTAATGTATATTCATTGTCATGACACTGCAGTAACGTTATAGTGTGTTTATGTGGCTGCACCTAGCGATATAGCTATATAGCTATGTGCTGTGTAAATGAATGGAGAGAAGTGTATGACGCTGATTGGTCAGCATCATACACTCCTCTGTACAACGCCCACTTGGCCATATAGTAAAACATGCCCAGTTGTCCATTGAGAAACTCATTAGCATAAAGCTAATATAGGTCATAACTCAGTCACAAATTATCATTTTTCTAAATAAAAAACACTGCTGTAATCTACATTACAGCGCCGATCACATCATGTACAAGATAGGCCACTCATAATGTGGTGACAGAGCCTCTTTAAATACTCCTTTATGCCCCAAAATAGTAATATGCCTCCTTTAGTGCCCGAGTTGTGCCCCAAAACAGCAATAATGTGTCTTTTAGTGCCCGCATACAGTAGTCATGCGTCCTTTAGTTCCTCCATAAAGTAATAATGTCTCCTTTAGTGGCCTCCTACAGTAACAATGCCTCATTTAGGGTCCCCCTTTGTGCCCTCATACAGTAATCATGCCTCTTTTAGTGCCTCACATGTTAATAATGCTTCCTTTAGTGCCCCCATATAGTAATAATGCCTGATTTGCTCCAAATAAATGCAAAAACAAAAAAACATTTAACTCATATTAACACTGCGCTGTTCCCATGACGAATGTCAGGGTCCTTTTCCTGCTCTCCACGACATGTTGCAGGTTGCGCGATGCAGCGTTGTCATCACAGTGCCTGTGCCGGGATGCTGTTGTCCACTGCGTCCTGGCTCCTGAAAAAAGATTGGCCTGCTGTCCCTTCTACCCCTGGCCCAGTTGCGGTTGCAGGAGGTGCAACAAGGTCTGGAGGAGAAGGGGGCCCACCGGTGGTTGTGGACCGAGAACACTGCATCATGCCATCTGAGCCGGGTAGTGGAGAGCAGGAAGAGAAACCTGACGCTCGTCATGGGAACAATGTTTAGATGAGGCAATTGCTCAGTTTGCCCTCCTATTTCCAACACTGCAGGTTGCCTTGATGACTCCTTGATGTGAAAATGCCATGCTTTTTTCAATGCATTTTTGGTAATTTTTATTATTTTGTGATATTTTGCATAGGTGTTTTTCCTATAGCGAAGCCCAAAAATGCTACAAAAAAACAAATTGCTGAATATGTAGGCTTATTAAATATTTTAATACAGACTTTAAAGTAACATCTGGCCAAAATGTTTTTGTGGGGAAAAATACACAAATGCCACTAAAATACGCGAGGAAATGTTGTTTGTAAATTCAGCCTGGAGGTAACACTTGAGTAGTATTCCCTAAGGTTATATATTTTGCCATTGTGCTCACAATACTCATTCTCTATATGTGTGCAGTTCTACATTCTCCTGCTGTGATACCCATTGTGATCGCAATAAAGGATATATTTTTTTCTACAAGAATACCGGGTGAGTGCTACTTCCTTTTTTTTTATATGTATTTACAGTTTTTGACATTGCCACAGTCAAGTTGAGTACCACCCGTGTCGTTATCTTCTGTGAGCTACATCCCCGACCACCTAGATTTGTCACGCACAAAATTTATGGAGTAGTGATAGCATATCCATTTGGATATTTATAACATCATTCGTGGTCCATACAAAATGATCAACTTAAAAATGAGCCTCCTGTATTCGGTCAGACATTTAATTAACTCACCCCTAATGTGATGGCAGGAACTGCTTCTGTTTGGTGAGGCATGTGATTTTAGCCGGTATTGATGATGTTACTACTGCGTCGGTCAGTCTGGAGCGGTCGACTTTTTGGTATGTTTTGAAAAGAACTGCTCGCAGCAGTAAGTTGTTCCGACTTACTTAAGGGGGTTTTCTCATAAGGGACATTTATGACATATCCACAGGATATATTTTGATTTCAGTCTCACTATGCATATAAATATGAGATTTAGATGTATGCTCTGCTTGATATTGTTATGTTTTTTAAAGAAAAATTCCACCTTAAAACAATAGTTTTTCTTGAATATGTTTTTATTGTTTAACTAAAATCAAATTTTGGTAGTAAAAACATTTCTGTTAACTGCACAAAAATGTACGCCGACGGCTGTTAAATTCAATAAAACTATTAGCAAGGCCCAAGTTGTCTCCTTTATTTATTTTGCCAAAAATCCCTGATGATAAAGGATCCTCCTACTAGGATCCGTTCTAATTTTTTTGCAAAAATATAATAATCACTTAAATGACTATTAATTAAATTGAAAAGTGTCAATTAACAAAACATTTGTTGGATTAAAAACTTTTTCCAAAATGCTCATGCCTGCTGCTTATTTGGAAAGTGAGCTATCAATTAAAGCCAATAGAAATACTTAGAATAAATATGGATTCTTAATTTCTGAAAGGTTGCAAAATGAACATCATATAGCGTGAATCTGTACATATTCTTTATAGATTGTTTATGAACTGTTAACTGTTGCTATAACCAATTACTAAAAAGTGATTGCATTTTTTTAAAACATTATTTTATCTACTGTCCCGTTTATTAGCTTACATGGTGGTATGTCTTTAATTTATTATCATTGTTACCTATATTATAAACCTACTGAAAGAACACAGCCTAAGGCGGGATTCACATGACCGGGTCGTTCCCGAGCCCGAGTGTCGGCCGGTAAAATCGGCCATTTTGCCCGGCCGGTTTGCATAAAGTTATGCATCCGTGCCGGGCCGGGCAGATCCGGACAGTGACATCAGCGGCAGCTCCTGAAGGGGAATCCCCATGTGTTCGGGGATTCCGCTTCAGGAGTTTCCCCTGATGTCACTGCCCAGATATGGACAGAGACATCAAGCGCTCTGTCCAGGAGCGGAATCCCCGAAAACACGGGGATTCCGCTCCTTCAAGGAGCTAAAGTGCGGCTAGCACATAGCAGAGCGGGGAGATACCTCCCTGCTCTGCTATAGTGGCGTCGCTGCAGTAGTAGCAGCCGCAGCAGCAGCAGCTGCTGCTACTAGCGCCGCCATCGAAGGTGTCGCCGAGCCAGGGTGCTTTTAACAAGCAGGGGAAGGGAGCCAGCGCAGCGCTCCCTCCACCTGCTGTACACCCCGGCCCTGCAACACAGTGTACAGCGATGCCATTCGTCAGAATGGCATCAACTCCTCCTCCTCACATGCACTCTGCGCTGTGAGGAGGAGGAGATAGAGCGCAAGCGCCGGGAAACCCGGCCATCACTCGGAACACATTCCGGTGATGGCCGTGTAATACCCGGCCCCATAGACTTCTATGGGAGCCGGGCGGCCGGGTGCCCGGGCAAAGATAGAGCATGTCCTATTTTTTGACGGCCGGATTTCCCGGCCGTCAAAAAATCGGTCGTGTGAATAGCCCCATTAGGGGTCTATCATTCCTAATTCAGCCGGGTGCCGGCCGATTTATGAACGGCCGGCACCCGGCCGGGAAACCCTGCCGTGTGAATGAGGCCTAAAGCATTTTAACTACTCAGTGAATGAAACACTACATGCACCCATAGAAAGAAAAAAAATATTGCCTCCAGTAAACAATCAACATCAGTCCATCTGAGATGTAGTATTTGACAGGGATTGTATATTACAAAATTATATGTGGTCACTGCACATGTTGCACCATGGAGCTAAGTTTCTAAGGGCAAATTGAGGTGACACAAAATGTGAAAATGATCCTATACTTACACCAAAATTCAGGTTTACAGAGCAAGGAGGAAGTGCTTGCAATGTATAAAAGGAGATAAAGAGAGAGAATAAATTTCCTGAAATGGCACAAGCTTGGTACACTGATGAAGAAGATGAATTTTTGTTTGGTAAGTGAGATCTTTGCAATCAGAAAAATGCAGACTAGGCACATTTAAAGGGAACATTTGACGTTAAAAATGCAGTCCAAACTGCGGGCAGCATGTTATGGAGCAGGAGTATGTATATTTTTGTAACAAAAAAATCAGTATTCAGTAATTTATTAATGTAATCCTCTGCTCATTCTGGGCTTAGAAGTTCAGTGGGCAATTCTACTCAATGATTGACAGCCTTTCCTTAATGAGTGTGAATACAGAGATAGCTGTCAATCAGTGATTAGGACCCCCACTAGATTCCTAAGCCCAGAATGAGTAGAAACCTAAAGAAAAAGGAAGAAAAAACCATGGCGCCACATGGTGCAGATCACAAAGGGAAATATGAACGATGAACAATGATGCAGAGTATGCTCACCTTTGGTTGTTGTGCAAGGATAGGCACAACTCTACTGAAGGCAGGTAATAATTAGTGATGTAGCTGCAGCTAAGGTCCAGGCCGGTTGCACGAAGGTGACCGCACGATACAGCATGTATGAGAGGAGGAAAAACGGGACCAGAATGCAGCGCCGCTAAAATCAATTTGAAGATCCAGACTAAGACGTAAATTAGTCTTAAAATGGTAAAAATGGTTGAGTGAAAAACAAAAACACTCAAAAGGTAATACATACAATACATATATTACCTTTTGAGTGTTTTTGTTTTTCACTCAACCATATTTTGCATTTTAACTTGACCTTTGCCCCTCCTGACCCTGTGTGATGTCAGAGGTGACCCCTGACCTGCTGTTTTTGTCATTTTTTTCCTCCCTCTTTCCTCCATTTTCCCACTATTTAAAATTGCTCCCTCACAATACAATGTAATGGGCCTGATGAAGACGCTGGTCCATCGTTGAAACGCGTAGCCTAACTTAACCTGTCTCAAACCTAATAAAATCCCTTATTACTAATTTACGTCTTAGTCTGGATTTTCAAATTGATGTTAGCAGCGCGGCATTCGGGTCCCATTTTTCCTCCTCTCATACATGCAGAATGAGTAGAGGTTTAAATGAATAAATTACAAGTTATACTTAATCTTTTACTAAAAAAGTATATATCAAACTGCTCACCTACTCCTGCTCTATAACATGCTGCCTGCAGATTGGCCAGCATTTAACCTTGGGTTTTGTAGAGAAAAGAACAGTCTTGGTACCACAACCAAGTCTCTTTCCACCTCTACTTACATAAGAAAACATGCACAATCATCTAAATTCATAAAAAATTTAAAAGATTACTCTTAAAATGAAATCAGACATCATATTCAAGCTACTTTGAATTAGATGTTGCTATAATGGCAGAAAGTTATGTCTGTTGAAGTAGGGATACCGGGTAGAGCCGTGTACGATCCAGTACCAGACCATCTGCAGTGACGGCCGACCACTGGGGCGACCGCAGGCTGGTATTGTTAGGCTGGGAAAGGCATAATAATAGCAGCCTGCGGCCACCCCAGTGCCCAGCCATCACTGCAGATGGTTGGGTACTGGATCGTACCTGGCTCTTCCCACTATCCCTGATTGCAGTGGGTACCGGGCTAATAATCGGTATTAGTGCTAACCTCTTCACCGGCTAACACTAAGCCCAGCCTTAGTAATGGACGCAGTCAATCTGCCTGCAGCCATTACTAAGGCAGTAGTAATAAAGTTAAAAGAAACAGATGCATAGAAAAAGCTATTTTATGAAAATTTAAAAAAAAAACACAACCATCGTTAACCATTTTATTGAGAATAAAAAAAAACACTGTCATCTAAGGAGTCCTCGAAATTGAAGTAGTACATCTCGGGTGCGTGCACCACTAGAAAAACCTAGTGGGGACTTTTTCAGATACAAAGGAGTCCCTGTGCTATGAGTTATTAGTGGTCATTACCTATTTTCAAAAGTAAGTGAATAATCGCTAGTAACAAACCCTGTTCACATCTGTATTCTGCATTCTGTTGTTCTGCTCATTCAGAGGAGGAGAACAACAAAAATGGCAAAAGTTCAGATAATGGAGACAACCGTTGCCTGACCGAACCCATTGACTTTAATGGGTTCCGTCGGGGTGTCCGTGGTTTTACCGGAAACAATAGCGCAATAGAAGTTGAATCCAGTGCTTCAGAGTAAAACGTCCAATCTTTATTTCTTATTGATTGAAAAATTGTACAGCGACATCAAGGGGTGGTTGTAGAGAGCCTATGGGTTTCTGATGGTTCCTCCATCCTTACTCATGGGTTGTGTGTGTGCTGTAGAACAACAAGTCTCATATAGTACAGATGCCCTATCAGATTCAAACAGGGGCGGGACATGGTGTGTGACATAACATAATATAATTGGTCTGTCTTCAACATGTGACATCACACCTCCCATTACTGGGCATGCATCATTATGACTAGTAGAGCTCATCATACTACATTTAAATAAAGAGGGGAGTGTTCAGTGATGTACCTATAGGTTCCAATGTTAACACGTGACCACACCTGTGGATATAGTGTTTTTGGACTTTGCAAAGACATTTGACACTGTCCCTCATAGACGTCTAATGTGTAAATTAAGGACTATAGGTTTAGAAAGTATAGTTTGTAATTGGATTGAGAATTGGCTCAAGGACTGTATCCAGAGAGTACCATGCAAAATCTGAGGCCTACTACGATGGCATTTACTGCCCTGTGTCATGAAAACAGAGGCTCTGGGGTGTCAAAATTTATCAAATTTTAAATGGGGCTGGTCAGTAAAAAAATTAATAACTGGTCATCGCCAATATGGGAGACAGAAAATGTGAATGAAGAATAAATAAATTAAAAATCCAAGGAGGTATGGTATATTTTGAAACATTGTTTCATGTACAGGCCGGGATTTGTGGGACACGTCTCACAATGGTATGTGGTGTCCTTACTAATGCTTCGCTTGGCGCACACACAGAATTTTTTTCAGTGGGGGGGATTTCTGTGGGGAAATTCTGGCCGGGAATTATCCTGCTGATGGAAGAACCAGATGAACTGCCCTCTCCTACCTGGTCATCAAATATCAGGGACTTTATGACCTTTTCCTGAAATTGCAGGAACGTATCCCCACTGCCGGCATATCTTCAGAGGACAAATGCGTTGCATAAAGCCATCTGTGTAAGATGCACAGACAGCTTTTTATACCATACCCTGGTCTTGCGCATGGTGCTGTATGGTTTTATGACCTGGTGAGACAGGTAAATGCCACCCATATATTTGTTGTAGTCCTGTACACAAAATGGTTTGGGAACTTGGGTGGTGGATCCGCGTACAGGGACAAGGCTGCCTCAGCTGTCATGAATGCTGGTCAGTATAAGGACGTCCCTTTTATCCTTATACTTCTGGAGGAGCAGATAGTCGGGGCAGACAGCTCTGCTCTCTCCTAATTTTAGGATCTGAGCCAGCAAAGTTTTGGGGAGGCCCTTCTGATTTATGCAATTGTTCCGCACGCCAATGTGGATCTGGATGACAGAACTTTTAGCAATGGGAAACTGTTGTAAAAGTTGTCCAGATAAAGATTATATACTTTGCCAAGTAAAGGATGGATAAGATCCCATACGATCTTTCCACTAATTCCTAGGAAGGGGGGGCATTCTGGGGGATCTATATGGGAGTCTTTTCCCTCATAGACCCTAAAAGAGTAGGTGTAACCGGTGGCACTTTTCACAGAGTTTGTACAGTTTTATGCCGTGCAGTCTACCCTTGAAGCTTACCAATGACTCATCCACCAAAATATTTTGTTGGGGGGTATAAACTTGGGAAAAACTTTGGGAGTAGTGGGCAATCAAAATTTGGGTCCTGTGGGGATGGGCACTGACTATTATCATTGTAATGAAGGAACTTTACGATGGCTTCGAATCGCATCCTTGTCATTACTGTGCGGTAACGGGGGGTATTATATAAAATATCAGTGGACAAATAGTCTATAATACTGGGATTTTTTACGAGACCGAAACTTAAAAATAAGCCCCAAAACTTCCGCAATTCCACTGCGTTTGTGGGAGTCCAATTTTGGCCTCTCCCATAAAAAGAGTCGGGGGTTCTGGGAGATAAATTGTTCCGCATATATGTTGGTATGCTGGACCATTAAATCTAAATGGGTGTCTGAAAAAAAACTTTGAAAATAATCAATGGGGCTGAAATCCGTAGTGTCAATTTGAATGCCTGAGGAGGCTGTAAATTCAGGCACCTGGGGGGTATAATAGTCCGCAACTTCCCATGTCAGCTCAAGCAGAGCAGGACCTACGGCTCTTCTGCGCCGATGGGGGGGGGGTGCAGACTCAGAGTCACTGGATAAAGATGAAGATGAAAGCACGAACTGTGCTTCACCTTCACTTGCGCTGTCCGTATCGGAACACAGCATTTTATATGCTTCCTCGGCTGTGAAGACTCTTTTGGCCGTAATTTAGTTCAGCTACTAACTAACTAACAAAAAATGTGGGTAACTTTTTTTTCAAAAAATTTTTTGAACATTTTTTAAACGTTTTTTTTTACATTTTTTTTAACAAAAAATAAACAGCGCTACTCTCAACTGCGGAATGGGAACAGACCAGTGACCCTGCTGTATTCAGTAAGCGTACCCTACCTACCAGGGGGAAAACAAAATGAGATGTGGCATTGCTACCTAACAGGGAACTCGGGCAGTGGGCAATCTGGGGACACAGCAGTGTGATGGCGACCAGGTACTGCGACAGGTGATAGCTGAGCACAGATCACATGGCAGAAGGACACTGTGGGTGACTGAAATTATATAATTATATATTTTATAACCAGTGGGCACCAAAGGGGGTGATCACTGGTCAGTGCGCACAATGGGCACAACAGGGGCATATTGCTGGGTTTTGTTTGTTTTTTTAACAATCTATTACTGTCCTCTCACTGGCTTCCGACTCTGACAAGATCTCTGACAGAAATGAGCAGCTGTCTATGACAGTTGCGATCAGGACGCTGTCACCGTGTCTGTTAACATGGTGACAGTTTAAAGCTTGGGTATAACTATACGCCCTATTGCGGGAAATCACTTTGATTTCGGACATACAGTCAAGCCCAATCGCGAGAAGGGGTTAAACTGTCCGTTCAAGAAAAACAGCGCAGGTGCACCTCTGGACTCTGTCTATATTGCAGCCTCGCTGGCCATGTCGTGCGTCTGTGTTCCCAGAGGCCAAAGAAACCTCAATGCCTGGGATTGGTTGAAGATACAACCCTGGGCGCTACAGCATTTAATAGAAAACTCTTCCAAACTGTTCATTCCTGTGACCATCGTCGCTGGTGAGAGACCTCATCCAGTCTCTGCCTACCTGGACTCTGGCTCCGCAGCCAATTTTTTCTGCCAAGTCCTTGTGGATCTTCTTCAATTGCCCACTGTTTTGCTGGAGAGACAATTGATTGTTGCCTCGCTAGATGGGCTGCCTTTGCCTGACCCAGTATTGTCTGTGACCAAGCCATTAAGACTTCAAGTGGGAGCTCTTCATTCTGAGCTCATCTCCCTGTATGTCCTGTCCAAAGCCGTCAACCCCGTGCTGCTGGGTTTGCCGACCGGAAGTGCGAGGCCTCACTCCATTTTCCTCTATATCCAGCGATATCCGCACCCGACACCACAAATCTGCACACCGGGGGACACAGGAGGACGTTTAGTCACCAACCTGCACGGTAAGGCTCTCAGACACTCAGGATGGAGGTGATAGATACAGGATACTCGGGAGCCCAGCGAAGTACGTCTGCTCAGCCAGACATCCGGCCACGCCCCTGCAAATTAAGTTTAACCCCTTCCCGCCGCAGCCCTTTTTCAGATTTTCATTTTATTTTTTTTCCTCCCCACCTTCCAAAAGCCATAACGTCTTTATTTTTCCGTCAATACAGTACTATGAGGGCTTGATTTTTGCGAGACGAGTTGTAGTTTTTCGTAGCACCATTTATTTTGCCATATAATGTACTAGGAAACGGGAAAAAAATTATTTGTGGGGTAGAAAATGAAAAAAACAGTGATTCCTCCATAATTTTTTGCGCGTAGTTCTTACGGGATTCACTGTGCAATTAAAACAACATGTTAACTTTATTCTGTGGGTCAATACGATTACGGCGATACCAAATATATATCGTTTTTTCTATATTTTACTACTTTTACAAAAAAAAGTGTAAAAAATATAATTTATTTTGTGTCGCCAAATTCCGAGAGCCATAACTTTTTTATTTTTCCGTCAATTAAGTGGTATCAGGGTTTATTTTTTGCGGGATAAGCTATAGTTTTTAATAATACCATTTTGGTGTACATGCGACGGTTTGATCACTTTTCATTTCATTTTTTGTGGGAGATTAGGTGACCAAAAAATAGAGATTCTGGCGTTTACAATTTTTTTACGCCGTTCACCGTGCAGGTTAAATAATGATATATTGTAATAGTTCAGACTTTTACGGACGCGGCAATACCAATTATGTTTATTTTTTTTTACTATGCTCTAGGGGGAAAATGGGAAAAGGTTTTTTTTTTTACTTTTAATTTTTTATATATTTTTTTACTCAAAAAAAAACCTTTATTTAACAAATTTTTACTTTTTTTATTAGTCCCCCTAGGGGACTTCAACCAGCGATCGTTAGGTCGCTTGCACGATATACTGCAATACAAATGAAGCTGAAGTGTCGGCTGTAACAAACAACCGACACCGGGCATCATATGGAGCAGGTTCACTCGGTGAGCCCGCTCCATACTTCCCCTACCCGACTTTGGCGTATGGATACGTCAAATGTCGGGAAGGGGTTAATGTGGATAAATGTAAGGTTATGCACTTGGGCCGAGGAAACAAATTATGCAATTATGCATTAAATGGTAAAACACTGGGTAAAAGTACTACTAAAAAAGATTTGGTGGTATTGGTGTAAAGTACATATACCTTTCGCAACCAGTACCAGGCAGCTGCTGCTCAGGCAAATAAAATTATGGGATGCATCAAAAGAGGCATAGATGCTCATGACAAGAACATAGTTTTGCCTCTATACAAATCACTAGTCAGACCACACATGGAATATTGGGTATAATTTTGGGCACCTGTGTATAAAAAGGACGTGGCTGAACTAGAATGGGTGCAAAGAAGGGTAATTAAGGGAATTGGTGGATTGCAATACCAAGAAAGTTTAACAACCTTGGGGCTATTCAGTTTAGAAAAAAGACGGCTTAGTGGCAATCTAATTACTATGTACAAATATATATTTGGACAGTACAGAGATCTTTCTAATGATCTTTTTATACCTAGGCCTGTAACAAGGACAAGGCATCCTCTACGTCTAGCATAAAAAAGGTTTCACCACTATCACAGATACTCACTTTACCAATCCCTTGCCACTCCCCCGCTTGTCTATGTTCACTCGACTTTAGCAATGACATATTGACATGACATGTAACCAGTGGCGTAACTACCGCCGTAGCAGCAGTAGCGGCTGCTACGGGGCCCGCGGCATGAGGGGGCCCGTGTCGCCTGCCGGCACGGGCCCCCACCATGGCCGGAGGCTCCGCTAGCAGCCGCTATGGCTGCTACAGCGGGACGCCACTGAACACTACGGCAGAGCAGGGAGGTATCTCCCCGCTCTGCCATTAACTGGTTCCCGACCGCTGGCTGTATTTTTACGGCCAGCGGTCAGGGTCCTTAAAACCCGAGCCATAGACTTTCTACATAAATTCTGGAAAGACCCTAGTATTTGGCAGGTATATATCATGTACAAGAAGAGACCAATGTGCCAAAGACACACTGAAGACCAATTTCCCAACTACTAACTGAAAGGGTTAAAATTTAACTTTTATTATTTAGCATTAAAGATGTCCAAGGGGACACGTACAGGCAACACGAACAGTTAAAATTTATAGCCACTGTTAATTTAGCAGCACACGCTCTTTAAGACTCTGACTATATGGTTGCTAGACAGAGTATAAGGTGATTGAATTTAAATGTGTATGTCAGAACGGCAGCTGCAGACTGCCGAGTCTGCATGTATACACAGTAGTAAGCGTGCTCTGAATGCTGATTGAACCTGGCTCTTATATATATAGCCCCGTTTTGATCCCCTGAGGACGCTGTGCTAACAGCGAAACATATCGGGGGGGCTAAAATTATCCTTTTAAGAGCCAGGTTCAATCAGCATTCAGAGCACGCTTACTACTGTGCAGGGGCGTAACTAGGAAAGACTGGGCCCCATAGCAAACTTTTGACTGGGGCCCCCCCTCCCCTGGGTGTCACACAACCCCCCCCCCTTGTAGATAGTGCCTTTTTTACAGCCCCCCCTGTAGATAACGCCATACAGCCCCCCCTCTGTAGATAGTGCCATACATCCCCCTGTAGATAACGCCATACAGCCCCCCTGTAGATAATGCCATACAGCCCCCCCTGTAGAGAACGCCATACAGTCCCCCCTGTAGAGAACGCCATACAGCCCCCCCTGTAGAGAACACCATACAGCCCCCCCCCTGTATGGAACGTCATACAGCTCCCCCCCTGTAGGGAACGCCATACAGCCACCCCCCCTGTAGGGAATGCCATACAGCGTCCCCCCTACCAAAAAAATGTGACCTACAGTGTGTCCTACAAAATACATGTATCCCCTCTCCACAGGATCTCCACAGGATAGGGGATACATGAGTGATCGCTGGCAGCGATAGGGAGAACGGGGGACTGAAAGTCCCCCTGAACTTCTCCATGACAAACCTCTGACTTCCGGCTTCTGCGCAGCTCAATTAAAATGAAAGGAGCGCTGGTAACGCATGCGCACAAGCGCGACCGGCGCTCCATTCATTTCTACGGAGCTGCCGACACAGACCCCGGAAGTCCGAGGTTTGTGATGGAGAACTTCAGGGGACTTTAAGTCCCCCCGTTCTCCCTATCCCTGCCAGCGATCACACATGTATCCCCTATCCTGTGGATATCCTGTGGAGAGGGGATATATGTCTTTTGCTCTATTTTGTGCCTTCAGGACCAGACATCGTTTAGCCATTTTTAGCACGTGTTAGTTAAATGGCTATAACTTTTTTATTTGTTGGGCTAACGACGTGATTTCCGTAGACAATGCAGGTTTCTTTTTTTATCATTTTTATACACACCTTTTTTGCTATTTTAGAATTTTTATTCATAAAGTTTGAAAATAATAGTAAAAAAAATAAGCTTTTTTACATTTCAGCTATTTTTTTTTGGTAATAACATAGTTTTACCCTAAAATAGACCCTTTATTTGTGATCGTCATTGTCTACTGTAAATTTTTATATATTACATGTCTATATTAGGGTAATTGGGTCAGCACAACAATGATTGGCGGGGGGGAACTGTTTTTTTGGGGGTGGGTATTTTATGTGTATTTATTATTTACATTTTTTTTGCACTTTACTTTACTACTTTTTTATTACTATGGTCTGTTCCTCAAAGGTCAAAAAAGACCTTTGGGGAACTTTATATATTTTTTTTCTTTCTTTTACACCATGTTTTTCCACTGTAACTGGAGCTGCACAGCAGCCCCAGTTACAGGGGAAATCAGCCCTCTCATAGTGACGATTGTCACTAATAGGGCTGTGCTGGGTCTTGTAAGACCCAGCAGCAGCCTGCCACTAACGGCACCCGGCGATCATGTGAGTCACATGATCACCGGGAGGAATAGAGACAGCGCCGCTGCTGCTGTCTCTATTCCTGTACACAGCGCGCATTCAGCGCTGTGTACAAGTCATCAGAGAAGACAGAAGCAGCGAAAGCTGCTTCTACCCTCTCCTCAGGTTCCCCGGCAGTGACTGACTGCCGGATACCCGACATTCAGCTGCCCGATCGCGCGGGCAGCAAGTTAAAACCCGAGCCGTAGAAAGTCTATAGCTCGGGTTTTAAGGACCCTGACCGCTGGCCGTAAAAATACAGCCAGCGGTCGGGAACCAGTTAATGGCAGAGCGGGGAGATACCTCCCTGCTCTGCCGTAGTGTTCAGTGGCGTCCCGCTGTAGCAGCCATAGCGGCTGCTAGCGGAGCCTCCGGCCATGGTGGGGGCCCGTGCCGGCGGGCGACACGGGCCCCCTCATGCCGCGGGCCCCGTAGCAGCCGCTACTGCCGCTACGGCGGTAGTTACGCCACTGCTACTGTGTATACATGCAGACTCGGCAGTCTGCAGCTGCCGTTCTGACATACACATTTAAATTCAATCACCTTATACTCTGTCTAGCAACCATATAGACAGAGTCTTAAAGAGCGTGTGCTGCTAAATTAACAGTGGCTATAAATTTTAACTGTTCGTGTTGCCTGTACGTGTCCCCTTGGACATCTTTAATGCTAAATAATAAAAGTTACATTTTAACCCTTTCAGTTAGTAGTTGGGAAATTGGTCTTCAGTGTGCCTTTGGCACATAGACTTTCTACGGCTCGGGTTTTAACTTGTTGCCCGCGCGATCGGGCGGCTGAATGTCGGGTCTCCGGCTGTCAGTGACTGCCGGGGACCCTGAGGAGAGGATAGAAGCAGCTTTTGTTGCTTCTGTCTTCTCTGATCTCTTTTACACAGCGCTCAATGCGCGCTGTGTACAGGAATAGAGACATCAGCAGCGGCGCTGTCTCTATTCCTCCCGGTGATCATGTGACTGGTCACATGATCGCCGGGTGCCGTTAGTGGCAGACTGCTGCTGGGTCTAACAAGACCCAGCACAGCCCTATTAGTGACAATAGTCACTATGAGAGGGCTGATTTCCCCTGTAACTGGGGCTGCTGTGCAGCTCCAGTTACAGTGGAAAAACATGGTGTAAAAGAAAGAAAAAAAATATATAAAGTTCCCCAAAGGTCTTTCTTGACCTTTGAGGGACAGACCATAGTAATAAAAAAATAATAAAGTAAAGTGCAAAAAAAATGTAAATAATAAATACACATAAAATACCCACCCCAAAAAAAAAACGTTCCCCCCCCCGCCAATCATTGTTGTAACGCTAGCGCTGACCCAATTACCCTAATATAGACATGTAATATATTAAAATTTACGGTAGACAATGGCGATCACAAATAAAAGGTCTAAAAATGGCTAAACGGTGTCTGGTCCTGAAGGCGCAAAATAGAGCAAAAGACATGTATCCCCTCTCCACAGGATATCCACAGGATAGGGGATACATGTGTGATCGCTGGCAGGGATAGGGAGAACGGGGGACTGAAAGTCCCCTGAAGTTCTCCATCACAAACCTCGGACTTCCGGGGTCTGTGTCGGCAGCTCCGTAGAAATGAATGGAGCGCCGGTCGTGCTTGTGCGCATGCGTGACCAGCGCTCCTATCAGTTTTATTGAGCTGCGCAGACGCCGGAAGTCAGAGGTTAGTCATGGAGAAGTTCAGGGTACTTTCAGTCCCCCGTTCTCCCTATTGCTGCCAGCGATCACACATGTATCCCTTATCCTGTGGCGATCCTGTGGAGAGGGGATACATGTATTTTGTAGGACACACTGTAGGTCGCATTTTTGTTGGGAGGGGGGACGCTGTATGGCGTTCCCTACAGGGGGGGACGCTGTATGGCGTTCCCTACAGGGGGGGTGGCTGTATGGCGTTCCCTACAGGGGGGGAGCTGTATGGCGTTCTCTACAGGGGGGCTGTATGGCATTCCCTACAGGGGGGGCTGTATGGCGTTCTCTACAGGGGGTGCTGTATGGCGTTCCCTACAGGGGGGGCTGTATGGCGTTCTCTACAGGGGGGGGCTGTATGGCATTCTCTGCAGGGGGGCTGTATGGCGTTATCTATAGGGGGGCTGTATGGCGTACTCTACAGGGGGATGTATGGCGCTATCTACAGAGGGGGGCTGTATGGCGTTATCTACAGGGGGGGGCTGTAAAAAAGGCACTATCTACAAGGGGGGGTTGTGTGACACCCAGGGGAGGGGGGGCCCCAGTCAAAAGTTTGCTATGGGGCCCAGTCTTTCCTAGTTATGCCCCTGCATGTAACCACTACAGCCAATCACTGTGTCGACACCAATGAGCTCATTGCTGTGGCCAGTGATTGACTGCTGCAGCAGCCATATGTCGTGTTGACACATCATTGCTAGAGAAGGGTAAACAAAGACTGGCGGGGGACCAGTGAAGCATCGGTGTCAGGGGATTGGGAAGATGAGTATTACTTCTGGTTGGGCCCAACCACACAAAAATGTTTGTATGTATAGGCTATTGAGCTATGAAGTCCTTCAACACAAAAAACGCATACTCAATATACTTTTTTTTTAAAAACATTTGGGCCTATGGTTGACATCAGGGCTTTATGTTCAGTGCATACGCAAGAAGATTTCCCCCAGCATATGCCGTGAAGATAGCCCCTAGACATCATATGAACATTTGCTTTCAATAACAGTCCTTTATCATTAACCCCTTCCCGCTTTGGTCACTTTTGACTTTCCTGACAGAGCCTCATTTTTCAAATCTGACATGTTTCACTTTATGTGGTAATAACGTCGGAATGCTTTCACCTATCCAAGCGATTCTGAGAATGTTTTCTCATGACACATTGGACTTTATGTTACTGGCAAAATTTGCTCGATACGTTCAGTATTTAATTGTGAAAAACCCCAAAATTTCGCGAAAAATTGCAAAAATTTGCACTTTTCTCAATTTAAATGTATCTGCTTGTAAGACAGGCAGTAATACTACACAAAATTGTTGCTAATTAACATCCACATATGTCTACTTTAGTTTGGCATCATTTTTTGAACAACCTTTTATTTTTCTAGGACGTTACAAGGCTTAGAACTTTAGCTGCAATTTCTCACATTTTCAAGAAAATTTCAAAAGGCTATTTTTACAGGGGCCAGTTCAGTTGTGAAGTGGCTTTGAGGGCCTTATATATTAGAAACCCCCAATAAGTCACCCCATTTTAAAAACTGCACCCCTCAAAGTATTTAAAACAGCATTTAGAAAGTTTCTTAACCCTTTAAACGTTTCACCGGAATTAACGCAAAGTAGAGGTGAAATTTACAAAGTTCATTTTTTTGCAGAAATTTATTTTTAATCCATTTTTTACCAGAAAAATGCAACTCAATATTTATTGCCCAGATTCTGCAGTTTTTAGAAATATCACACATATGGCCCTAGTGTGCTAACGGACTGAAACACAGGCCTCAGAAGCAAAGGAGCACCTAGTGGATTTTGGGGCCTTATTTTTATTAGAATATATTTTAGGCACCATGTCAGGTCTAAAGAGGTCTTGTGGGGCCAAAACAGTGGAAATCCCCCAAAATTGTCCCCATTTGAGAAACTACACACCTCAAGGAAATTATTTAGGAGTATAGTGAGCATTTTGACCGCACAGGTTTTTTACAGAAATTATCGGTAGTAGGCCGTGAAAATTAAATTCTAATTTTTTTCAAAGAAAATGTAGGTTTAGCTAGTTTTTTCTTATTTTCACAAAGACTAAAGGAGAAAAAGCACCACAAAATTTGTAAAGCAGTTTCTCTCTAGTAAAACGATACCCCACATGTGGTCATAAATGGCTGTTTGGAAACACGGCAGGGCTTATAAGGGATGGAGCGCCATTTGGCTTTTGGAGCTCAAATTAAGCAGGAATGGTTTGCGGAGGCGGAGGCCATGTCACATTTACAAAGCCCCTGAGGGGACAAAACAGTGGAAACCCCCACAAGTGACTCCATTTTGGAAACTACATTTGAGGAAATTATCTAGGGATATAGTGAGCATTTTGACTCCACAGGTTTTTGGCAGAAATTATTGGAAGTAGGCCCTGAAAATGACAATCTAAATTAAAAAAAAAAATGTAGGTTTAGCTAATTTTTCTCATTTCCACAAGGACTGAAGGAGAAAAAACACTGCAAAATTTGTAAAGCAATTTCTCCCGAGTAATACCATACCCCACAAGTGGTCATAAATCGGCTGTTTGGACACACGGCAGGGCTTAGAATGGAAAGAGCGCTTTTTGGCTTTTGGAGATCACATTTAGCAGGAAGTGGTTACGGAGGCCACGTCACATTTGCAAAGCCCCTGAGGGGACAAAACAATGAAAACGCCCAAAAAGGGACTCCATTTAGGAAACTACATCCCTTGAGGAATTCATCTAGGGGTGTAGTGAGCATTTTGACCCCACAGGTGTTTCATAGAATTTATTAGAATTGGGCAGTGAAAATAAAAACAATCCTTTTTCTTCAATAAGACGTTGGTTTAGCTAAAAAAAAAACATTTTCTCAACAAATAAAGGACAAAAAGAACCCCAACATTTGTAAAGCAATTTCTCCCGAGTACGAGGTAGTAAGCATGTTAACCTCTCAGGTGATTTGTAGAAATTAGTGTGCACTCGATGTTGCAGAGTGAAAATGGGATTTTTTTCCATAGATATGCCAATATGTGGTGCCCATCTTGTGCCGCCATAACAAGACAGCTCTCTAATTTATTATGCAGTGTTTCCCGGTTTTAGAAACACCCTACATGTGGCCCTAATCTTTTGCCTGGACATTCGACTAAGCTCAGGAGTGAAAGAGTACCATGTAAAATTTAGGCCTAATTTGGCGATTTACAAAGTATTGGTTCACAATTGCAGAGGCTCTGATGTGAAATAATAAAAAGAAACCCCTGAGAAGTGAACCCATTTTGGAAACTGCACCCATCAAGGCATTTATTAAGCGTGTAGTGAGCATCTTCACCCCACATGTCTTTTCCATAAATTAATGCGCTGCGGATGGTGCAAATTAAAAATTTATATTTTTCCCTAGATATGCCATTTCAGTGGCAATTATGTCGTGCCCAGCTTATGCCACTGGAGACACACACCCCAAAAATTGTTAAAAGGGTTCTCCTGGGTATGTTGATGCCATATTTGTGGAAGGAAAACTGCTGTTTGGGCACGCTGTAGGGTTCAGAGGGGAGAGAGCACCATTTGGCTTTTGGAGGACTGATTTTGCTTGGTAGTAGTTTTGTTTGAGTATTGCTGGTGTTTCCGTTTATAATGTGGAGGTACATGTAAGCTGGGCAGAGTATATCAGGGGCATAGTCAGGTGGTATAATAATGGGGTAAAAAAACAATAAAATGATCCATAGATGTGTGTTACACTGTGACACAATCCCTTCTGCACAGGCCGGTGTCGCACTGAGATATGGCGTCCTTTCTTATGCCCCTTTTGGTCCACACACTGCACCTTTGCAGTTTGGGGAATTTTGCTGGGAAAGTGTTGTCCTGGTATAATACGAGCACCGTCGCTACCAGCGGATATGTTTGGGCCCTCCCCTTCCTAGTTCCCTAATTTTAGGGCCTTGATAAATCGCCTCTTGAAACAGGAGAAATGTTCCCCTCGGGCTGCACAATTGCATATTTTTTATTTCCTGCCTTATTGGAGCATTAACTAATTTTACTTATTCATATGTGTAGTGTTATGAGCTGTAGTTATTATTGGTACCATTTTGGGGTACATGCGACTTTTTGATCACTTTTTATCCTATTTTTTCGGAGGCCAGGTAACCAAAAAACATCGTTTTTTTTCTTTTTTTTTATACACCGTTCATCGTGCGTTATAAATTACGTTACCTTTATTCTGCGGGTCAGTCCGATTAAGGCGATACATATTTTATAGCACTTTTTTATGTTTTACAACGTTTTGCACAATAAAATTACTTTTGTAAAAAGAATGTATTTTTTCTGTCACCAAGTTGTGAGAACCATAACTTTTTAACGTTTTTGTCGACGGAGCTGTATGAAGGCTTGTTTTTTGCAAGACGCTGCATCGAAGGGGTTAATTGCAGGGATCAGAGCTAGCTCCGGTTCCTGCCATTACAGGTGGATGTCAGCTGTAACATACAGCTGACTTCCACCGCTGAAGACGCCGGATCAGCTCCTGATCTTGCCGGCGGCTACGGAAGCCGATCAGGCTCCGCCATCGGGCGGGTCCTAACCGGCTTCCATGCTAGGCAGACCGGGAGGCCAGTATTAGGCCTCCGGTTGCCATTGCAGCCACCGGAACCCTGGCAATTTCATTGCTGGGGTTCCGATGAGTTGCAAACACCTTAAATGCAGCGATCCCATTTGAGTACTGCATTTAAGGGGTTAATGGCGGGGATCGAAGCTAATTTTCGGCCCCCGCCATTACAGCCGGATGCCAGCTGTAAGATCCGGCGATGATGGCACCGGCTCAGCTTCTGAGCCGGTGCTAAGCATCTGGCGTATGGATACGGTAAAATGCGGGAAGTGGAATGAGGTACTATTTAACTTAATTACTTGCTTTCCCATAGATATTATAAATATTATAATGCATTTTTATGATAATAATGTTAACAGCATAAAAACAAGAAATCAATAAGACAAACCTAACTGCAATGTGACTGCAGAATAATCTATTCTCTGATGATGTCATACGTGATGTCACTCATTAAAAGTCATCCTTGATGCAACAGTCCATTGTATTTTTCTTCTCTAAACTGAATCCATTCCATTTGAATTATTATTTTTATTTAATTAAGATTATGTATAATATTTATACAGGGCATGTTACACAGGTTCTTAAAATTTAGAAAGCTTGTACGAAAATAAATGCTTTTTTTTAGGAGGTAGTAGGGAGCTGGCAAAATAGGGAATAGTAGGTGTGGATTCAAATTTGGGAAGAATGATTCAGTTAGAAAAATGTAAAAAAAAATATTAACCCCTTGAGCGTTTTCATGTTTTGTTGTATAACATGCGATAGAATTGGGTTTTTTTTGCCACTGATAAACGGAAAAAATATAAATGCCACAGTATAAAAAAAATTCTAAATGTCTACAGTCCACACAATAATTAAACACAAAATTATTGAATGCATAATTGTTCACCCCCATTACTATGACAACCCTATATAAAATTCCTGCTTCCTGGCAATGAAGGCCACTCTACCACTCGAAACAACTCTATTATGAAATAGTACTGGTTGGGGAATGGTATGGAGCCATAATAGTACTCCCATTGAAGTTCATGGGGTCTCTACTGTACCATATGAATCTGACAGAAAAACAATAAGATGCCATATGTACAGAGGTATTCTCCACTAGAAGAATTGCTTGTTGAAGAGAATAGCTCATAACATATAGCACCAGGCAGCACACGATGGCAATACTGCTCTGCACTAGGGAGACGTCACCTAAGCAGGTTGTCTTCAATAACTGAGTGACCTTGTACGATGGGCACAAGTGAAGGAGGCCACTGAGAGACTTATGTCAACTCTGAATGTGCTACAGGATACCTTGTCTGAGATGGGGCAGACTGTGCAGACAACAGTTGCCTAGGAAGTTCACTACGGTAGTTTCAGCTGTATAAGAGAGAAGCCAATGTTGAGATGTGGAGAGACTGCTCAAAAAACAGATGCCACATTTCAGCTACAGTTTTCTGAATTGTATACATGCAAATGCATACATCAAATGGTATTTCTATAGTCTGAGGTGAATAAATATTACCATTTCTGACCTGGGAAAGAAAAATAAAATTCTATGTTTAGCATAAACCAAACATTACATTCCACCAAAAACACATCATCCCCACCGTAAAGCATGGTGACAGCAGTGTCATACAGTGGAGTAGTCCATCAGAAAGCCAAGAGTAGGCTTTTGAAGGTACTGTAGAAGGTATAATGAATTTATCAGAAAACAAAGAAACCTCACCACAGTCTGCAAGAGAACTGCAATCTGGCAAAAGATTTAAAAATTGCTGGAAAACACTAATGTCCTAAAGTGGCAAGGTCAGAATCTGGACTAACTGCGGATTTGTGACTAGACTTGAAAATAGCTGCTCACTCTCAGTCCCTATGTGTAAAGAAGAGAATTTTACACAACAAACTATACTGTTACAATAAAACATGAAAAGCTTCAAGAAGGCCCCACATACTGTAGGGAAAGTGAGTGTGATAGATGGCCTATATATGTTTATATATGTATATACTGTATCTCTAGCTCAAACTTAAAATATGCCTCCACACGCCATCATCCCTACCATATTTTCTCTCTTCCACTAACGTATCTCATATCACCTCCTAGCACGCTCACCTGCCACCCTATGTACGATTTATTATTTTCATGTCTCCCCCTCGTTCACCTAACTCTCTTCAAAATATGGTAATTTACATACATTTTTACAACATAGAAAAATAGACTTTTAAACCCTCTCTGTGCTTTTGACTTTGTAGACACTGTTATACCTTGAATTTCTTTCTAGCTCTGTTGCTTTTGTGTTTTTTTCGCCAGTTAGATTTCTTTTCCGCTTCCTCTTGTAATCGGTTTTCTGGAAGTTTCGTGCTGGGCTAACTTCAGTTTCCTACTTACACAGTCCTAGTTGGAAATAATATCGATAAGTTTAATTTTAAGTACTACCTATACTCATGGCACCCAACTACACTTTCTCTGGTAATAAAAATAGAAATGCTCTAGTACTTTATAGGTTCCTATTATGGTCACCAAACGTATACCACACTTTAAGGTCTGAACAGGGGCGTAACTAGGAAAGTCTGGGCCCTATAGCAAACTTTTGACTGCCCTCCCTCCCCCTGGTGCCACACACAGTCCCCCTTGTAAATAGTGCGCAACTGTAGATTCTGTCACACAGCCCCCTGTAGATTTTGCCATACAGCCCGCCCTGTAGACAGTGTAACACTTCCCCTTGTAGATAGGGCCCCCCACCTCCCCCTGTAGATAGTGCCATACAGCCCCCCCCTGTAGATAGCGCTATAGAGCCCCCCTGTATAGTACAATACAGCACCCCCTTTAGGTAGCGCCCCCCACCTCCCCCATTAGATACTGCCACACAGCTACCTCTGTAGATAGCATCCCAACCTCCCCCTCCTGTAGATAGTGTCACACAGCCCCCTTGTAGATCGTGCCACACAGCCCCCTGTATAGTGTCACACAGCCCCCTTGTAGAAAGTGCCATACAGCCCACCTCTAGATAGCGCCACACAGCTCCCCCTGTAGATAGCGCCATACAGCCCCTTGTAGATAGTGCCATACAGCCCCCCCTGTAGATAGCGCCACCCACACCCATGTAGATAGCGCCATACAGCCCCCTGTAGATAGCTCCATACAGCCCCCTGTAGATAGAGCCTTACACACCCCTGTAGATAGTTCCATACAGCCCCCCACCTGTAGACAGTGACCCCCAAATAAATAAAAAAAACAAAACTTTATACTCACCTAGGCCTCGTTCCCACGACGAACAGAGCTTCTACACAGACTCCTCAATGCGACGGGATCCTTGCATAGGTCGGCGTGATTCACTAACGTCATGACGCCGGCCATGCGCAGGGATCCAGTCCATGCGCCTGATGGGCTGCAGACAGAATGGCCTGTAGCCTAGTTAATAAATGAGTATTCCGGCTACACCAAGTTACCCCCTATCCATAGGGTAGGGGGTAACTTGCTGATCGGTGGATGTCTGACAGCTGTGACACCGACCGTTTACGAGAACGGGTGTCCCGAAACCCTCGATTGAACCGAGTGGCAGTTCGCTCATGCGCACTAGTACTCTTTTCATTCTCTATGGCAGCGCCGGAAATAGCGCCCCACTGTATAGTACAATACAGCACCCTCTGTAGATAGCACCCCCCATCTCCCCCTGTAGATACTGCCACACAGCCCCCTCTGTAGATATCAACCTCCACCTCCCCCTCCTGCAGATAGTGTCACACAGTCCCCTTGTAGATAGTGCCATACAGCCTCCCTGTAGATAGCACCATACAGCCTCCCTGTAGATTGTGTCACACAGCCCCCTTGTAGATAGTGCCATACAGCCCCCTGTAGATAGGGCCATACAGCCCCCACAGTAGATAGCGCCACACACACCCCTTCTACACAGCCTCAACGCGATGGGATCCTTGTGTAGGTCGGCGTGATTCACTGATGTCATCACGTTGGCCTGCACAGGGATTCAGTCCATGCACCTGATAGGCTGCAGGCCGAATAGCCTGTAGCCTAGTTAATAAAGGAGTATTCCGGCTACAACAAGTTACCCCCTATCCATAGGGTAGGGGATAACTTGTTGATTGGTGGGTGTCCGACAGCTGGGACCCCCACCTTTTTCTGAGAACAGAGGTCCGAACCCCTCATTTGAACAGAGCGGCAGGTCGCTCATGCGCACTGCCGCTCCATTGATTTTCTATGGCAGTACTGGAAATAGCCGAGTGCACAGGTGGTAACTTGTTGTAACCGGCAGAGCAGGGAGATACCTCCCTGTTCTGCCATTGTGTGCTAAGAACGCAGGTACTACTGAATGTGGCATCGCTCCTGCTGTAGCAGCCATAGCGGCTGCTAGCGGCGCCACCGGGCATGGTGGGGCCGTGCCGGTAGCCGGTACGGGCCCCCTAATGCCATGGGCCCCGTAGCAGCCGCTATGGCTGCTACAGCGGTAGTTACACCACTGGATCTGAAGTCATGTGCATGGAGCCTGTATGGCAGTGCTCGAAGTCCCTATGGTTTCTATTATGCAGCCATAGGCACTATGTGTGCTGCCATATGGTGATTCCATATGAAACTCTAGTCCTATACTCAACTATTCTAGGAGAAAATACCTACTATTAACCCGTTGGGGAGAAGAAAATAATAAACCAAAGGTTTACTGTACACTAGAATATTTTTTTCTGCAATTAAATATCTACATCTACAAATAGTTATTTATAATTATTTGGCAAATGTAATTCCAGGTTTAAAAAGCACATTATATAAATTACCATGTAAACAGTGTTGGATCGATTATCACTAACATTACATGTGCATTATAACAACAGATTAGAAAAGAGATTTAATTTGCAAGCAAGCATGACATAATATCTTGGTCTATAAATGTTAAACATCTAAGGATGAAAATAAAAGATGTTCCCCTGCCTTGTTAAACTCTAATTGGGGAACTGAATGTGATTATATGTATGCTTCATTGAACGGCATATATTATGCATGTGCTGTTTAGATTTTGTCTTAATTTATTTTTCCAGGTCAATATGTTTTATTTGTTTGTTGTGTCTATTAAAAAAAATCCATGTGATTGCTTCGCACATCTCTTCCCAGGCCTAGTGATTGCTAACATGTGTGTAAATACTGCAGCTGTCCTATTTTCCTCTCTATGTTCGATAGGAATAACATTGCTCATATGATAATTTCAAACAAAACAATCTGTGCAGCCAAGCGTTCATTGTGAGCCCCACTCTTTTTATTTTATGTTATTTTATGTTATCAGTTGTTCAACCCAGCAGTGAAGTATTATTCTGGGGGTTTAGAAAACAGATTATGAACTGTGTATGTCATTGCTGCTAACAAAGATATGCTTTCTTGCCCTCCATGTTTTCTGAATATGTAGGCAAGAATTCACATAGCTTGTTCAGCTTTTTCAGGACTGAGGTCCAGTAGTAGAAGAGTTGCTCTCTGTATCTTTATGACATATTTCTTCTTTTCACTCCCTCTCTTACAAACCTGAAGCAAATAGAAAAAGTTACAATATTAGAGAAAACTTGAATTAAATTTAAATTAGATTAAATTAAAATAGCTTAAAAGAAAACCCCTGTCCATATACTCTTTAAAGACATATGAACGTCAAATAGGATGGACCCCCGTCATACAGATTTGTCCTTCCTTATCTATTTTCTTATCTCCACATATCCTGAGATGCGTGGTGCGAGATGACCAGCTTTAAAAGAAAACATGATTTCACGATACTCTGTCACAACATATATGTGTCTATGTTGTGGGTACCCAGTGGTTGTGATCTGAATTGCAGTCTGTCAAGGGTTTTGCTATCATGTAGAGATATTACATTAAATTTGTTATGTGAGAAATTGGTCCCTTACCAAATTCCAGCAAAGGTAAGGGTGGACACATCTGTAGCTTAAGACTCTATGTGGCAGAATGGAAAGCTGCACTGTAAGAGTCACTCTCGCTCTGGCAGACTCGACGCATCCTTGCATTACATGGTTGGCCATTTATGAGGGTTACTGGATGTTATACCACATTTCCCCTGCAGTGGCCTTTGCAGGGAAAATTTGAGACTGAACGTAGCTTTACCCGGTGATAACAGCTGATCACCAGAGGTGAGAGAAGGAGGCCTTTTTTTAAAAAAGGAGTTGTCTTCATGAGACAACCCCTTTAATTAAGAAGTACACACACACACACAAACACACACACACACACACACACACACACACACACACACACACACACACACAGCATGGTTGGGTGAATTTGGTGTAGAAGGGCTTGACTGGACCTGACCTCAACCCTATTGTAAACTTTTGGGATGAACTAAAACGGAGATTGTGAGCCAGGCCCTGGCTTCCAACATCAGTGTTTGACCTCACAAATGCTCTATTGAATAAATGGACAAAAATTCCCACAAACACACTCCAAAATCTTGTAGAAAGCCTTCCCAGAAGAGTGGAAGCAGTTTTCGAAGCAAATGGGAGACCAACTCCATATTTTTGCCTATGAACTTAGAATGGGATGTCAGAAAAGCTCTTGTAGGTGTAATGTGTAAGTGTTATACAGTATATATATATTTTTATATGTATGTATATATATATATATATATATATATATATATATTGTGGGCTCTGCTTGATTAGATTAGTAAATATTCAATTTAGTTATTCCCAATAATTAGTGGCTTAGGGCCTGTTCACATCGGTGTCACCCTTCCAATCATGGGTTCCATTAGACCTTTCCATCTGAGGAACCCATTAACGAAAAGCCAAACGGAAACCATAGCTTCCGTGTGCATTAACATTGATTTCAATAGTAATGCTTCCATTGCAATTGGTTTCCGTTAGTTTCCGTTCCATAAGGTTTCCGTTTTCGCGGAAACAATAGCATAGTCGACTGTGCTTTTGTTTCCGCTAATAAAATGGAAACCTTACAGAACGGAAACAAAAGGAAAACAATTGCAACGGAAGCATTACCATTGAAATCAATGGTAATGGAAGCTATGGTTTCCATTTTGCTTTCCATTCATGGGTTCCTCCGATGGAAAGGTGAATGGAACCCATAAGCGAAAGCCCGACGCTGATGTGAACACAGCCTAAGGCCCTAAGCACACGGCCGTAATTTTGATCGGCAATTGCGGATCACAGTACGGACCCATTCATTTCTATTGCCCACGGACACCTTCCTGTATATTTAAAGGAAGGTGTTCGGGCCGTAGATAGGCTCCGCAAAAAATCTAACATGTCTTATTTTTTTATTTTACGGACCATGCTCCCATACTTTATAATGGGAGCGCGGCCCGCAAATGCAGGTGGCTGTCGGCGGCCAGCGGCTGTCGAGACCGAAATTACGGCTAAGGCTTTGTGAAGGGGGCCTTATAGTCTAGACATCACATGCAGTGAGGTTGAAGCAGGATTGTTATATTAACACCCGTGATCCGAAGAGGATCACCACTGTGCATGAATAAGGTTACAGATTATGCACATGGGCGTATTATGGTTCTGTGCCTGAGACATGTATTTGGTGCAAAAGATTCTGTCCTGGCAGATCAGGAAAGTCTTTACCTTAAAAATGGATTTGGAAAAAAAATGTTTGATCTGACCCAGTCTTTAGCACTAAATATACGGATCCTGCCAGGTGCCATAAAAATCCACTGGAGTTATTGTGGAGAAGAATTTATTTTGTAGATCTGTAAAATATAGAAAAATAAATGAATAGGTGAAAATGTAAAAAATTAGAGCAGTCCCTAACTATTGAACGGCCCATGGATGACCTTACAATAGCCACATTCTTCAAACTGTCCATTTTTAGAAACTGAGAATGGGTAATTTTTTTTAATATTTAAGAAAATTAAAAACTTGTGGAGGATGACTCTAGAGAACAAAGGGAGGAAATTTTTAAGACTGGCGTTTCATATGTCAGTCTTGAAGGGGTTTTCCGGGCAAATAAACCTTTAGGCTCGGTTAATATGTAAGTTAGCATAACTTTCATATAGAGGGATGTTCCTGCAGTCATATATGTCGTTCCGCCGGTCTTACTGCCAGTCACGTGATATTGTCTGTTCTTCTTTATGAGGCCGAAGAAATGGGCAGGCCATGTAAGTCACACCCAGTTCGAAAACCCTCCCTCTCCCTATCATGCTTCCTAAACCCCTCCCTCTACTCCTCTCGTCTGATCGGCTGGCGGCGGCGTGATACAACTTCAATTCACTGCACATTGTCAGGAAACATGCAGAGACAAAGAATGAGGATTTTAAGTCTGGGGATGGATTTGGATCACGTCTGGATGACGCGCTGACCACAGGAGGCATGTTTAGGAGCTATTGCGGCAGAGGACAGGTTGTCATTACCACTGACTACCAATGAAGAGGAGAGGCAGATTTTACCACGTGACTGCCGGTGAAACCAGTGGACCGGCACATCTACCCCCGAAGCAACCCTCTATATGTAAGTAACACTAACTTACATATTAAATGTGTATGGTATTTGGCCGCACGTCTCTTAATAAATAGCAAATCTTTTGCTGTCTGTGCGCCAGAACTCTATGCAATTTATGATCTGGAGTAGATTTCCGTTATAATTTATGCGTTTCTGCTGTAATTTATAGTGAGTTTGTCAGGCTGCCGATGGCCACCCACTGCTAGCCCCATCCATTAAAAAAAGAAGTGTCGGGGACGGTGTAAAAATGAAAAAAAAAAAATCGCCATAGAGTGCTTAATAAATCTTTGGTTTCATGTTTTTCCCTTAAATGAAGGCAGTATTACTGTGTGGGGCACAAAAGGAGCACTATTACTGTGTGAAGAACAAAAGGGAGCACCTAAAGGGTACTGTTACTGTTACCATATATTACCGTCTAGGCTAATATTAAAGTTTGGGCCACTATCTACTCTACTATTTTCAGGGGCACTATTGAGTTGTGGCTGAAAGAAGTCGTCTTGGTAGTCTGTTCTGGATAGAGAAGAAAAGGGATAGTTATCTACTGGGCACTTTCTAGGGAATTTGGCCAAAAGGGCGAACATCAAAAAAGCGCTAATCCCCCTCCAAAATTAAATAATGCTTACAACAATAATAAGAGCAAAGCAAGCACCTGTGTATAAAAGAAAGAATTAAATAACATACATAGCTCATAGGCAAGAGTGGTGCTGTTTCCAGGCCTGGACAATCATTTTAATGTGCTTCTTTAAAAAAGTTGATGTAGTTAGGAAACAGTCCCTTAGATAGTGCCACAAAAAGCTTCCTGTAGATAGTGCCACACACAGCACCCTGTAGATAGTGCCACACACAGCTCCCTGTAGATAATGCCACACACAGTCCCCTGTAGATAGTGCCAAACACAGCCCCCTTTTTAAATAGTGCCACACTCCCCCTTGTATATAGTGCCACACACTCCCACTTTTATAGATAGTGCCAAACAACTGTCACGAAGGGTCTGTGGACCCACTGGGCCAACAGACCCAAGCAGCTGGCCAACAGGGCGCAGGGCAATGCCAATAGTTTGTATAGGGTACCTGTGGCAGCTCAGACAGTAGCAGGGCAGGCTCGGGTGGGACTAGGCAGCAGGCAGAGGTCAGGCGAGGTGGAGCAGGTCAGATGTGGATGCAGCACAGCACGAATTTGGCACAGCTCAGTGCTAGACCAGGGATGTATGGTTTGCTAGGAACAGGAACTGGAAACAGGTATAGGTACAGGGACAGGGACTGGAACAGGAAACACACTAGAAGGCCATCACATAGACAGACTAGGAATACAGGCTGGGGCCAGCGCTTGCCGACTCGTGGCTACGGCTATCAGGGGGAGGTTGGAGCTGACAGCCCGCAGCCACGGACATTACAGTATCCCTCCTCTTACTCCCCCTCTTCTTGGGACCAGAGCGAGAGAGAAACTTCTTCAGAAGAGATGGGGCATTGAGGTTCTCCTCTGGCTCCCAAAACCTTTCTTCAGAACCAAACCCCCTCCAATCCACAAAATAAAAGGTCTTTCCTCTCATTCTCTTGGTGTCCAAGATCTCCTTGACCTCAAAGATGTCCGAAAGGCCGCTGGAGGCAACCGCAGAGCTGGGAGTCTTGGTGTAGCGGTTCAGGACCACCGGCTTCAGGAGGGATACATGGAAGGAGTTGGGGATCTTGAGGGTAGGAGGCAGCCGAAGCTTGTAGGCGACAAGGTTGATCTGCTGCAGGGTCTTGACTGGTCTGAGGAACCTGGGAGCAAATTTGCATGACGGCACCCTCAGTTGGATATTCCTGGACGACAGCCAGACCTTAGTGCCGGGAAGAAACCGAGGAGGCTCTCTTCTCCTTGTGTCAGCCTTCCGTTTCATGCGGTCCACTGCCATTAGGATGGAGGATCGTGTCTTCTGCCAGATCTGCAAAAAGTCTCTAAATGTGGAGTCAGCTGCAGGTACCTCGGAAGTATCAGGCACCGGGAGAGGAATTCATGGGTGCTGGCTGTAGACAATGCAGAACGGTGTATTCCTAGTAGACTCGCTGGCTTCATTATTGTAGGAGAACTCTGCCCACGGAAGCAGCTGCACCCAGTCATTATGCTGCCTGGAGACAAAGTGGCGCAGGTAGTTCTCCATAATCTGGTTGATCCTCTCGACCCGACCATTAGACTGAGTATGGTAGGCCAAGGAAAAGTCCAACTTCACGTTACGAAGTCCGCAGAGGGCTCTCCAGAACCTCGAGGTAAACGGAACCCCCCGATCAGACACAATATGCTGCGGCAAACCGTGCAGGCGGAAGATGTTTTGGATAAACAACTTGGCCAACTGAGGAGCAGAAGGAAGACCGGTCAGAGGAACGAAGTGGCCATCTTCGAAAATCGATCCACCACCACCCAGACAGCACTGCATCCAGCAGAGAGAGGCAGGTCCGTGATAAAGTCCATAGCTATATGCTGCCAGGGAGCATTGGGCACAGGCAATGTCTGGAGTGAGCGGCCTTGTTGGCTGCACATACAGAACAGGAAGAAACAAAGTTCATAATGTCCTTGGGCAGCGTGGGCCACCAGAAAGTGAGCAATCAGATCCCGGGTCTTACGGACCCCCGCGTGATCTGCCAGTCTAGAGGAGTGTCCAAGCACACAAAAGTCCTCCCTGGAGGAATGTCCCCAACTTGCAGGGGATTGACAGAGATAATGCAAGACGGATCAATAATATTCTGAGGAGTCTCAAAGGCATCTTCCGTCTCGAAAGACCTGGACAAGGCATCGGCCCTCACATTCTTGTCGGCCGGGCGATAATAGAACTCCAACTGGAACCTTGTAAAGAACAGTGACCACCTGGCCTGACGACGGTTCAGCCATTGGGCCGTCTGGAGCTAGGTCAGATTCTTGTGGTCAGTAAAAATAAGGATCAGATGGGCTGCACCCTCTAATAGATGTCTCCATTCTTCCAGGGCCAATTTGATGGCCAGTAACTCCCGATCCCCAATCGAGTAGTTGCGTTCTGTGGAAGAGAAGAGCTTAGAGAAGAGAAGTTTCCACATACCCTTGACTTGCCCTTGGGACCTCTCTGGAACAGGAGTGCACCAGCACCGACAGAGGACGCGTCCACCTCCAATGAGAACTGCAGAGAGACATCCGGATGATGGAGGATAGAGGCTGACGTGAAGGCACTCTTCAGGCTATTGAATGTGGACTCTGCCTCGGGAGTCCACACCTTGGCGTTCATAGCCTTCTTTTTTTTTTATAAATTATTTTATTTATCCATTTTACAAACAAACATATCACGTTAAATGCCAAAAGAATATGCAACCATATAGTACTTCAGCACGCAGGCCGGCATATGCGGACATCCTGTATGGTAGATGTACAAACAGAGTATAGTCAAGCAATAAATGGGGCTAATCCCCTGCATCCTGAACCTGCAGACATGCATTAAGGCCCACAGTGAAACATAACTTAGAAGGATGTATGAAAAGGGAATGAGAAAAGAGAAATGACAGGGGAGGGAAAGGAAGGGACGAGTTCCGTTGTTAATTGTCATGTATGAAGCACAAATTAAGAGGCTACGATATTTCTGAATTACAAAGATGATTGAAACCTGACCCAGTGATACCAAGTCTTGATGAACTTGGCGTGAGTACCTCTCATTGAAGCCGTGAGATCCTCCATCCTCATGATCTCCTGTATCTTATCGAACCACATGCTGAGCGACGGTGCAGCCGATTGTCTCCACAGCGCTGGTATGCAGGCCCTGGCAGCATTCACCAGATGGCGGGCCACAGAGCGACGATATGTGAACAGCGGAATCTCGCACAGATGGAGCAAGAAGAAGGCCGGTGTGCATGGGAGCGGGAAGTCCGTGAATTTGGAGGTGATACGCCACACTCCTGACCAGAAGGCAATCAGCCGTGGGCACTCCCAAAAGACATGTAGTATCGTTCCCACCTGATCACCACATCTCCAGCACAGCGGTGAGACCGCCGAAATCATAAGCACGTGTAGTCTGGAAGGCACCCTATACCAGCGCGTTAAAATTTTAAAACCCGCTTCCTGATACCTGCTGGCCATGGACAATTTATGTGTCATTGTGTATATCCTATATATTTGTTCCGCCGAGAGCGTGATTCCCAGGTCCCTTTCCCACCGTAACAAATATGTGGGTGTGGAGAGGGTAGATGGGGAGATCAGTAGGGAGTATAGTCTGGATAGTGTGTGACGCATCGAGCCAGTGCCCACGCAGAGGAGTTCAAACTGAGTTTTAACCCAAGCATGTTCCGCAGGGTTAGGCAAGGACACCAGGAAGTGTCTCAGCTGAGCGACCTGCCAGGAAGTGAGATCGAGAGGGTCTGTCAAAGACATCAGTTGCGAGCCAGTCATCCATGACTCCCCTTGCAGGTAATGAGAGGCGGGGCCCCTACCTGCCCGCAACCAGCTCCGAAATGGACCCCCCTTCCGCCCTGGAGGGAACGCTGGATTGCCCAGGACTGGAAACATGGGGGACGGGGAAGGGGAGATCTCTGTCCGAGGGAAGACCTTCGACGCAACTGCCAGTGAGGGCCCTATTGTCGGGTGTGTCCTTGCTGATAGAGGGGTATCCCTACCCAGCCAAGGTAGGGCCTGCAAAGGGACAGCTACGGAAGACTGTTCCATCGACACCCATTGTTTGACCTCTGTGTGGCGGAACCAATCCAGGATGCGCGCCATGTGCAAGGCCTGATGATAAGCAACGAAGTCAGGGAGCCCCACGCCCCCTTCACTCTTAGAGCGAAAAAGCGTGGAGCGGGCTATACGGGCCGGTTTCCCCACCCAAATGAAGCGGTGGAGTAAGGACAACAGAGCTCAGAAGAAAGTGCGGGGAATGTGAATCGGTAAGGCTTGGAAGAAGTACAGTATCCGTGGGAGAATGTTCATTTTGAAGATTGCACATCTGCCGAACCACGTGAAGGTACCCTTCGTCCAGGAATCCAAATCGCCTTTTACGCGCTGAAGGAGAGGAGGATAGTTAACTGCATAAAGGCGAGAGAGATCCCTGGAGAGTTTCTCGGGCCAACTTAAAGGAGAAGGACCCCGACAGATCCTCCACCAGGGACTGCGGCAGTAATATGTTGAGAGCCTTGGACTTCTGATAGTTAATTTTGAAATTTGACAGTTTCGAGTATCTACTCATCTCCGCCATGAGTTTGGGCAAGGAGATCCTGGGCGCAGTGAGGAAGAACAGAAGGTCGTCCGCATACGCAGCCACTGATACCCCCGCTATGTCTGGGTTTGAGCGAACCCGACAAAGGAATGGTTCCAGGCACAGAATAAAAATCAAGGGCGACAGGGGGCACCCCTGCCGCGTGCCGTTGGAGATAGAGAGTGGAGAAGATAAGGTACCATTAACCTTAACCCTGGCTGAAGGAGATGAGTAGAGGCTCGAAATCCATTGCATCATGTGGGAGCCCAACCCGTTATGCCGCAAAGTGGCCGACAGGAAGTTCCAGTCTACCCTGTCAAAGGCCTTCTCCGCGTCCGTGGACAGCAGCAGTGTGGGCAGAGACGAGGCAGCCGCGTGATAAATCAGATTAATTGCCCTAGTGGTGTTATCCCTGGCTTCCCTAAGGGGCATGAAGCCCACCTGGTCGTAGTTTATCACATTGTGGAGGAGGAGCGTGAGCCTATGGGCCAAGACTTTTGCAAACAGCTTGAGGTCTACATTAAGCAGTGAAATGGGGCGGTAATTTTGGCAGCTGGTGGGGTCCTGTCCTTCCTTAGGTATAACCGTAATGTATGCCCGTAGGGCATCCTGAGGGAGAGAGCACTCCTCTGTGAGGGAGTTGTAGGCCTGCAGGAAATGAGGCACGAGAAGATCTGAACAGACCTTGTAGTACTGAATAGGGAGCCCATCCGGGCCCGGCGCCTTCCCCACCGGAGAGTTGTTCAGGGCCCAGGACCACTCTTCTGGCAAAATCGGCTCTTCCATCTTTTCATCCCCGAGGAGCGGAGATATGCCTCCATCTGCTCCCGTCTAGTTCCCCCATCAGTGGTGGGAGAGGTCCGCGGGAGATTGTAAAGAGAGTGGTAGTACGCCCGGAAGGCTTCCGAGATGTCCTGGGGGTGGTGCAAGTTCCCAGCTCCGGGGACCTGTACCTGGGGAACATAGGTACGTGACCTAGTTTTCCGCAATGCCCGTGCCAAAGTCCTGCCTGGTTTGTTACTGAATTCGTAGAAATGTCGTCTACACTTTACTAGGGAGGCCCTGGCCTTAGCAAGACAAAGAGAACGAACACATCACCCGGTCCAAGGGAACCTTGTGGGATTGCTCGAGGAAGTGTATACGGGATAACAGTTCACTCAAGTGAGCCGTTCGCTCGCTTTTAAATTTAGATCCGATCCGGATGAAGGAACCCCAGATCACGTACTTATGTGCCTCCCAAGCACTGAGCGGACTGACATCTGGGGATACATTCGTAGCAAAATACTCCCGTAGGTCCCTGTGTATTTCTGAAGTTACCGTCGGGTCCTGCAGGAGCGAGTGTTATGAGGGCGTGGTCCGAGAAGGTTATGTTATCTATTGAGACTGAGGAGAGGTTGGAGAGATGGGAGTGGCGCAGGAAGAAGTAGTCTGGTGTGGTGTATGTGTTGTGGGGGGCCGAAAAGAAGGTGTAATCGCTTGTCGTCGGGTGCATAAGCCTCCACGCGTCTATCAATTGGTGTTCGTATAACAGCCGACGCACCCGGCGGTGTGCCGACCTGGGTAACGACGAGTGTTCGCGTGAGGAGTCTATAGTCGGGTCTAATGTAAGGTTCAGGTCCCCCCTAGTATGAGAGTGCCTTCCAAAAAACCATCCAACTCCGTCAAGACCCCTTCAAAAAAGGCGACCTGGCCGGTGTTGGGGAGATAGCATGTGGCCAGTGTGAACAGTGTGTTAGCCAACCTACCCTTCACGAAGATGTACTGTCCCGCTCCATCTGTGCAAGTCTCCACGTGCTCCCACGGAAGAGAACGAGAGATCAAGATAGAAACCCCCTTGGTCTTGGAGTCCGGTGAGGTGCTATGATACCCCTCAGTGTAGTGAGAGTCCGTCAACCGTGGAACGCTGTCCGTCCGGAAGTGAGTTTACTGGAGGAACGCCACATGTGCTTTCTTTTTCCATAGGAGACGGAGGATGGAGGATCTCTTCTCTGGAACGTTCAGGCTCTGTGCATTCAGGGAAACAATCATAATGTTAGACATGTGGAGCCACCGTAGGAAAACAGAAAGGGTGAGAAAAGCGGGGAAAGAGACAGTTACCCCCAAAGAGAGGGGGAAGGGCCAAGAAAAGGGACACCAGCGTCCCACTGACAGCGGAGTACAAAACCCCTAAACAATACTACGCGTGTTATGTCTGGCCCGGGAGAAAACACCCCCTGAACACGACACGACAGAGCGGAAACCTAGTGGGGAACGTAGAAGGACAGCGGCATGAAGAGTTGATCTCCCTGAGACTCGTCACTAGGTGGGACTAAGGTTGTATAAGCCCAAATAAGAACAGGCCGGAACCCCGGACTTGGCCGGATTACTGTAATGGGTGTATGTAGATTTCTGACCTCCCACCGCAGCGCAGTATGATGGGGAAAAAGGTTCCCTGAGACAATCCCCCAGACCTCACTGACTAGACCCCCTGGCCCACTTGAATTCCCCTTTGGCCTGGCAACACTCCCTCCCGCAGAAACCTGAGAGGAGACCTGAGGAGAAAAGGAGGGAGGGTTAGACACTCATAACAAACAGCCCCCCAATGATATCCTCATGGATACAGTGATGCATTAGACTTCTGGCCACTGGCCGATCAGTTTCTTCGGGCGAGCGCCGTCCAGACGCCCGTTGCGCACGAGGACCATCTCTAGGAGGAAGCTGAGAAGAGCGCACAGAGTCCGGGTACAGTCCCCCCCTGGGGAAGAGCGACGGCGGCGGCTCCGTCCAGTCTGGGAGGCGCACTGGGGAGATTTCGAGGAAACGGAAAGCTGCTTCCAAGTAGTCCGGAGAGCGAACAGCAAAGGATTGCCCCTGTCGGCGGAGGATGACGTGGAAAGGATGGCCCCATCTGCAGGAAGCGCCTGCTTCTTTAGTTGCCTCCAGCAGATCGCGTATCACCCTGCGCATATGTAGGGTCGTTCATACCCTTCTTAGTAAAGTTAGAGATCGGAGAAGTAAGTGAGGAGAAGTTCGGAATAAACTGCCTGTAAAAATTAGCGAATCCCAAAAAGCGCTGTATGGCCCTCAAGCCTTGAGAGTGTGGCCACTCCAGGACAGACTTTACCTTTTCAGGATCCATCTTTAGACCTCGATTCGAGACGATGTAGCTCAGGAAGGATAGAGCATCTCTGTCAAACACGCACTTCTTCAACTTGGCATACTGACGATTCTCCCTTAACCGTAGCAGAACTTGACAGACATGTCTCTGGTGCGTTATAGGATCTGGAGAAAAAATCAAGATGTCATCAAGGTAGACAACAACACAAACATAGAGGAGGTCACTGAAAATGTCTTTCACAAACTCCTGGAAGACCGCGGGAGCATTACACAGACCGAAGGGCATTACTAGATACTCATAGTGTCCATCACGGGTGTTAAATGCAGTCTTCCATTCATCACCCTGGCGAATCCGGACTAGGTTGTAAGCCCCACGCAGGTCTAGTTTAGAAAAAAAATTTGCACCACGTATACGATCAAACAGTTCTGAGATCAGTGGCAACAGATATTTATTCTTCACCGTGATCTGGTTGAGACCACGGTAGTCAATGCAAGGACGAAGAGAGCCATTTTTCTTTTTGACAAAAAATAACCCGGCTCCTGCCGGGGAGGAAGACTTTCATATAAAGCCCCTCTCCAAGTTCTCATTCACATAGGCGGACATGGACAGAGTCTCTGGCAAGGAGAGAGGATATACCCTACCACGGGGAAGGGATGCAGCAGGAATCAGTTCAATTGGGCAGTCATAAGCCCGTTGTGGGGGCAATGTCTCCGCCTCCCTCTTGCTGAAGATGTCCGAAAATGCAAAGCATAATGACTCGGCAATCCTGCCAATGACCGAGGCAGCGAAGGCTAAGCCGAACGAATCCACACCAGACAATGACCTTGACACTCAGGACCCCACTTGAGAACCTCTCCAGAATTCCAGTCCAGGACTGGGGCATGCAGTCGGAGCCAAGGCAGACCCAGCAACACAGGGTCAACAGCTTTGGACAGGACAAAGAAAGACAAAAGTTCGGAGTGAAGGACTCCCACTTGGAGCCTCAGCAGCTTGGTCACAGCGATAACACGGTCTGGCAGGGGTAGTCCATTCACTGAGGAAACTGTCAACGGCCTCTCCAGAGGGGTGGTGGGTAATTGCAGAAGGTCCACCAGATCTCTGCGGATGAAATTAGCAGCGGATCCAGAGTCCAGATATGCAGAGATCTGATGCGTTCTCTCACCGGACAATATGGTCACAGGTATGGACAATTTAGACGGAAGTCCATCTTTACCCAAGGTTGTCACTCCTAGCAACCCTTGGTTTTGGGATTTTTGGGGGCACAGGCGCACAAGATGGCCATCGAGACCGCAATAAAGACAGAGTCCAGATGTGCTTCTGCGTTGTTTCTCTTGGGTAGATACGGATTCCTTAGGAAGATCGATATCTGAGGACAGCAGGGGTTACTGCAAAGTAGGGGCCAGAGTAGGAAGGGCTCCCTCCCGTCTAACCTCTTGGAGGCGTTCACGGATCCGTATATCAATCCGGGCAGACAGAAGAATGAGGTCATCCAGGGTAGACGGCAGATCCTGGCCGGCAAGGTCATCCTTAATTCTGTTCCATAACAGCTCTCCCGCCAAGGTGCGGAAGTGGATGGCGTACTCACTCGCAGAGGTGTCTCCTTGGTGTAGGTTAATCAAAGAGGCCGCTGCAGATGAGACCCGTCCAGGCTCCTCAAGTAACATGCGAAAAGTCCGGATGAAGGCAGGGAAGTCACGAGTCTCCGGTCCCTGTCTCTCCCAGATCGGGTTCGCCCATGCAAGAGCCTTGCCAGTGAGGAGAGAAATGATAAAAGCGACCCTGGTGCCATCAGACAAAAATGTCCTATTATACAGGCTGTAGTGGATATGGCATTGATTAAGAAAACCACGACAGGTACTTGCTTCTCCATCATAGCGGTCAGGAAGTGGCAAAGAAACACGTGGTTCAATACCGCCAAGAGGTGTAGTCTGAGGATCAATATTGCCAGGGGGTGTAGTAGGAGGAACAATATTGCCAGGAGGTGTAGTAGGAGGAACAGCAGCTTGTGCCTCCTGCCGACGTGCAAGAATGTTCAACGCCTGTAGGAGTTGGTCCTGTCGAGACCGGAGGTCAAGCATAGCCGCCCGCATCTCTTGAGACGTCGTCAAAGTCTTGAATCGACCATTGGGGTCCATGGCCTGAGCGTACTTTCACTAAGGGTCTGTGGACCCACTGGGCCGTACCGCCTTGGCGGTAAGGCAGCTGGCCAACAGGGCAATGTCAATAGTTCGTATAGGGTACCTGTGGCAGCTCAGACAGTAGCAGGGCAGGCACGGCTGGGACTAGGCAGCACGCAGACGTCAGGCGAGGTGGAGCAGGTCAGACGTGGATGCAGTACAGCACGGCTTTGGCACAGCTCAGTGTTAGACCAGGGATGTATGGTTTGCTAAGAACAGGAACTGGAAACAGGTATAGGGACAGGGACAGGAACTGGAACAGGAAACACACTAGGAAGGCATCACATAGACAGACTAGGAATACACAACAAAGCTCAGGCATAGAACTAGGAGGCTGGACCACTCTTATAGTCCAGGGTACTCACGGGTCAATGTTCAACAAGAATGTCCGGGGCAAGTGTGTGCGCGCGCACTCTACGGGATCCGGCTGAGGTGAGTGGACGCGAGCGCTGGCGTCTCCTGAGGAGGAGGCTGGGACCAGCACTTGCTGACTCGTGGCTGCGACAATCAGGGGGAGGTTGGAGCTGACAGCCCGAAGCCACGGACATTACAACAGCCCTCCTGAAGATAGTGCAACACAGCCCCCTGTAGATAGTGCCACACCCCCTGTGTATATCGTGCCAGGGTGCCCCTCCAAAAAAAACGTATACAATCCTAGCCCCGTTCCTACAAAGAACGGAACTCCACAGCCTCCGAAGTCTAGTAGTCTATAACGCGAAAGGATCCTGTGCGAGGGTCCCAACGTCTTATATGCTGCAGGCCTACCGTGGCCTGTAGCCTATTCAATGGAAGAGCAGGAAGCGGATAGTTTCCTGCTATGCCATAGCATTCAATTGTATATGCGCTCTGCATACATAACTCCTTGTGAAAGGAGTAAACGAGCGCCGATCAATGAGCTGTCTCGTTGATTGGCGCTCGTTTACACGGGCTGTGTAAGAGGACCTTTACGCCTCATGCACACGACCGTTGTGCCACTCGGGCCGTTTTTGACGGCATCCAAGCGGCACCCGATAGTCTTGACTGATCCATTCACTTTAGCGGGTGTATCGGGTCCGTGAGAAATGATCCGAGTCTCCAATCCGAGGAAAGATAGGACATGTTCTATCTTTCCTGGGATCACTGACGGGACATGTTCTATCTTTCCTGGGATCACTGACGGGACTTGGCCGGCCCACGCGGTCGTGAGCATGGGGTGTTACTGAGCTGAATCTGTAGACAATCACACTGCTCTACAGCGTGTTCCAAATTATTATGCACATTGGATTTAAGTGTCATAAACATTTAATTATTAGTTTTTCAATTAAACTCATGGATGTTATTGTGTTTTAGGGCTCTTTGGATCATTGTACTCAATCTCAGACACCTGTGATAATTAGTTTTCCAGGTGTGCCCAATCAAAGGAAAACTACTTAAGAAGGACGTTCCACATTATTAAGCAGGCCACAGGTTTCAAGCAATATGGGAAAGAAAAAGGATCTCTCTGCTGCCGAAAAGCGTGAAATAGTGCAATACCTTGGACACGGTATGAAAACATTGGATATTTCAAGAAAACTTAAGCGTGATCATCGTACTGTGAAAAGATTTGTGGCTGATTCAGAGCACAGACGGGTTCGTTCAGATAAAGGCATAATGAGGAAGGTTTCTGCCAGACAAATTAATAGGATTAGGAGAGCAGCTGCTAAAATGCCATTGCAAAGCAGCAAACAGGTATTTGAAGCCGCTGGTGCCTCTGGAGTCCCGCGAACCTCAAGGTGTAGGATCCTCCAGCATAAAGCTATTATTCGGCCACCCCTAAACAATGCTCACAAGCAGAAACAGTTGCAGCGGGCTCAGAAATACATGAAGACTAATTTTAAAACCGTGTTGTTTACTGATGAGTGCCGTGCAACCCTGGATGGTCCAGATGGATGGAGTAGTGGATGGTTGGTGAATGGCCACCATGTCCCAACAAGGCTGCGAGGTCAGCAAGGAGGTGTCGGAGTCATGTTTTGGGCTGGAATCATGGGGAAAGAGCTGGTAGGCCCCTTTAGGGTCCCTGATGGTGTGAAAATGACCTCTGCAAAGTACGTAGAGTTTATGACTGACCACTTTCTTCCGTGGTACAAAAAGAAGAACGGTGCCTTCCATAGCAAAATTATCTTCATGCATGACAATGCACCATCTCATGCTGCAAAGAATACCTCTGTGTCATTGGCTGCTATAGGAGAGAAACTCATGGTGTGGCCCCCATGTTCCCCTGACCTCAACCCTATTGAGAACCTTTGGAGCATCCTCAAGAAAAATATCTATGAGGGTGGGAGGCAGTTCACATGAAAACAGAAGCTCTGGGAGGCTATTCTGACATCCTGCAAAGATATTCAAGCAGAAACTGTCCAAATACTCACAAATTCAATGGATGCAAGAACTGTGAAGGTGATATCAAAGAAGGGGTCCTATGTTAACAGGTAACTTGGCCTGCTAAGTTTTTTTTTAATGAAAGAACTGTTGATTTCTGTAAATATGACCTCCTGATGCTGCAAATGCAACAAATTACCATTATAGTTCTCTTTACAACCGTTAAAATGTTTTGATCTCTGTTGTGCATAATAATTGGAAACAGTGCATTTTGATTTTTTTTAAATCTGTTATCATTAGGAGATTTGTTCAATAAAATTTGCATTATACTCCAACGGTTGATGGCTTGAAGATTATACTGACTGTCATTTGCATCGACTATTTAGGAAAATCAGCGAAAAATAACATTTGCATAATAATTTGGAACGCGGTGTACAGAAAAAGGCCAGTTTCACACAACTGGAATGCAGCAACATTTTACCAATTGTATTATGGCCACTGGTTCTACTGAATTGAACTTAAATAACCATAGATCTCATTGGTGATCTAAGTTTGATAAAGTAAAACTACGGGAAGTGGATTGGGTGGGCAAGTCTTGGTGGGTCCAGGTGTTGCAGTTGAAACACTGTCAATAAAATACAACCATATTATGGCACTCTGAGACCAGTCAAACACCTACACGTCAGTGCAGGGCAAGATATTTGGCAGGCAATAGATACTGCACTACAGTTTAGGCCCTGTTCACATGGCGTGTATTAGACTCATATTTTGAATGTGAAATACTCGTTAAAAGCGCTTGATCAAGCACATACAACGTGCTTATTTACATTGCACATTGCGTAAAAAAAAGCGGCATGACAATTCTTTGGTGGAAAACGCGCATAATGTTCCCATTGTCAATAGGAGGCCTAATTATGAGCCAAAAACGGACAAAAAGTGTTCACAAAAGGCATCATAATACACACGGAGAAAGCGTCAAAAACACCTGTGTTTTAAAAAGCATTTAAAAAAATGCTGGCGTATTTGAAATGCTTACACTTCTTTTATATGAGCACCATGTCCTATGGTATGTGAACTTCTTCTTATAACTGTGTTGAAATAGTGGTGTAAGGCTACATTCACACGACAGTGAAAAAAATGGCCATTATAAACTGATCAACTGTCAGTTTTTCATGGCCATTTTGCATCAGTGTGTCACTACATTTTCATTCATTTCCAGTCCTTCTGTTCGTTTTTAATGGCCGTTTGCCATGCGTTTTTCATGGCCGTTAAAAAAACCTTATGGATTTGTTGGTTGTATTGTCCAAACTCCCTGAAAACACCACCGTTCCCATGTAGATAGTGCTGCAATAACCATGTAGATAGTGCCACAGTGCTCACTGTAGATAGTGCCCACATAGTGCCACAGTGCCCACATATAAAGTGACATAGTGCCATAGTGCCCCTCATAGCGCCACAGTCCTCATGTAGATAGCACAACAGTGTCCCCTGTAGATAGTCACAACCCCATATAGTGCCACACTGCCCATGTAGATAGTGCCACACCCCTGTAGATAACACCAACCCCCCTTTGTAGATAGCACCCACCCGTAGATATCACCCCCCCCCCCCACTGTAGATAGCACCCCCCAATGTAGAAAGCCCCCACAAATAACACCCCCCGTAGATAGCACCCCCATGTAGATAGCACCCCCACAAGTAGATAGCACCCCCTGTAGATAGCGGCACCACGATAGATAGCACTGTAGCTCCCTGTAGGAGGGGAATCCCTCTGGCCAGGATTTTCACTCCTAGAGGGAGCCCCTGATGTCTCTGTCCATATATGGACAGTGACGCCAGGGGCTTCTCCAGTAGCGGAATCCCCTGATCAGAGCGGGATTCCGCTCCGGCAGGAGATTCCAGAGGTGGCCACTGACGCCACAGGCAATATATGGACAGTAACTCCAGTGGCTTCTCCAGTAGCGGAATGCCCTGGCCAGAGCGTCGGCCGGGGATTCAGCTATGGTAGGGGATTCCAGAGGTAGCCACTGACGTCACTTTCCATATATGGACAGTAACGCCAGGGGCTTCTCCAGTAGCGCAATCCCCTGGCCAAAGCGCCATTCGGGGATTACGCTCCTTCAAGGACCTACAGCGGCGCTATATGGAGGGAGGGTGTCATCTACGGGGGGGGAGTGCTGCTATCTACAGCGGGGTGCTATCTACAGGGGGGGTCAGAGGGAGACAGGAGTCCCCAGCCAGAGATTTTGCGATGCTCTGGCCGGAGACTCCACAGTTGAAAGCCCGACATCACTGTCCATATATGGATAGTAATGACAAGGGCTTCCCCGGGCTCATCGTTGAAAGTAGCGCTGTGTGCGGGGAATGCTCGGCCAGGATCAGTTTTTACCGGCCATTACAGGGATTAATTCATAAAAAATGTCCAGTAAGAACTGATCCATTGACTTCTATGGGAGCCATAGTTTTCACGGGCGGTTAAAAAAAGTGTCGTGAGAATACACCGATAAAAACTGGTCTGAAAATGGCCGCGTGACGGCCGTTACAAAAACGGCCGTCGCACGGACGTTTTTCACTGTCGAGTGAATGTAGCCTTAGGCTTGTGAATAAGATGAAACAGTAGTTTGAAGACCCGATCCTGGCCCGCAGGGGCCTCCATCTGGAAATGCGGGATGAAGGATAGTGACTACCTTTCGAGAGGAAAGATTGGCCCTCTTACTCATGGACATGTGCTTACTTCGCTTACCTTGTTGAATTAATGCACAACCTGAGGCAGTTGTGTTCGTAGCAAAACACCAGTTACACCGCTACGATTTTTGTTGTTTCTATGTTTTTTTTTTGTGTTCTTTATGCTCGCATACATATTTTCTCCTTTTTCAGGTGGTGGGAGGTGTGACTCCCGTTTGTAAAGGCAGCAGTGGAAAGGGGCTGTACTCGCGGCTCGCTGGGACGGTGGGGTGCAGCATCTGGCTTTCATTACCTTTGGTCCGAATCTACCACCTCGACACAGGATGAGTACCCCAAGTACATTACACCCTGACACTTTTAGCACCAACCCCCATATTAAATTCCTTTCCTGGAATGTAGCAGGATTGAACACGCCCATGAAGAGGAAAAAGGTGCTTAATCATCTCAAAAGACTCTCCCCTGACATTATTTTTCTTCAGGAGACTCACTGGAGATCAGGCACGCAAAGCAAGTTGAAAGCCCCATGGCTAGCAGATTGCCTTTCCGCCTCACATTCTTCCTCTTCGCGGGAGGTGGCGACACTTTTCAGAAGGGACATCCAATACACTGTGGAGAACTCAATAGTGGACCCTCAGGGCAGATACCTAATACTACAGGTCTTAATTGCCGGGATAGCATATTTACTGGTAAACATTTATGCCCCTAATCACGACCAACAAAGTTTTTTCCCAGAGGTTCTCCAAACCATAACGAGCTTTCCCAAATGTCACTTAATAATTGGAAGCGACTTCAATCTTGTACAATGCCCCACACTAGACAGATCTCCCCCTACATCTCAATCCCTGGTGGTGACCGCCTCCCTCACTCTTCTCATTGACTCCCTTAATGTGTGCGATCCATGGAGGGTGATGGATTCTGGGGCAAGAGAATACACATGCCATTCTGTCACCCATAAAACATTTTCTCGTATCGACTACTTTCTGATATCCTCCCCCCTGTTTGAGGCTCATTATTCATCACGTATTCATCCAATCACCATATCGGACCATGCTCCAATTGCAATGTCATTATCCTTATCCCCATCCAATGTGAGAACTAGAATTTGGAGATTTCCTGCGTATATGGCAGATTCTGATGACTTTAGACAGCATCTCCAAACATATTGGAGTCAATTCTTGGACGACAACATCTCTCATACTGCTGATTTCCCCTTGTTGTGGGTGACTTCCAAGGCTGTAATGACAGGTCATGTCATCAGCTATCTGTCCCGTAGGCGGAAAACGAGAAGGGAACGCTTTGACGCCTTACACAAGGCTTTGCTGACCGCTCAGCGTACGTATGCAGTAGATTCCTCTGCATATAACCAAAATGTTTATCAGACGGCTAGGCATCTTTTGGACACTATTGTCCACAATGAATCCCATTGGCAGGTAAAACACACGGATAACAAATTTTATAGGTGGGGGAACAGAACTGGAAAATTACTCGCCACCCTAACTAAACAAAAACATCCATTCAAACCCATTCTATCTCTGCAGCACCCTACCACCGGCTCTCTCGTCACCAATTCCTCTGATATAGCACAGATTTTCTCTGAATACTATGAAGATCTTTATAGAGCGACCCCAGCATCCCTCCCAGATTTCAACACTTTCCTGGACACCATAAATGTACCCTCATTATCTGACGCTCAACAATCTTTGCTGAATTCGGACATACAGGAGGAGGAAGTGAGACGAGCTATCTCTCTGATCTTCAATGGCAAAACACCGGGTCCAGACGGCTTCCCTGCGGAATATTATAAAATTCTGGCTCCCCAAATAATCCCCACTCTAATTTATTTAGCGATGCCTTCATACGCCAAATACCCATTGATCGATTCACGGAGTCTCGTACAGTTCTCTTGCCAAAACCAAATCAGGACCCTTCCCTGGCCCAATCCTATAGGCCAATTTCACTACTCAACCAAAACTATAAATTGTTGGCAAGAATATTGGCTGATAGACTCCAGATTGTTCTCCCCGACTTTTTATGCGAAACTCAAATGGGTTTCACACAAGGCAGGACTAGCATCAAGAATATAAGATCATCTGTTGCTGCCACAGTTATGGCGCAGGAGCAAGATCAACATGTTAATATGTTGATGAGCCTTGAGAAGGCCTTTGACACTGTCGCCTGGCCTTTTCTCGATGAGGTACTGGAGCGAACAAAACTTGGATCGACTATTACTCAATTCCTGCAATCTCTTCGTGTTGGGTGTGCAACAAGTGTGATGGTCAATGGGCATAACACGGCTCCGATAGATAATTTTAGGGGCACTAAACAGGGTTGTTCCCTATCCCCCCTCCTTTTTAATCTCGCCTTAGATCCCCTTTTGCGTCATCTTTCCCAGACATCTACCTTTCGGGGGCATCAAACGACATAATATAGAATTAAAAGTGGCCGCCTTTGCAGACAATATTTTGTTAGCAGTATCTAACCCCAAACTGGTTCTAGACCCTATTTTGTGTGAATTAGAGGGGGTGGGGCGACTGTCAGGTTACACTCTGAACCTAGATAAGACAGAGGCAATGTTATTGAAAGGTCCTTCCACACCCCTGTGGTCACAGAAATTCCCATTTAAATGGAACTCTCAGGCCCTCACGTATCTAGGAGTTCGAATCACGAAACGCTGGTCAGCACTCTATAGAACCAACATATCGCACTATATAATTGAACTGGAGAAGACACTCCTTTATTGGAAACACTTTATGCTTTCTTATCTGGGCAGGCGCTAATCTACTTAAAATGACAGAATTGTATCTCTTTCACACTCTCCCAATTTACCTCACATCCAAAGATGAGCGCAGAATTAACTATCTTTACAGAACCTTTATCTGGGGCGGGAAAAGATCCAGAATAGCCTATATCATCCTACAACAGCCATGGGGTAATGGAGGTATTAACTTTCCCAATATTAACCCGTTAGTGACCGCCAATACGCCTTTTAACGGCGGCCACTAACGGGCTTTATTCTGATGCATGTGCCTTTTTACAGCACTGCATCAGGATAAAGTAAACAGAGCAGGGAGTGTCAAATCTCCCCGCTCTCAGCTGCTAGAGGCAGCTGAGGGCTGAGAGCGTCCCTGCTCTGCCGGGTGAGATCGATATAAGTATCGATCTCACCCGTTTAACCCTTCAGATGCGGTGCGCAATAGCGTGCACCGCATCTGAGTGGTTTTGGAGAGAGGGACGGAGCTCCCTCTCTCCCCCACCGACACCCGGCGATACGATCGCCGAGTGTCTATGTCTATAATGGCAGCCGGGGGTCTAATAAAGGCCCCCAGGTCTGCCTGGAGTGAATGCCTGCTAGATCATGCCGGAGGCATGACCTAGCAGATGCCTGGCCGTTTTAAACGGACAGGCAGTAATACACTGCAATACAAAAGTATTGCAGTGTATTACAATAGCGATCGGAGAATCGCATATTATAGTCCCCTAGTGGGACTAGTAAAAAAGTAAAAAAAAAGTTTAATAAAGTTAATGAAAAAAAAAATGTGAAAAAAAATGAAAAACCCAGCTTTTCCCCTTACACAATGCTTTACTATTAAAAAAACAAAATAAATTAAAAAAGTTACACATATTTGGTATCGCCGCGTCCGTAACGACCCCGACTATAAATCTATAACATTATTTAACCCGCACGGTGAACGCCGTAAAAAATTGAATAAAAAAACTATGGAAAAATTGCTGTTTTCTGTGAATCCTGACTTTAAAAAAATGTTATAAAAAGTGATCAAAAAGTCGCATCTACTCAAAAATGGTACCAATAAAAACTACAAGTCTTCCCGCAAAAAAAAAGCCCTCATACAACCGCATCGGCGAAAAAATGAAAACGTTACGGCTCTTCAAATATGGAGACACAAAAACAAATCATTTTGAAAAAAAAGTGTTTTTACTGTGTAAAAGTAGTAAAACATACAAAAACTATACAAATTTGGTATCGTTGCAATCGTAACAACCCACTGAATAAAGTTATGGTGTTATTTATATCACACGGTAAACGCCGCTGATTTAGGACGCGAAAAAGTGTGGCGAAATTTCTGTTTTTTTTCTATTCCCCCCAAAAAAAAAGTTAATAAAAGTTAATCAATAAATAATATGTACCCCAAAATGGTGCTATTAAAAAGTACAACTTGTCCCGCAAAAAACAAGACCTTATACAGCTATGTCGACGCAAAAATAAAAGAGTTATAGCTCTTGGAATGCGACGATGGAAAAACATCAAAAATGGCTTGGTCATTAAGGTCTAAAATAGGCTGGTCATTAAGCGGTTAAACACTACAATTTGGCAGCTTTATATCGGTATATCTCTGATTGGATCCACAACACCTCCGTATACACCTCCTCCCCTCTTGACTCGGCATTGTTCATGGGAAATGCTCTATCGGGACTCTTGCATCTCCCTTATGGGAGCTTGACTAGGGAAACAAGGGCCAACCCTTTACTTTTTACTACTTGGAAGGCATGGCAGAGGATAAGATCTCTTTTTCATCTTTCTCCTCTGCTGTCTATTCATATGCCCTTGGTATGTAACCCTGACTTTCAAAATGGTAATCCTGATGCTATCTTTCACAGATGGTACAGGCTGGGGCTCACTTCTGTGGGGCAATTTGTGAGCATAGAAGAGCGTAGGATGTTTTCCTTTACGGAGTTCTGTTCTAAATTCCCAGATCTCTCGATTTATCTCTTTAGCTATTTGCAAGTTAAAAGCTACTTAACAAGAATATTACCACAGTTGCCTGATCAGGAATGGAACCCATACTTACGACATAACTTTTCAAAACAAAACTACCTCAGGGGTCAAATAACTCGTAATTACCAATTTATCCATGTTCCCTTAGATTACTCTCAAACCCAAACCCCCCTAACCAAATGGCAAACAGCTGACCAAACGCTCACCTACACAACCATTTTAGCGGCCTTGACGCAGGCACATAAATTTCTCCCTTCGGCACGTTTCCTGGAGATGAGATTGAAGATTTCTCATAGGTCATACTTAACACCGCATATAGGGCACAAAATTGGCATCTATCACACCTCACATTGCTTCAAATGTCATACACCGGAAGCTAACCTCTATCATTGTCTATGGTCCTGCCCAAATATCCAAACTTTTTGGTCCAGAATACAATTATTCATCTCTGAACACCTCACAAACTTTGTTCCTAATACAGCGTTGTGGGCAATCTTTGGGTACCTGGACCCTGATACACACCACTGCTCCCCCGGGGCACGCAGACTACTGCATTACGTGGCAGCAGCAGGGGTAAAGGCTATCCTACAAACCTGGCTTCACGATCAGGCCCCACCTTTCAAAATGTTTCTTGACAAGTTCTCTTATCTGTTGAAGATGGATTGCTTTCTTTCACGCTGGGGTTGAAAACTCTGCGAGGGAGGGAGAGCCTGTCACTTGCTTGATATGTACATCCCCTCACCTGACCTATTGAGTCTACTGATATAGCGAGTCTAATAGTAATGGTTATGACTGTTATGTTTTTGTTCCCCCCCCCCCTTTTATTTTTTATTTTTTTTATTTTATCCTTTTATTTTATCTTTATCATTATCTTGGATGCTTCTCATTCCCCGTCCCCTCTTTACTTTTTGTATCCCATCTTATCACAAAAACTATTATAAGTATGTATTCCCTCCAAAACGGACCTTACAGATGTTATAGTTTATTATACATTTATTGTGTTCACATTGTGCAGTTTTTTTTTTGCCGTTTGGAAAGCATTATTTCCAGCTAAAACCGGGGTTTTATCCAAAGAAAAGGGGAGAAGTGAAATAATTCTTCCAACATACGAAGGGGATTTTGTTGCTTTTTTAGCCAAACTATAATGTTGAATGTTTTACATTTATTACACGTGCAAGATTATGATGATTTCATTATTATCAAAGGGACTTAAAGGGGTAGAAACAGGTCTGGCTTTTCTAACCCTCGGCAATCAGCTGAAGAGGGGAAGCTCCATGTGTCTGCAGTCATACAAGGTGATCATTCAAATTAATGTGCAACCATGTGATAATTGGTCGTGTTGAGACTGGCTCATTATATAGTGATTGACAGCGATGAACTCCTCACATGTAGCCTGCAAAAGTATAAATACTCAGCATTATCTGTATATAGATACACTGTACATTAAACATATCATGTTCACTATATACATTGTGCAGATGCTCAGCATCAATTGACATTATACATATTAAAAAGCCACTTGTGACCATGACGTTGATAAGCTCTAATAGGGCAGATGGAGAAGGATTAGTAACTCAATCAGTCCCTTTAAGCTTTGTATATCTGATAAGTTTGATAATATATCATAATAAAAGCATAAAAAAGTTTGTACTACCAACTAGAGGTGACGTCCCAGCAACATTGAGTTTTAGCCTCAATGATCATTTCTCTGCTAAATATAGACACTCTCTAATTGAATTGTTTGATACTATAGATCATCAATATTTTTTTCCTATGATGCCTGTTGGAGTTCTGGACAATCTTTCTAAATGGTAACTAGGAAAATCCAGGGTTTTCATTTATCCTGAGGAGCCTAGCAACTTGTCAGAAGATGAGAGACGTACTCTGAAATTGTTAATTGACCCTAAACTTAGTTGTAATGACAAGAATATATTATAAAGAATAATAAATGAGTCAATTACAGGATACGGAAAAATACCCACTGTAGTATTATCTGGTGACCCTACTAAAAAATAGATAGGCCATCAATATAAGATCGGCGGGGGTCTGACTCCGCTGATCAGTTGTTTGAAGGGGCCAAGGCGCTCGTACAAGTGCCGCAGCCTCTTCATCGTTTACATGGTGGTTCTTCTCCTTGTTCGTACTTGCAGACCCTTCAATCAGCTGACCGGCAGGGCTACCGAGATTTGGACCCCCACCGATCTAATATTGATGCCCTATCCTAACAATAGGCCAATACTTTTAAGAAACCCGGATAACCCCTTCAGGCTGGTTTCACAAACAGTAATTTGCTGCATTTTTATGCATTTTTCATGGTGTTTTAAAACGCCACAAAAACTATGTCACATTTTAAGAATGCTGCCATTCCTACATGCAATTTTTTTTACGCAGTTTAAAACGCCAGTACAAAACTACGGGGGAGATATATTAAGACCTTGCGAGTGTTAATAAAAAACAAGCTGGAGTAGGATGAGACAAATTTAATAAGAGATGTAAATTTGACAAATTTTTGGCTGTCTGTGCGACACTATAGGAAAGCTACATCAACCAGGAGTTGGCGTAGATTTATCGCTATAATTTACGCCAATTAAATTATAGTAAATATGTTGGGCTGTGGTGGCCACACCCACTTATGAAACTTAAATCTGGGCCTATATGTGTAGAAATATTTATATGTTCTTATAGACAATCAGCAAACATGTTGCCTAAACGTTGTGTGAATCTGGCCTCGCAGAAACGATCATTATTTCTATACCACGTTATAGCCACTAATAGTCACCTTAATTACTGTGAAAATATTAGCATACAATTGGTTGTGTTATCTTAGTTCATTTGTTTCACATAATTCTAAAGAAAGCAAATGCTAAAAACAATAATATATGAACTTCAGCCACAATAGAAAAATTCTAAAAAATAAAAACGATAAAAATAAAAGTTTATTTTTTAGGTACAAAAAACTATTCTTGATCAAATGTTTAAAACATAATTACTCTATAAATTAACATGTACTTGGCCATTGAGTGTTTTTAATTTGAGCTATTTTTTATTAAGATTCCAGATTGCAGTTTCAGGCTAAATGCCATGTTTTTTTGCTTCAGTGTGTTGAGCTCAGAAATCTAAATGTTGACCATTTTAACATTTTTGATGTTTTCAGAGACCACAAATAGACGACCGTGAGAACATTTTCATTAGTGTGCTGCAAAGGATCTGTCTGTCCTGGGAAATCTAGACTGAATATACCCAGCACCTGGGAAGTCGGCCAGAAGTTGTTAATGTTAACCACAAAGGATTTAAATCCCCCAAGCTCAATAATCCAAAGAGGGCTATGATTGTGTTTTCTAAGTTGGAATGTGATATAAAGAATTTTGAACAATTTACATACAAAATAGTGTAATCTCAAAGCTTAAAATGTGGGATAAAAGATGTGATGTTTGGTAAGATTTGTACATGCCTTGTATTAAGTTAAATAAACTGTTCAGTTTCACTTGCAAAACATACCAAGCTGTTCTGCTTAAAATAAAATCAGAAATCACGCAGAACCATTTCTCTAGTTAAGTTTGGTTGAATAGTGCTATATATTTGGAATTGAATTGCTGTGCAGTATTCAGAAGACAAATAACTTTCTATAGACTGAATTTGTTTTTCTTCAGATGTTTTAAAAAAAAAATATTATTATTTATGTATATTTTCCCTTATTATCTCATCAATACACCAGAGATTTGTGTCAATGTATTTGATAATAAATAGGTCATTTGAGGGAGGCTGAAAAGATAGGGATCTTATGGGTTCCTGTCCATTGTATTAAGCGATTGAAGATTAAAACAGTTTTTAATTGTCTGTAATCTAGAAAACCATAGGCTGTTGCCAACTATAATTAAAAAACCCAGGTAAATCGGGGCTCTCAACTTTAACCCCTTCCCAACATCTGCCGTATATGTACGGCGAAAGTCACTGGGAAAGTATGGAGTGGGCTCAGGAGCTGAGCCTGCTCTATACGCAGCGGGTGTGAGCTGTATATTACAGCTATTATCCTGTTCTAACGGCCGGGATCTGTGATAACTCTGATCTTGGCTTTTTAACCACAGCTGCCACAGCATCTAAACCATTAGACAGAGGGGGACGCGCAATGCGGAGTGCCGATCATTGTTATGCGGTCTGGGGACTAATGAAGATCTGCCATCTTTGTCCTTCTATTAAGCCCCGCCAGAGGCATGCCTTAATAGGAAAACACTAAAAGCACAATACACTGCAATACATAAGTATTGCAGAGTATTATGCAAGTGCTCCAACAATCGTGGGACCTCGTAAGACTAAATAAAAATGTAAGACTAGTTTAATAAATCAATGCTGGATCCTACCATCCCCAGGTATATATGTAGGCTTAGTCCCAGTTCTGGGTGTATGTGCAGCGTAGGTTCCCACCTTACAGAGGTCGCCTTGTCGTGGCAGGTGGGCTAACACTTTTTGATCAAAATGTGCACTAAGAACCTCCCTATTTGTAAGTAGATTTAGCTTTAGTGCATATTTATTTATATTTAGTGGTTTAGGTGGCATTAGTGTCGCAGGGTGCTGTCGCCATTTTTTGTCTGCTGTATTTCTGCAGTCACAGGTGTTCTTGCACCTGCATACATTTTGTATCATTTAGTTGGAATGTGCTGTTCAACTTTTTGTTGTGTTTATGTGATCCATATATGTGGGGTTAGTGACTGCCTCCACTTGTTGTTCTTGCACTCCTCCCATTCTGCCCTGGGTGATTTTAATCAGTTCAATGCTGGATCCTACCATCCCCAGGTATAAATGTAGGCTTAGTCCCAGTTCTGGGTGTATGTGCAGCGTAGGTTCCCACCTTACAGAGGTCGCCTTGTCGTGGCAGGTGGGCTAACACTTTTTGATCAAAATGTGCACTAAGAACCTCCCTATTTGTAAGTAGATTTAGCTTTAGTGCATATTTATTTATATTTAGTGGTTTAGGTGGCATTAGTGTTGCAGGGTGCTGTCGCCATTTTTTGTCTGCTATATATATATATATATATATATATATATATATATATAAATAAATTAAAAGCTCAAAAAAAAAACTCTTACGGTTTTTTTCCTGCACGGTGAACGCTGTAAAAGATTAAAACGAAAAATTTGGGATTCCAAAAAACAAAATTACAGCTCGCCCCGCAAAAAAACGTGACAAATAAGAAAAAATATATATAACAGCTGACACTATTCCTAGTGCATGCATGGAAAAACCCAGCCATTCTCGCAACCACCGATCCAACCACTTGAATAATCATTTGTTTGGCGAAGTATAGGTCAAAGTGCAAAAACCTAGTACTTGGGTTAGTAGTTTAAAAAATCCCAGTTTTACTGAGCTCTACTTGTTGTTCTTGCACTCCTCCCATTCTGCCCATGGTGATTTTAATCAGTTCAATGCTGGATCCTACCATCCCCAGGTATATATGTAGGCTTAGTGCCAGTTCTGGGTGTATGTGCAGCGTAGGTTCCCACCTTACAGAGGTCGCCTTGTCGTGGCAGGTGGGCTAACACTTTTTGATCAAAATGTGCACTAAGAACCTCCCTATTTGTAAGTAGATTTAGCTTTAGTGCATATTTATTTATATTTAGTGGTTTAGGTGGCATTAGTGTTGCAGGGTGCTGTCGCCATTTTTTGTCTGCTATATATATATATATATATATATATATATATATATATATATATATATATATATAAATAAATTAAAAGCTCAAAAAAAAAACTCTTACGGTTTTTTTCCTGCACGGTGAACGCTGTAAAAGATTAAAACGAAAAATTTGGGATTCCAAAAAACAAAATTACAGCTCGCCCCGCAAAAAAACGTGACAAATAAGAAAAAATATATATAACAGCTGACACTATTCCTAGTGCATGCATGGAAAAACCCAGCCATTCTCGCAACCACCGATCCAACCACTTGAATAATCATTTGTTTGGCGAAGTATAGGTCAAAGTGCAAAAACCTAGTACTTGGGTTAGTAGTTTAAAAAATCCCAGTTTTACTGAGCTCTACTTGTTGTTCTTGCACTCCTCCCATTCTGCCCATGGTGATTTTAATCAGTTCAATGCTGGATCCTACCATCCCCAGATATATATGTAGGCTTAGTGCCAGTTCTGGGTGTATGTGCAGCGTAGGTTCCCACCTTACAGAAATAAGAGAAAAAAGACGGCGCCACCTTGTGTAGATCAGTAGATCGAGGTGAGAACACAGTGCAAAGAAATATGCTCACCAGAAAGACGGAGGTATTAAAGCGTATAATATCCACAGTGCTGCTGCCAGATCCGGGTCGGTATCCAAGATGGGACCGCTTGGGTAGGAAATTGCAGGTAAAAGAAAATTGGATCTTTTTGGAGGCGCTGCTGTGTGGTATAAATGATGTGGAACGAAGTCCCGAGATATTTAATAGTTCAATTTTATTGACAGTGGCTACGCGTTTCGACGATGAACAATCGTCTTCATCAGGCCATGTAAAATTCGAGAAAGACACAACTTATATAATCTGTAGATACAAATTAACATAATTGAAAAAACCGCCAAATCTGACGGGGTCAAGGTGCGATCATGACGTCACTCCCGGTTTTTTTAAAAATAAAAAAAGTTCACATCGCCTGAATATAGTTGCATAATGTGTTTCAACATACAAGTTAGGTGTTTATTCATAAAATGGGATACAGTTAAAACAAGAAAAAGAAATAAGTGAAAAATAAATAAAACCAAATTTGGAAGAAATATCTTAGTTAGAACTGAACGAAGCCGGGACGCGGCCTCGTTGCCAGGACAACCAAGCAGAAAATGCAGCAATTGAACGAATTGATGGAACACTGCTTGCTGTGTGTACGGCATTGAACTCATTTGAAGGCTGCCTGGAGGTGTGTGTTAATTACATAAAAGAGTGCACTTAAATGCCGTGTCGGGCATAAGTTTTATTACATAGCTACGCTGATAAAAAATTATTTATTCCTAGATGAATCCATTTAGCGTGGTTAGCAACTTAGTAACGTCCTGATTGTAGTTAAAGTATGCGGCATATTTTTAGTTACAGAAATTGGCATCTTTTTTAGAAGATGTAAATTAATATGAGTAAGTCCGTAGTAGACGATGCCGGGACGCGGCCTCGTTACCAGGACGACCAGAGGAATACAAAAAGGAAAGGAACAAATGATAGAACAATGTTTGCCGTGGGTAAGGTATTAAAATTATTATTATTAAAAGGCATATATTGTTTAAATAAGAGAAGGCCATATAAGACATAGGTATTCATCTAGGGTTGCGCTAAATGGCCCTTAACATGGTTAGCAACACTGTTCGGTCCAGTATATAATCGGAGTATGCAAATTGTTTGAAACAGCAATGTAAATTAGTATGAGGACCCCATACTTGACACTACTGTATATGGAGGGGATAGAGTGGTAGTTGTATAGTGGGATCCGGGGGTAGAAAAAACGACGTAAGCTGTAAGTATAAAGGTATATATCTATAAAAAAAATATATATATATACACATAAAAAATACATATATATGAAAAATATACACACGTAAAATATATATACACACCCATAAAAGACATGCAGGAATTTTGCTACTTTGAAAAGAAAACATATATATATATATATATATACTTATATTTAAGGACGATGAATAAGGGAAAGTAAATTATGGAGACAAAACATGATGTGGGTTAACTAGGAGATCGTTAAACCTTAAATGTTTCCTTAATTGTTTGGAGTGTAGGTTAATCCAAAGATGATTCGGAGATATCGTTCAAACCTCTTGGATGTAACGTCTGTAATTTGAAAATCCAAAAATTTTCCCTCTGTTTCAGTTTAATAAATCTGTTGGGGACGTCGTGATGTATCTCTTCAATGGGTGTGACTGTAATTTCGTTGAATTGGCATTTATGTAAGTGGGTGAAGTGACGAGATACACTATGTTTCAAATAACCTGTGTTCACGTTAGATCTGTGTTTGTTTATTCTGGACCTGAGTTGTTGTGTCGTTCTCCCTACATATTGGAGTGGGCATGAACATTCCAATAGATAAATAACATATGAACTACTGCAGCTTAGGGATGATTTGATTAGAAAGGACTCCTTAGTCACTATTGATGTGTATGAGTATTTCTTGTTATTGATGCTATTGCAGCATAGGCATCGTGGATCAAATCATCCCTAAGCTGCAGTAGTTCATATGTTATTTATCTATTGGAATGTTCATGCCCACTCCAATATGTAGGGAGAACGACACAACAACTCAGGTCCAGAATAAACAAACACAGATCTAACGTGAACACAGGTTATTTGAAACATAGTGTATCTCGTCACTTCACCCACTTACATAAATGCCAATTCAACGAAATTACAGTCACACCCATTGAAGAGATACATCACGACGTCCCCAACAGATTTATTAAACTGAAACAGAGGGAAAATTTTTGGATTTTCAAATTACAGACGTTACATCCAAGAGGTTTGAACGATATCTCCGAATCATCTTTGGATTAACCTACACTCCAAACAATTAAGGAAACATTTAAGGTTTAACGATCTCCTAGTTAACCCACATCATGTTTTGTCTCCATAATTTACTTTCCCTTATTCATCGTCCTTAAATATAAGTATATATATATATATATGTTTTCTTTTCAAAGTAGCAAAATTCCTGCATGTCTTTTATGGGTGTGTATATATATTTTACGTGTGTATATTTTTCATATATATGTATTTTTTATGTGTATATATATATATATTTTTTATAGATATATACCTTTATACTTACAGCTTACGTCGTTTTTTCTACCCCCGGATCCCACTATACAACTACCACTCTATCCCCTCCATATACAGTAGTGTCAAGTATGGGGTCCTCATACTAATTTACATTGCTGTTTCAAACAATTTGCATACTCCGATTATATACTGGACCGAACAGTGTTGCTAACCATGTTAAGGGCCATTTAGCGCAACCCTAGATGAATACCTATGTCTTATATGGCCTTCTCTTATTTAAACAATATATGCCTTTTAATAATAATAATTTTAATACCTTACCCACGGCAAACATTGTTCTATCATTTGTTCCTTTCCTTTTTGTATTCCTCTGGTCGTCCTGGTAACGAGGCCGCGTCCCGGCATCGTCTACTACGGACTTACTCATATTAATTTACATCTTCTAAAAAAGATGCCAATTTCTGTAACTAAAAATATGCCGCATACTTTAACTACAATCAGGACGTTACTAAGTTGCTAACCACGCTAAATGGATTCATCTAGGAATAAATAATTTTTTATCAGCGTAGCTATGTAATAAAACTTATGCCCGACACGGCATTTAAGTGCACTCTTTTATGTAATTAACACACACCTCCAGGCAGCCTTCAAATGAGTTCAATGCCGTACACACAGCAAGCAGTGTTCCATCAATTCGTTCAATTGCTGCATTTTCTGCTTGGTTGTCCTGGCAACGAGGCCGCGTCCCGGCTTCGTTCAGTTCTAACTAAGATATTTCTTCCAAATTTGGTTTTATTTATTTTTCACTTATTTCTTTTTCTTGTTTTAACTGTATCCCATTTTATGAATAAACACCTAACTTGTATGTTGAAACACATTATGCAACTATATTCAGGCGATGTGAACTTTTTTTATTTTTAAAAAAACCGGGAGTGACGTCATGATCGCACCTTGACCCCGTCAGATTTGGCGGTTTTTTCAATTATGTTAATTTGTATCTACAGATTATATAAGTTGTGTCTTTCTCGAATTTTACATGGCCTGATGAAGACGATTGTTCATCGTCGAAACGCGTAGCCACTGTCAATAAAATTGAACTATTAAATATCTCGGGACTTCGTTCCACATCATTTATACCACACAGCAGCGCCTCCAAAAAGATCCAATTTTCTTTTACCTGCAATTTCCCACCTTACAGAGGTCGCCTTGTCGTGGCAGGTGGGCTAACACTTTTTGATCAAAATGTGCACTAAGAACCTCCCTATTTGTAAGTAGATTTAGCTTTAGTGCATATTTATTTATTTATATTTAGTGGTTTAGGTGGCATTAGTGTCGCAGTGTGCTGTCGCCATTCTATGTCTGCAGTTTTACTGAAGGTCATTTTCATACCGCTCCTATTCTGGAAAAAGTTCCTGATTTTGTCCCAATGTTTACACACAGTAGGCTCTAAATGGCCATGTTTTGCAAAAATACAGTGCTGTTATATCAAGGAGCATGACTACAATAATGAGAATGATTAAAGTTTAAGGCCCCATGCCCACGTCCGTAGTTTCGAATCCATAATTGTGGATAAAATACTGAGACATTAATTTCTATTGGCCACGGACAGCTTCCCATATATTTACGGGTGTGTGTGTCCGGGCCATAGAAATGAGGCGCAAAAAAATAGGACATCCTACTTTTCGCATTTACGGACCGTGCTCCTATACTTATTACTGTGAGCATGACCCGCAAATGCGTATGACACTCCATGGCCCATCTGTGCAGTATTTACTGACCATAAATACTGCACAGACGTGTGCATGGGGGCTTACTGAATTCCGTATCAAGATAATGCGAAGACATTTTCTTTTTCAATTCTGTAAGCTTTAGGCTACATTCACACAACAGTGAAAAACGCCCATTTTCAGAACATTACAGTTCTATGGGTGTATTCACATGGCCATTTTTTTTAACGGCCCGTGAAAACTGGCCACCAAAAAATAGCACATATCCTATTTTTGGCGGTTTTGACGGCACCACGGCTCCCATAGAAGTCAGTGGATCTGTTTTTACCAGCCATCTTTTATGAGTCAATCCTTGTAACAGCCGGTAAAAACTGATCCTGGCCAAGAATTCCCCGCACACAGCGCTACTTTGAGCGGTGAGCCCGGGGAAGCCCTTGACATTACTGTCCATATATGGACAGTGATGTCGGGCTTTCAACTGTGGAGTCTCATCGCTGGCCAGGGACTCCTGTCTCCCTCTGACCCCCCTGTAGATAGCGCCCCCCCCTGTAGATGGCACCCCCCCTCCAGATAGTACTGCTGTAGCTCCTTGAAGGAGCGGAATTCCCAGCCGACACTCAGGATCAGGTAAGTAGCTGGGTTAATGTAGTTAGGGGCAGTAGAAAGGGGTCAAAGACAAGGAAGGCCGATCCGGTTTCTGGCATTCCAAGCAAAATTGCCAGGTTGGGTGATGATGCGAGGGTGTCAGTCTCAGAAAAGGCAGCCCTAGTGGATACTGATCTCCCTAACAGCCGGGAGAACAGCCCAGCTAGTAGTCGGCGGGATGGTAATGCAGGTAAGCCAAGACAATTGATAGTTGTAGGGGATTCTATAATCAGGAAGACGGATAGAATAATTTGTCGCCAAGACCGCCTCAACCGAATGGTTTGCTGTCTCCCTGGTGCCAGGGTTCGGCATGTGGTGGAACGGGTGGACAAATTGCTGGGAGGGGCTGGTGATGATCCAGCTGTTGTGGTCCATGTCGGTACCAACGACAGAATAAATGGTAGGTGGAGGGGCCTTAAGAATAATTTTAAAGAACTAGGCTACAAGCTGAAGGGAAGGACCTCCAAGGTTGTATTCTCAGGAATACTGCCTGTGCCATGCACATCACAGGAAAGACAGCGGGAGCTCAGGGAGTTAAATGCATGGCTGAAGTCTTGGTGTAGAGGAGAAGGATTTGGGTTCCTAGAGCACTGGGCTGACTTTTCATTGGGGTACAAACTGTATTCTGCAGATGATTTGCACCTAAATGGAAGGGGGTCCGCTGTGCTGGGGGAGAGAATTCTAGCTGGGGTAGCGGAGTATTTAAACTAGGGCTGAGGAGGGAGGTCAATGTAGAAAAAAAAGGGGTAGCCAGGTTAGAGAGGGGTCAGACTATATTGGTGGGGGGAGAAACAGAATGTGGGGAGAGGACTAGACAACAAGATAAGGAGATCCTTTCGTTACAAAACATCAGTGTAAATAAAAAGGACCGATTAATGTCAAATCACATTTCTGATAATAAAAGTGAAAAACTGACAGGCAAGTTAAAGTGTATGTTCACAAATGCCAGAAGTCTAGCAAGCAAAATGGGGGAGCTGGAGGCCTTGATACTGGAAGAAAATATAGATATAGTTGGTGTTGCTGAAACATGGCTGGACTCTTCACATGACTGGGCTGTAAATCTACAGGGTTTTACACTTTTTCGTAAAGACAGGACAAATAGGAAAGGTGGTGGTGTATGTCTGTATGTGAGAAGTGATATGAAGGCGAGTGTGAAAGAGACAATAGTGGGTGAAGACTGTGAGGAGGTTGAAACCTTGTGGGTGGAACTAGAAAGGGAGGTAAACACTGAAAAAATTACTTTTGGTGTAATCTATAGACCCCCCAATATAACTGAGGAGATGGAAGGTCAGATATATAAACAGATGGAGCGGGCTGCACAGGCGGGTACTGTAGTGATAATGGGAGATTTTAATTTCCGGGATATTAATTGGTGTCATGGTTCGGCTTCAACTGCAAAGGGGAGACATTTCCTCAACCTGTTGCAGGAAAATTTTATGGGCCAGTTTGTGGAAGACCCGACTAGAGGTGAAGCTCTGTTGGATCTGGTCATTTCTAATAATGCAGATCTTGTTGGGAATGTCAATGTTCGTGAAAACCTCGGTAACAGTGATCACAATATAGTTACATTTTACCTATACTGTAAAAAACAAACGCAGGCTGGGAGGGCAAAAACATTTAATTTTAAGAAAGCCAATTTCCCCAGGAAGAGGGCGGCAATTCAGAGTATAGACTGGGAAGAACTAATGTCAAATAATGGGACAAATGATAAATGGGAGATTTTCAAATCTACTTTGAGTTATTATAGTGCAAAATTTATTCCTACAGGTAATAAGTATAAACGACTCAAATTAAACCCCACATGGCTTACACCTTCTGTGAAAGGGGCAATACATGACAAAAAAAGGGCATTTAAAAAATACAAATCTGAGGGTACAGCTGTAGCCTTTGTAAAATATAAAGAGCTTAATAAAATCTGTAAAAATGTAATAAAATTAGCAAAAATACAAAATGAAAGGCAGGTGGCCAAGGATAGTAAAACAAATCCCAAAAAATTCTTCAAGCATATAAATGCAAAAAAGCCCAGGTCTGAACATGTGGGACCCCTAGATAATGGTAATGGGGAGTTGATCACAGGGGATCAAGAGAAGGCAGAGTTACTAAATGGGTTCTTTAGCTCTGTATATACAACAGAAGAAAGAGCAGCTGATGTAGCCGGTGCCAGTGCTGTTAATATATCAGTTGATATACTGAATTGGATGAATGTAGAGATGGTCCAAGCTAAATTAAATAAAATAAATGTACACAAGGCCCCGGGACCAGATGGGTTACACCCTAGAATTCTTAAAGAGCTTAGTTCAGTTATTTCTGTCCCCCTTTTCATAATATTCAGAGAATCTCTAGTGACTGGTATAGTGCCAAGGGACTGGCGCAGGGCAAATGTGGTGCCTATTTTCAAAAAGGGCTCTAGGTCTTCCCCGGGTAATTATAGACCAGTAAGCTTAACATCCATCATGGGGAAAATGTTTGAGGGGCTATTGAGGGACTATATATAGGATTATGTGACAATAAATAGCATTATAAGTGACAGCCAGCACGGTTTTACTAAGGACAGAAGTTGTCAAACTAACCTAATCTGTTTTTATGAAGAGGTGAGCAGAAGTCTAGACAGAGGGGCCGCTGTGGATTTAGTGTTTTTGGACTTTGCAAAGGCATTTGACACTGTCCCCCATAGACGCCTAATGGGTAAATTAAGGACTATAGGTTTAGAAAATATAGTTTGTAATTGGATTGAGAATTGGCTCAAGGACCGTATCCAGAGAGTTGTGGTCAATGATTCCTTCTCTGAATGGTCACCGGTTATAAGTGGTGTACCCCAGGGTTCAGTGCTGGGACCACTATTATTCAACTTATTTATTAATGATATAGAGGAAGGGATTAATAGCACTATTTCTATTTTTGCAGATGACACCAAGCTATGTAATATAGTTCAGACTATGGAAGATGTTCATGAATTACAGGCAGATTTAAACAAACTAAGTGTTTGGGCGTCCACTTGGCAAATGAAGTTTAATGTAGATAAATGTAAAGTTATGCATCTTGGTACCAACAACCTGCATGCATCATATGTCCTAGGGGGCGCTACACTGGCGGATTCACTTGTTGAGAAGGATCTGGGTGTACTTGTAAATCATAAACTCAATAACAGCATGCAGTGTCAATCAGCTGCTTCAAAGGCCAGCAGGATATTGTCGTGTATTAAAAGAGGCATGGACTCGCGAGACAGGGATGTAATAATGCCACTTTACAAAGCATTAGTGAGGCCTCATCTAGAATATGCAGTTCAGTTCTGGGCTCCAGTTCATAGAAAGGATGCCCTGGAGTTGGAAAAAATACAAAGAAGAGCAACGAAGCTAATAAGGGGCAATGGAGAATTTAAGTTATGAGGAAAGATTGAAAGAATTAAACCTATTTAGCCTTGAAAAAAGAAGACTAAGGGGGGACATGATTAACTTATATAAATATATTAATGGCACATACAAAAAATATGGTGAAATCCTGTTCCTTGTAAAACCCCCTCAAAAAACAAGGGGGCACTCCCTCCGTCTGGAGAAAAAAAGGTTCAAGCTGCAGAGGCGACAAGGCTTCTTTACAGTGAGAACTGTGAATTTATGGAATAGCCTACCGCAGGAGCTGGTCACAGCAGGGACAGTAGATGGCTTTAAAAAAGGGTTAGATAATTTCCTAGAACAAAAAAATATTAGCTCCTATGTGTAGAAATTTTTCCTTCCCTTTTCCCTTCCCTTGGTTGAACTTGATGGACATGTGTCTTTTTTCAGCCGTACTAACTATGTAACTATGTAACTCTGGTAATGGGATTCCGCTACTGGAGAAGCCCCTGGCGTTACTGTCCATATATAGACAGTGACGTCAGTGGCTAACACTGGAATCTCCTGCCAAAGCAGAATCCCTGGCTGGCGCTCTGGTCAGGGGATTCCGCTACTGGGGAAGCCCCTGGCGTCACTGTCTATATATGGACAGAGACATCAGGGGCTCCCTCTAGGAGTGAAATTCCCGACCAGAGGGATTCCGCTCCTACAGGAAGCTACAGTGCCGCTATCTACAGGGGTTGCTATCTACATGTGGGGTGCTATCTACATGGGGGGTTCTATCTACAGGGGGGTGCTTTCTACAATGGGGGTGTGGGGGGTGCTATCTACAGTGTGGGTGACACTATCTACAGGGGTGGTGGTGCTATCTACAAAGGGGAGTTAGTGCTATCTACATGGGTGTGGCACTGTGGCACTATACGAGGGTGTGACAAGCAACATGGGACACTTATACTATCTACATGGGCACTGTGGCACTATGAGGGCACTGGCACTTTATATGTGGGCACTGTGGCACTATCTACAGGGTCATTGCAGAACTATCTACATGGGCACTGTTGTGTTTTCAGGTGGTTTAGACAATAAAACCAACTAATTAAGTCCATCAGTTTTTTTAACGGCCATGAAAAACGGATGGAAAACGGCCATTAAAAACAGACAGACGGATTGGAAATGGATGAAAATGTAGAGACACACTGATGCAAAATGGCCATGAAAAACTGACATTTGATTAGTTTTTAATGGCCATTTGTTTTCATTGTCATGTGAATATAGCCTTTAGAAATCAAAAATGTTTGATCTTATCACCTAGGATGATTAACCGTTTCCGGAGTGTGGTAACACATTCTTTTTTTTATAAGAATGTTTATTTACATGCTATGTTTGCTAGCAGTGCATGCTCCCATGTGTGCTGCTATTACTGAATCAGGCTGTCACAGTGATATCCGAACCCTGTAGCGTTACAAAGAACTGAAAGATATCAGTTCTCTGTTGCTAGAATTGGTAAACACATGTTTCAATCTGAGCATAGGGTTCCTAAATGTTTAAGGGCACAAAGGATAAGGCCGGGTGTATAAATACTGCAAAAATTCTGCCTATTTTCTGTGCAGAAATTCCACAGCATCTATAGTAGCAAGAAAGTGGGTGAGATTTAAACAAATGTCATCCACATGCTGCAGAAAAGGCGTGTGGAAATTGATATTCTCTACGGTATTTTATTTTGCAGCATGTCAATTTATGTTGCAATGCACTGCGGGATTTCCACATGGAAAATCCAGTCAGAAATGTCTACAGTATTTACACTACATGTGGCCTTAGCCTTACACTAGGCAATTATAGTCTAAAATAATGACATCATTAGTGATGTCACAGGATTTTCTGATTCAGGATTTGATCACAGATCAGCACTGATTTGTAAAAACTGTTAAGACACATGGAATGCACACATCAGTTGTTAGGCTTCTTTCACATCTGCGTCAGGGCTCCGTTCTGGGGTTCCGTCGGAGATTTCCGTCAGAAGGGAACCCTGACTGAGACAAACGGAAACCATAGGTTTCCGTTTGCATCACCATTGATTTCAATGGGGACGGATCCGGTGCAAATGGTTTCCGTTTCTCACCGTTGTGCTGTCGTTTTGACAGAATGAATAGCGCAGTCGACTACGGTATTGCTTCCGTCAAAACGACGGAACCCTTGCACAATGGAGACAAACGAAAACCATTTGCACCAGATCTGTCACCATTGAAATCAATGGTGATGCAAATGGAAATCTATAGTTTTGGTTTGTTTCAGTCAGGGTTCCGTTCTGTCGGAAAGCCCCGACGGAACGCCAGAATGGAGCCCTGACGCAGATGTGAACGAAGCCTTACCCAGTATCTTGAGCCAGAATAATGTAGTATTTAAACATAAAAACAAATTTAATATTTACAAAAATGTAATGAAAAATAAAAACCTTTCCCTTCAACTTTCGCATCCCATATATGCCATCATTAAATATGACATGGACATGTTTTGTATGGGGGAGGTAATTTAATATCTTATAAAATGTAACTTGTTCCAACGACACATAAAATACTTATTTACATCCCTTAACCCCTTAGGCTGGGTTCACACGAGCACATTAACGTCCGTAATGGACGGACATATTTCGGCCGGAAGTCCGGGACCGAACTCAGTGCAGGGAGCCGGGCTCCTAGCATCATAGTTATGTACGATGCTAGGAGTCCCTGCCTGAAAACATGATTACAGTACGGGACAGTTGTCCTGCAGAGAGGCAGGGACTCCTAGCGTCGTACATAACTATGATGCTAGGAGCCCGGCTCCCTGCACTGAGTTCGGTCCTGGACTTCCGGCCGAAATACGTCCGTCCATTACGGACGTTAATGTGGTCGTGTGAACCCAGCCTTAGCGATCAGCCCATTTTAGGCCCTAATGACCAAGCTATTTTATTCGTTTTTCTATAGTCGCATTCAAAGAGCTATAACTTTTTTACTTTTTCGTCTACATAGCTGTATGAGGACTTGTTTTTTGCGGGATTAGTTGTACTTTTTAATAGCACCATTTTAGGGTACATATAATTTATTTATTAACTTTTATTAACTTTTTTGGGGGGGATTATAAAAAATTAAATTCCACCATTGTTCTATGCGTTTTTAAATTGATGCCGTTCACTATGCGACGTAAATAACATGTTACCTTTATTCTATGAGTCGGTACGATTACGGCGATACCACATATGTAGAGGTTTTTTATGTTTTACGACTTTTTCACAATAAAAACACTTTTGAACTAAAATAATTTGTTTTGCATCGTTGCTTTCCAAGAGCCGTAACTTTTTTATTTTTCCATCAATGTAGTGATTTTTTGGGCTTGTTTTCTGCGGGACGAGACGTAGTTTTGATTGGTACTGTTTTAGGGTGCATGGGACTTATTGATTCATTTTTATTATGACTTTTTTGGGGGGCAATGGCAAAAAAATTGCAATTTCACCATTGTTTTTTGCGTTTTTTTTTTTACGGTGTTCACCTTGCGGTTTAAATTACATATTAACTTTATTAATGGAGTCATTACGGTTGCGCCGATACCATATATGTGTACATTTATTTTTTACATTTTTACTAAATAAAACCACTTTTTATGGAAAAAAATGGTTTTATTTATTTTTTTACTGTAATTTTTATTATTAATCTTTATTTCACATTTATTATTTATTTAATTAGTCCCACTAGGGGACTTTACTGTGCGATCTTCAGATCGCTGCTATAATGCTTTGGTATACTTCGTATACCAGAGCATTATTGCCTGTCAGTGTAAATCTGACAGGCAATATGTGCCTCCGGCGCGTCCTACTAGGCATATGTCCAGTGCAGACCTGGGGGCTTTTATCAAGACCCCGGCTGCCATGACAACCCATTGGAGACCCACGATTGCATTTGCGGGCCGCCGATGGGTGACAGAGGGAGCTCACTCCCTCTGTAAACAAGTTAAATTCTGCGGTCGCTATTGACAGCAGCATTTAACAGGTTAAACGGCCGCGATGGATGTAAACTTCGATCGCGGGTGTTGGAGCAGGAGCCCAGCTGTCACCAGACAACAGAGCCCCGGCTCCAGCCTGCACGGGACACCCGTGCAGGACTTAGACTAGGCCAACGTGAAAAGGCGTCGGCCCTGCCTAAGGCCCCTTAGTGACCAACGTGAAAAGGCGTACTGGTGGTCACTAAGGGGTTAAACATCTACAAAAGAACTCCAATGAGTTGAGGATGCACTCTAAATAAATTCAAAACTGCTTTTCACAGCAACATTTCATCTTCTTATTCAAAGCATTTTCAAGCAGCTTAAAAAAATTTCTTCAATAAGAAGGTGAAGCGTTACTGTGAACACTTGGTGATTAAAGCAGTATTTAATTAATTTGGAGTGCACACTCAACTCATTGGCGTTCTTTCCTAAAAATAAATAAATAAAAATTCCCACTCCTGGACGTACTATTAGGTCATGGTAGCTGCATCGTTCGTGCTCCATGACCTAATAGTACGTCACGGGAGGATTGGCCATTTCGGCCGTCCTCCCGGCACATACAGGAGCTGTGACAACTGCTGTCTCGTTCAGCAGTTGCCGCAGCTCCTTCAGCAGGGACCCTCTGATTAACCCCTTAGAAGCCGCGTTCAATAGCGATTGCGGCTTCTTAGGGGTTAAACCACCATCGATGGCCCGCAACATGATAGCGGGCGGCGAGGGAGACGATGGCAACCAAAGGCCTAATAATGGCCTCCGGCTATGCCATCTACGGACGAGGTCAGGACCCACTATGCTTGCTGTCAGCGAGTACACATGTAGAGCAGTGTAATAGAATTGTGATCAGGGCCTTCTGCCCTCAAGTGCCCTAGTGGGACAAAGTAAAAAAGTAAAAAAAAAGTTGTGTAAAAATTACAAAATTTTTAAAAGTAATAAGAAGTAAAAATCCCCCTTTTTCCCTTATCAGTCTATTATTAATAAAAATAAATAAACAAATCAACTATACATAATTAGTATCGCCGCGTCCGTAACGGCCTGAATTACAAAAGTATTTCATTATCTATCTGGCGCGGTGGACGCCATAAAATAAAATAATAATAAACCATACCAGAAGCTCAATTTTTGCGTCACTTGACCTCTAAAAAATGGAATAAAAAGAGATTAAAAAGTCGCATAAAAATGGTACTGATCGAAACTACAGTTCGTTACACAGAAAACAAGTCTTCACACGGCTTCCTTGATGGAAAAATAAAAATGTTCTGGCTCTTAGAATATGGCAACACAATAAGTAAATGATTTTTTATAAAAAGTATTTTATTGTGCAAACCATAAGACATAAAAAAAATATAAACATGGTATCACCGTAATTGTATCACCCCGCAGAATAAAGTGAATATGTCATTTTGTCATATATGTCAATATGTCATAGCGCACGGTGAAAGCTGTGAAAAAAGGAATAAAAAACAATAGTAGAATTGCTGTTTTTTAGTCACCACGCCTCTTAAAAATAGAATAAAAACTGATCAAAAAGTTGCATGCACCCCATGGAAACTACAATGAATTCCTCAAGGGGTCTAGTTTCCAAAATGGTGTCATTTTTAAGGGGTTTCCCCTGTACTGGTACCTCAAAAGCTCTGCAAATGCGATATGGCGCTCAGAAAAAAATCCAGCAAAATCGACATGCCAAATAGCGCTCCTTTCTGAGCCCTGCCGTTTGTCCAACTAGCAGTTTATCACCACATATAGGGTATTGCCGTAAACGGGAGAAATTGGTTTAGAAATGTTGGGCTGCTTTTTCTTTTTTATTCCTTGTCAAAATTCGTACCTTTTATCGGAAAAAATAGATTTTCAATTGCACAGCCTAATTCCACAAAATGCAGCAAAAAAACTGTGGGATCTAAATGCCCATTATACCTCTCGATAAGTTCCTTGAGGGGTGTAGTTTGCCAAATAGGGTCACTTTTGGGGGGTTTCCACTATTTTGGCACCACAAGACTTCTTCAAACCAGACATGGTGCCTAATCAAAAAGAGGCCTCTAAATCATCTAAGTGCTCCTTTGCTTCTAAGGCCGATGCTTCAGTCCATTACCATACTAGGGCCACATGTGGAATATTTCTCAAAACTGTAGCATCTGGGCAATAAATATTGAGTTGCGTTTCTCTGGTAAAAACCTTCTGTTTTACAGAGAAATATGGAAAAAAAAGGATTTTCTGACAAAAAAAATGAAATTTGTAAATTTCACCTCTAATTTGCTTTAAATTTCTGTGGAACACCTAAAGGGTTGATAAACCTTTTAAATGCTGTTTTGAATACTTTGAGGGGTCTAGTTTCTAAAATGGGGTGGTTTATGGGGGTTTCTAATATAAAACGGCGCTCAAAGCCACTTCAGAACTGAACTGGTACCTAAAAAAAAAGAGGCTTTTGAAATTTTATTCAAAATATGAGAAATTGATGCTTATGTTGTAAGCCTTGTAACGTCCTAGAAAACAAAATATGCCAACATATAGTAGACATATGGGAAATGTGAACAAGTAACTATTGTGGGTGGTATAACCCTCTGTCTTACAAGCAGATGCATTTAAATTCAGAAAAATGATATTTTTTAAAAATAAACACTGAATATATAAACCAAATTTTACCACTAACATAAAGCCCAATGTCTCACGAGAAAACAATCTCAGAATCGCTTGGATAGGTTTAAGCATTCCGAAGTTATTACCACATAAATTTAAATATGTCAGATTTGAAAAATGGGCTCTGAGACTTAAGGCCAAAACTAGGCTGCGTCCTTAAGGGGTTAAATAAGTTTTGCTATTTAAGGAAAATATAACCTGTATATTTTTACAAATTAAAACCAGATAATAATATATAATCTGTATTTATTTTCTAATTGTCTATTTCGTATTCCATTTTCTCTACATAAATATGGAGCCAGCATCTTATCATTGGAAGTGTTAGTTTATTATGATGATTTAGAGACCAGTGTGAAAACGGTAATGTTTCCGAATATTTTTTTTTAATATAGATAAGTAACATGGAAAATTGAAAAAAAATAATTTAAAAAACTAAAAATTCGAACAAAAACCTAGATTTAAAGCATAGAGCATTTTCTGATGATACAGTACATTGTCCTTAACCGGACCATGACCGGTGTATATACGTCCGGCGGTTGGGGTCCTTAAAACCTGCTCCATAGACTATTTACGGCGGGGGTTTTAGCTTGCTGCCCGAGTGTTCAGGCAGCTGAATATCGAGTCTCCGGCAGTCAGTGACTCCCTGGGGACCCTGAGGAGAAGGTAGAATTAGCTTTCGCTGCTTCTACCTTCTCTAAACTCTTCTATACAGCACTCAATGAGCGCTGTGTAAATGAATAGAGGCAGCAGCAGCACAGCCGCCTCTATTGGTCCCGGTGATCATGTGACTGGTCAGGCTGCTGCTGGGTCTTACTAGACCCAGCACAGCCCTATTAGTGACAATAATCACTATAAGAGGGCTGATTTCCCCTGCTGTGCAGCCTTAGTTACAGTGGAGAAACATGGTGTAAAAGAAGAAGGAAAAAAAAATCAAGTCTCACAAAGTTCTGTTCTGACTTTTGAGGGAAAGATCATAATAAAAAAAAAAAAATAAAGTGCAAAAAAAATGAATAATAATAAATATACGTAAAATACCCACCTCAGAAAACGTTCCCCCCTGCCAATCATTGTAGTAATGCTAGCTCTGACCCAATTACCCTAAAATAGACTGTAATATATCAACGGTAGACAATGAAGATCACAAATAAAAGTCTATTTTAGGGTAAAACTATATCATTACTAGAAAAAAATAGCTAAAAATTAAAAAAAGCATATTTTTTACTAGAATTTTCAAACTTTATTCCTAGAAATTCTAAAATAGCAAACAGGATGTGTATAAACATGACTATCAAATAAACCTGCATTGTCTAAGAAAAAAAACACAAAAATCATGTTGCTAGCCCAACAAATAAAAAAGTTATAGCCATTTAACGAACGTGTGCTAAAAATGCCTAAACAGTGACTGGTCCTGAATGCACAAAATAGCCCGCCCCTGAACCGAAAAAAAAAAATGGACACTGACTTTTCAAAACACCTAATGCTAATCTAATAGTATACCTGATATAGATCAACTTTGTAATTTAATTACTGTAAAATTTTAGTTGCTTTTATCCATACAAATTCTGTGGGAATTTACTGCCACTAGGTGTCCCCTTCCTGTAATCTGCTGTCCATCTCCTGTTGTTAAGCAAATTCTATTTCTAGTTACAAAGCAGAACAGGCAGACTATATAAAGTTGGGGTGTTTCTCTTCACTGCCTGCCTTTAGAAGTCTATGGAGAGGGGGGCAGGTGGAGGATGCAAAGAGAGTAAGAGACACAGACACACTGCTTATACAAGTCTATGGACGTGGAGCAGGAGCAGAGTGAAAAAGACAATGGAGCTTCCTGGTAAGTGTTACTGTCTCACCCTAGTGCTAGATTCTCAGCTTCACTGCTCATTACTGCTGTATAATCTCATCCATGTTGCTGCTGCTTCTATATATGTAGTAGATAGAAGAGGAGAATCCTGTTCTCCTATTTCTATGTGCTGTGTATAGAAGACATGAAAACCGTTTTGCAGCGCTAGCTCAGAGACAAATGAAAACTAGAGATAGACCCTGCAGAGAGGAAAACTGCTAAATAATGCAGAATACAAGTCATATAGTGGCCAGAAATAATATTATTCCTCATGTACACACATATGACAGCTTATTCTGAAAAGGTCCCCTGAAAAGTTAGTGGCGATTTAAAGCGTACCAAACTTTTCAACAAACTTTGCATAAATCAATAGTACAACCAAATATAATAAACATTGTATTATATTGTAATGGATTTGCCTGACACAGCTTCTTTGTTGACGCCTGTGGTTAATCAGCCTGCATCTGTGCCTAGATCTGTTAGAGTGACTCGATCTGCTACCACTCAGGCTGGGAGGCTGAGGAGTGGGAGAACCTATCACAGCCTGGCCAGAGGGAGCTAGCTCCCGCCCTCTGTCTATTTATACCTTCATTTCTTGCTTGTCTTTGCCTGTGATTCTTCTGTTTCATGGCTCTGCTGCTCCTGCTTGTACTATTGTCCTCTGCTTCAAATTGAGCCTGGCTTTACTGACTACTCCCCTGCTCTGCGTTTGTTACCTCGTACACTCCTGGTTTGACTCGGTTCGTTCACTACTCCTGTTGCTCACGGTGTTGCCATGGGCAACTGCGCCATTTCCATTAGCTTCTGTGTACCCTTGTCTGTTGGTCTGTCGTGCACTTATTGAGCGTAGGGACCGTCGCCCAGTTGTACGCCGTCGCCTAGGACGGGCCATGTAAGTAGGCAGGGACTGAGTGGCGGGTAGATTAGGGCTCACCTGTCTGTCTCCCTACCCCGTCATTACATATATATATATTTTTATTTTTTTATTTTTCTCCACTTATGAGGCTCCCCATGATAAATGTTCACTCACTATGAATTTACTGCTTTTTACGAAGAACTAGAGAAAGCCTGCAGAGAGGAAAACTGCTGAAAAATACAAAATAGTCATATAATGGCCAGATACAGTTTATTCTGAAAAGTCACATAAAAGTTTTGGTACACTTTAACGGAAACCTGTCAGCAGGCCCATGCTGCCCTAACTAAGGGAAGAGTGAAATAACGACAGGTGCCCTTGATTTACAGCGTTACAGACAAAACATAGTTTTAAAAAATACAAGCCACCTTGATTGACAGTTCTTTCCTTATTTATGTATAGGGAGGGACCTGTCAAGCTGAACCAGGAGTCTGTCACCATTTCATAGTGCCCATGGTTGGGGCAACTTAAACCTGCTGACAGGTTTTCTTTAGGTAATATTTGTACAATAAGAGCGGAAAATAAGTTTTCACATGTACTTATATACATCTTATAAAAATAATAATAGAATTTGTTATTATTCTTTTAGGGTGATAATTGCATGACAACTGACTATTACTTTAAACAAATCAGGCAATGCTAATAAAACAAAACAAAATTTAGAAACAAATGAGTAGCATAAAAAAATCATGAATTGATAGGACATTTACAGTTTACAATATGAATTTCAAAATAGTTTCATAAACCTAGCAAAGCACATATTGCTTGATGTTCACATCCAGTAAGCCTATGCTTGTCTGGTAACAAGTACATTCCAGGGAACAAAAGTGAAAACACATTCTGGCGGTGACATTGTAGATGACATGTTCTTGGTGACATATGTGTTCTACAGCATTTTCTTTACTGCAGAGTTACATCATCGAATAAGAAATAGCAACATAATTACATAATCACTTGCTGTTTCTCAAAGACTTCCCAATTAAACACCTCTAAAAAAACTGTAGACACAATATCAACACAGTAACATAAATAAATATTAGTTTTGGAAGCTGCTTATTTTATTAGTATTTGGAAACATCAGCAGGAAGACTTTGTTAAATTTCTATATGCATAATCTTAGACACTAGTTATAGATAATATTAAACTAAACTGAACATTTATGAATTATGTTTCTTAAAAAAAATTTTTTTTATAAGAGACACATAAAATATACTTTCGTTATAGCTTGCGGGTAAATATTTATTTAGCCATACATGGACATAAAAGTCAAATATTATAAATATATATTAAGATCACAAAAAAATATTATACTAACAAATGAAGAACGTCTGGAATAGGTTTATTTTCAACATAGGCCCAAAAACTATCACCTTATCATTTGAACAACAGTGTATAATAAACTGGTTCAGTGTCTGCACAAAATATGTTCTAGTTTGCATTCTAAAAAGTGTTAACTTTACACCAATCACTATATAGTTATCTGATGTAGTAGAAATTAAATACCTCCCTTCATTATAGGAGTTCAGCTAAGCTTTATGGGGTGTTTCTGACAACAAGCTTGTTGACAGTTTCCAATCACCAACTGCAACATTTTCTAATGCGGCTCTGGACTATAAAAAAGGATGTAACTCAGGATAAGTAGGAAATAAATAATATAACACATTTACAAATGAATTCTATCTATGTAGAAACTGTAAAATGGTGTCCATGAAAATGATGTGTCAAGTTACTGCCACTAGGTGTCTCTCTTCGTGTAATCTGCTCTCCTCCCCTGTTGTCAAACGAAATCCGACAATAGTTACAGAGCAGAGGAGACAGACTGCAGGAAGTGGGGTGGTGTCTCATCACAGTCTGCCCATAGAAGTCTATGGAGCGGAGAGCAGGAGGACGGAGAAGAGTGAGAAACACAGATACACTGCCCATAGAAGTCTATGGAGAGAGGAGGGGGAAGCAGGAAGAGGGAGCAGGAGAAAAGAAAGTGACACAGACAAGCTGCCCATACGGGTCTAAGATAAGGTAGAGAGGAGCAGAGTGAGAAAGACACACACAGACATGCAGCCGCTTGAGGTAAGATTTACATGTCACCCTAGTGCTGGATTCTCAGCTAGATTGCTCATTCGCACTGTATAATGTCCTACATGCTTTATATATATATATATATATATATATATATATACATATGATAGATAATGGAGAGTATTTCTCTCTTCCCTATATGTGCAGTGTATAGAAGACATGACAGCTGTTAGGCTCCATCCACTATCTCAGAGAAAAGTGAGATTATAGATATTGTCTGCAGAGGGGTAAGCTGTTAAAAATGGCATATACACATCATACGATGGCCAGAAATAGTATTTATTCCTGATAGACAGCTGATTCTGAAAGGTCACTAGAGAAGTCAGGTACGCTTTACATGTTGAAGATAGTGGTAGAATCTAATAACACAGAAGGGTGCATTTCATGGGTCTAAAATGTACAGATGAGAGAAATAGGAGACACTTAGTGGCTGGCAGGGATGAATTTATTAAACACAATATCTAATATGCCTAGGCATAATGGTCCCAATTTCCTAACCACTAGTCATGGTATATAGTAATTAAAACATAACTTTTAATACTGCAGTTTAAATAAGGAACGTACAACAAAAAGAAAGTTAAAATGTATACAGAGACGGCCAGCACATCATAACGAATGGGATGTGTATGTATAGCGTATTGCTATAGTGCAGTGTGACTGACTCAGTCAGCAGCTGCAGACTGCCGTTTAACCATTAGGTCACACTGAGGTCGGATAGACTGCAAAGCCGCCAGTGAACATTATAATAGCGATGCCCCCCCCCCCCCAACATGTTTCACTGCAAAAGCAGCGTCTTCAGGGGATTGATCAGGGCTAGCGGTTAAACGGCAGTCTGCAGCTGCTGACCGAGTCAGTCACACTGCACTATAGCAATACGCTATACATACACATCCCATTCGTTATGATGTGCTGGCCGTCTCTGTATAAATGTTAACTTTCTTTTTGTTGTACGTTCCTTATTTAAACTGCATTATTAAAAGTTATGTTTTAATTACTATATATCATGACTAGTGGTTGGGAAATTGGGACCATTATGCCTAGGCATATTAGATATTGTGTTTAATAAAATGTACAGATAAAACAATGTAGTAAAAATCAATAACAAACCAAGCTTGCAGTAATAAAAAAAATAGGTTCACCAATACAAAAATCATAGTGTGATTTCTAAAACATAGGAAAATGTGGAAAAACAATGTATAAAACCTTGTAGGTATGCAGGGTTGCACTCGATTTTAAAATGAAATGAGAACTATAGTGGATGACAAAGATAAATGGGCAGTTTCAGCACTAGAAAACAAATTAGTGAGCCCAGAGTATAATTATTTGTTATAAGTACTTGTGTGTATTTTGCAATATAAAATATGTGTACTATATAAAATATACTATCTTAACTATAGACTAGATTGCCTGTGGACTCTACATATCCCATATAAAAATAAGAAATATGTTTTATTTATTTTTTATTCTTTAGACATGTTATACTCGTAAAAGAGTTGAGGTCAGCTTTTTTTCATATAGTGCATTATAAATACTATATATGTATTCTGCCTGTAGGATTGCTCTTACTTTTTGTATAAATTTATGTTCATGTTTTGATTTTCACAAAGGAAAACAAACATTTCATTGATATGATAACCATGAATATTCTTTATCATATAATCTTTTGCCTTTTCCGGATCAACACAGCAAGAAAATACAATATTAATAGTTTTTTTTTTTAGACCTACTAGCTTTCTAACACCATGAATTTAGAGGGAACCTGTCACCAGCATTTCACTTATTATACCAGCAATACCTGGCGGTACTGGGTGAAAAATCATTTCTATAGAACATGTAATTGTCTTCTTAGTCGGCTCTGTACCTTTCGTATTCAGCTTTTTAGTGTTCCCACACTGTATGCGAATGAGCATAAAAGAGTCATATCTTAGTTTGAAAAGAGTCAAATCTTCATTCCTCAAGTCTTTCCGAGTTTACCCCACCTCCTTACTTTTGATTGACAGCTCCTCGCCTTCCCCCAGCACACAAAATCCCGCGCTTGTGCATTGATGTCCTCTTCTGGTGTGTGCGCACAAAGGGACACTGGATTATTACGACAAAAAGCGCAAAATGTTTGAGACCGTTATTTACAGTCGGAGGAGTTTAGGTGAGGGGATAACGGCTATGAACGTTTGAGAGCAGCGGCCAGTGAGGGATAAATAAAGTTCAATAGGTGAAATGCTGGTGACAGGTTCCCTTTAAAGTAATAGAGAACTAATATCCCATCCCTTGGTTGAACTTGATGGACATGTGTCTTTTTTCAACCGTACTAACTATGTAACTATGTAATATAGTACATGGTTTGAAAAGCAGAAGGGTGTGGAGGCTTTATTTTCAATATTTAAATATTTATATTTGAACATGTAATTTGTTAAACTTTTTTGAAAATAAATTTTTTTGAAAATTAGAACATTAAATTTTACCTAAATAAAATAAAACCTTTTTTTTTAAAAAATTCAGAAAAATTCAGAAAACTTGTATTTTTGACATAATGCAAATATGCCACAACTACAATGACCAAAGCCTACCTGACATAGAAACCACATTGAACATTAATAAATAATTCTCATTTTAAAAATAATATCTAGCTTAGAAGAGGCAGTTACAGAAAGTATTGTGATTTGCAAGCATATTGTAAAAGAGATGTAACTTTTAAAAATGTAATTATAAAGGAAGACAATATGATGTAAAGAAATACTAAACAATTTGAAAAACAGAAATAGATAACATATGTCTATTTTGTTTTGCTGAAATGTGAATCCTCTACAGGTTTTTTTTGGCACCAAGTCTTGGTCAACATGTCTTGATCCGAAGCTTCTAGAAAATAGCATATTCCCGGAATTTCAGCTGGAAAGTTTGGTGGAAGATCTTCCCTCGATCGAGGTATAAACTTGAAACCTTTGAAATCTTTAAGCAAGCTGGAAGAATATTTCATAATAAGAATCACAAAACAAAATGTAAATTTTACAGTGTTCACATATAAATATTGTACAATTCACTAGTAACTAGGGCACATTGTAAGTATTTGCAAGACATGGTGCTTTCTACGCTACTGCATCGAAGTTCTAAATGTCCAACCTAATGATATTAGTAACCCCCAAGAATTTCTGATTAAACAGTATCATTCTGAGTATAAAGAAAGGACATAGTAAAGCAGAATGTAATGTAGAAGGAGCCCCACAAAGGTGAGAAAGAAGTACCTGATCTCTACATCTTACTACAGGCCTCTTCTGTGTGTAATTGTGTCCTTAAGACTTTCGAAAAACTACACAAGTGGCTTAACAGACAGGTCTATGTTTTTGTTTTTTTTTTGCTGCTCTTATGGCAGGGGCTTGGCGGAGGACTGCTCTTTCACTTAAAAGTAGTGCATTTCCAGATTCTGTTGTGATTCTATTGATATATTGTCCAGTTTATGTGTGAGCCCCAACTGGACGGACCCAATCCCAACTTATGATTATCTAAAACAATCCACAAACTTATCATGGACAGTTCAGTTATCAAAAAAGAAAAAGATTGACACCGCTCTTTCCTTTATGTATCTTTTTTTTAATAAAGCTTCAAGCCTGTGATTTTTTCCTTCCTTTTCAACCCTTCCATCCCACATCACTGCCTTGATTGTTGTTTTCTTTACTTCTGTATTATATGGTATGCAACAATGTTAGTGTAACATGATTTGTGTTGTACATTGTAGCAACATCTGTGCTGTACTGCATGTTATACGGTCACACTATGAATCATGAGTGCTTCATTTATGGTCTATTGCTTTTGCTTTATTATAGTACACTGTATGTTTTGTTTTTAAGTAATTATTTTTAAATGAGTATTTTAACCCCAAAATTACTGCGAGAAGCAAAGTGACCACTGCTCTGAGAAAATCTGAGGTTCTGTAAATGGTTCTCACTTCTTTAAAACATAGAACAATTATCCAAATAAAGGAATTGCGATCAATTATTTCACTGGTAAATACGGACTTTAACACAACTAATGAAAATGAATGGTGTTTGTATTGATGTGACATAGTATATAGTAATTATATTTTGGGATAATAGTCATATGGCCGACACATTTTTTTTAATCCTACCAAATATGCAATAAAACTACTTTAACTCAGCAACCGGTTATCTAGAAAATTTGGTTCCTCTACAGAACTGCCGTATAATTTGAAGCAGAAGACTGAGCATAAGAACCAATGGGGAATGAATCTGATTAAAAAAACAAAGTTATAGAAGCAAATTTCGTGTTATCATTTTATTTTGGTCTTTCTTCCTAAAGGTGCTCTAATAATACAAGTGAGTTTTATATTTTTCTTTTAACTTCTAACCAGCCAAAATATCTGATAATATAGCTACTATCAGGTCCTTTGAAATTTACTGTATATTGTGAAATATATATATTAAAAAAAAATGCATACCTATATGTTGTAGGGCTGATATTTATCTTCCTTGGTATACTGCAAGATTCAAACTTATTGGCAAGTGTAACATTATTTCCAAAAAGGCAGTAGCGTGGCATTTTCACACCTACAACACCAGCAAAAACCGAACCAGAGTGTAGACCTATACGCATCTATAAAGGAAGAAGAAATACTATAAAACAACATATCCATCACAGCTGTGCAATATTTTGTATAAGCAAGCAGTAAAATTCATTCACAAAGTTCCACATGTACCAATCAAGAAATTTTCTTACTTAGTTTTTTTGTGTGTCCGTTAGTGTATATTTTGCAACAAATGTATCTAATGTTGCATGACATTTTTTTCATTTTAAATTGGAGGAGGTGTGGCGATTTTGGTTTAACAGTGTGGCTTACATTTTAAGCTAGGCTGCTAGCGGGGTTCAGATGCGACTTTTTTGTGACTTTTTGAAAATGTTGAAGCTGTTAGGGTATGTTCACACGGCGGGGGTCCGTAACGGCTGAAATTACGGGGATGTTTCAGCCTGAAAACATCCCCGTAATTTCAGCCGTACCGGCATGTGCAGGCGCTTGAACGCCGCGTCAATTACGGCCGTAATTAGCGCTGCTATTTATTGGAGTCAATGAATAGCGGCTCCAATTACGGCCAAAGAAGTGACAGGTCACTTCTTCTACGCGGGCATCTATTTACGCGCCGTCATTTGACAGCGGCGCGTAAATATACGCCTCGTGTGAACAGACAAACGTCTGCCCATTGCTTTCAATGGGCAGATGTTTGTCAGCGCTATTGAGGCGCTATTTTCAGACGTAATTCGGGGCAAAAACGCCCGAATTACGTCCGTAAATAGGCCGTGTGAACATACCCTTAAAGGGAACCTGTCATCAGCATTTCACCTATTAAACCAGCAATACCAGGTGGTAGTGGGTGAAAAATAATTTCTATATAACCTATAATTGTCTTCTTAGTCGGCTCTGTAGCTTTAGTATTCAGTTTTTTAGTGTCCCCACACCGTATGCTAATGAGCAGAAAAGAGTCATATCTTCATTCCTCAAGTCTTTCCGAGTTTACCCCGCCACCTTACTTTTGATTGACAGCTCCTCGCATTCCCCAGCACACAAAATCCGACTTTTTAAAAATGTTGCAGTTCATAAACCTGTCTAAAAAGGAGGCCTGCCCATAACCACTTTTTTTTGCAAAATGTTTAGTTTTTTTCTAGGAAATGGTTAATACACAAGGCGCAACTAAACCACACAACTTTTCACCTTAAAAATGCATAAAAATATGGTGAATGGTCGTTAATACATGTGGGTGATTGTTTTCTAAGAAATGTTGTTTTCTAGAAATTGCATTAAAGGGAATGTGTCGCTAGAATTTTTTTTTTAGTTAAACAGTATATAAATGATTACACATTGTTCCAATTTTTTTAAAAGTCAGGAAATATTATAAATTAGATTCTAATTTATAACATTTCCATGTGCTGGTCACTAGAGGGAGCAATTCCCAAATTGCATCATTGGCATGTGGTAAAGCAACCTCATTGCTTTATGCTGCAAAATTGGAGAAGACACACTCGCTCTAGTGTCCTCACACAATCCCCCCTCCTTTCTCCTGGCTAGTGCCAGGAGAAAGGAGGGGGTTGAATGTTCAAACCTCCTACACTGTGTTCCGCCATTTTTTGAGCGAATGCACAGTGTAGGAGGATTAGATACAGTGGTAATCACACAGTATAACACGAACATACACACACATCACATACACAAACATAACTTACCTGCTCCTGCCGCCGCCGCTGTCGCTGCCTCCGCTCCTAGTCCTTGCTTCTGAACATATGGACAGAAACCACGACTGGAAGTAGTCGTCTTACTCTCCGTCCGCTGCTTCTGGTTCACATGAAAATGGTGCCGGATGTCGCTCTGCCAAAGACCTTCCATTTGGTCTGTGTGGGAGCGGCGCATGCGCCGTTCCTACACAGACGGCGTACGCTATAGTGAATGGAACGGCTCCCGTTCGCATTCTCTATGGGGATGTATGTGCCGTATTCCATCTCTGTACGTATCGTTAATCGACACATACAGAGATGAAAAAAAAAATGTCAGCCCCCATAGAGAAGTAAAAGAAAGAAAAAAGAAAAAAGTTCAACACAAAAACACAAATAAATAAAATTTATTTTAATGACATACTAAAAGCAATAACATATAAAAAACATTTTTTTCTTGACACCTTCCCTTTAAGGGCTTATAGATTTAGAATATGGTACTTATAGAAACCTATGGGCCAAACAGTGTTTTTATGTGCCACTGATCTTACACTGAACCATGCAGAGGTTTTTTTCTTAGGCAATAGAAAAGAATTTAGGGTATGGTCACACGGCCTATTTACGGATGTAATTCGGGCGTTTTTGCCCCGAATTACGTCCGAAAATAGCGCCTCAATAGTGCTGACAAACATCTGCCCATTGAAAGCAATGGGCAGAAGTTTGTCTGTTCACACGCGGCGTAATTTACGCGCCGCTGTCAAATGACGGCGCGTAAATAGACGCCCGCGTCAAAGAAGTGACCTGTCACTTCTTTGGCCGTAATTGGAGCCGTTATTCATTGACTCCAATGAATAGCAGCGCCAATTACGTCCGTAATTGATGCGGCGTTCAAGCGCCTGCACATGCCGGTACGGCTGAAATTACGGGGATGTTTTCAGGCTGAAACATCCCCGTAATTTCAGACGTTACGGACGCCCTCGTGTGAACATACCCTTACACAGCATGCAGTTTTACAGTGTACAATGCATTCAGACAGTCTTCAGATCCTTTCACTTTTTTCACATTTTGTTATGTTGAGGCCTTGTGCTAAAATAAAAATCAAAATCTAGTTTTTCCCCATCATACTGCACTCAACACCCCATAATGACAATGTGAAAACAGAATTTTAGACATTTTTGCAAATTTATTAAAAATGAAAAACTCAAATCCAATTTCACATGGACATAAGTATTTGGACCCTTTGCTATGACACTTGAAATTTAGCTCTGGGGGCCTCCCATTTCTATAGATCATCTTTGAAATGTTCCTACACCTTGATTGGAGTCCACCTGTGATAAATTCATTTGATTGGACATGATTTAGAAAGACACACCCCTGTCTATATAAGGTCTCACAGCTGACAATGCATATCAGAGCAAAAACCAAGCCATGCGGAAGAAATAACTGCCTGTAGAGCTCAGAGACAGGATTGTGTGCAGGCACAGATCTGGAGAAGGGTATAAAAAAATTCTACTGCACTGAAAATTCCCAAGAGCACAGTGGCCTCCATAATTCTTAAATGGAAGTAGTTTGGAAAAGTCAGGACTCTTCCTAGAGCTGGTCGCCCCACTAAACTAATTAATCGGGGGAGAAGGGCCTTGGTAAGAGAGTGACCAACAGCTCAATGGTCACTATGGCTGAGTTCCAAAGATCCTGTATGCCGATGTGAGAAACTTCCATTAGGTCAACCATCACTGAAAGACTCCACCAATCTGGCCTTTATTACAGAGTGACCAAAAAGAAGACTCTCCTAAGTAAAACATACATGAAAGTCCAGCTGTAGTTTTAAAAAAAACAGAACTCTTAGACTGTGAGAAACAAGATTCTGTGGTCTGATGAAACCAAGATTGATCTGTTTGGTCTCAATTCTACACGTCACGTCTGGAGGAAACAGGCACTGCTCATCACCTGTCCAATACCACCTCTACAGTGAAGCATGGTGGTGGCAACATCATGCTGTGGAGGTGTTTTCAGCAGATGGGACAGGGAAACTGGTCAGGGTTGAGGGAAAGATGAATTGAACATTGTAAAGTGATATTCTTAATGAAAACCTGATTCAGAGTGCTCTGGACATCAGACTGGGCTAAAGGTTCACTTTCCAAAAAGACAGTGGCCCTCAGCACACAGTCAAGACAACACATGAGTGGCTTAAGGACAACTCTGTCAATGTCCTTGAGTGGCCCAGCCAGAGCCCTGACTTGAACCCAATCGAACATCTCTGGAGAGACCTGAAAATGTCTGTCCATCGACGGTCCCCATCCAACCTGACAGACCTTGAGAAGATCTGCAGAGAAGAATGGCAGAAAATCCCCAAATCCAGGTGTGCAAACCTTGTGGCATCCTACCCAAGAAGACTAGAGGCTGTTATCACTGCCAAAGGTGCTTAACCACTTCCTGACCCAGAGCTTTAACCCCCTTCCTGACCAGGCCCACTTTTAGCCATGTGCCAATTTAAAAGCAAATTGTTGTTTTATTATTTTTCCAAATTACATGTATTTGGTCTTGTTTTTTTCCAGAACATATTGGGCTTCCATATTGTGGAAAAAATAATAGATATATTTTACTTTTTTTTAAAATATGGAAGGAAAAATGGAAAATAAAGTTGAAAAAAATGTGAATGTGTGATTTTAGGTGTTTTTTTTTTTACATCTGGTGCATGCCACTGTTACACACCAGAATACATATTTGGCAACTTCTACCGACTTCAACGTTACCAAATATGTGTGCATTTCTTACACGCTGGGCGAAAGGTGGTGCTTACAATGGTGCGCAAACTGTCTTTTAGAGAAAAAATTTCCAAAGCTGGTTCGCTGACACTATACGACCATTACAGATGTTGAGGCGATTCCAGTCCACAAAAACTGATGGCCTAATCTCAGGATAGGCAACCAATATCTGATCGGTCAAGGATTGACACCTGGCACCCCCGTTGATCGGCTGTTTTGAGGGGGCTACAGTGCTTATACGAGCGCTGCTTCCACTTAATTTCCTTTACTGCTCACGCTGTCAATCGCGGACACACTTGTAGCGGCGATTCACAGTATTACAGCCTTTTCCCATTCAAGTGTATACTGTAATACTGTGAACCGCTGCTACAAGTGTGTCCGGGATTCACAGTGTGAGCAGTAAAGGAAATAAAGCGGAAGCGACGATGGTACGAGCATCGCGGCCCCTTCAAAACAGCTGATCGGCGGGGCTGCGTGGAGTCGGGCCACCACCAATCAGATATTGCAAAAAAGAAATTGAGACAGCACTACCAAATTTTCAAAGTGAAGATCCTTTTATTCCACGGTGCAACGTTTCAGCTCAATACGAGCCTTTCTCAAGCATTGAGCTTGAGAAAGGCTCGTATTGAGCTGAAACGTTGCACCGTGGAATAAAAGGATCTTCACTTTGAAAATTTGGTAGTGCTGTCTCAATTTCTTTTTTGCCTTGACTGAGGGGTCACTTTTGGACTGTGACCCAGGAAACGTGCACCCTTTTGAAAAATCTGTCCTGTGCTGCTGATCTATATCTATTTGTTACCAATCAGATATTGATGGCTAAGGCTCTAATCACCGGACAGGGTCCGAGTGTAAGCCGATAAAAACGCCAGTTTTTCCCAGCCGTTTTGCATCCGTTTCGGGCCGTATTTCCGTTTTCAACGGCCGATTTTGACCTGTTTTGCATCCGTTTTTTTCCCTGTCCGTTTTAAAATCGGATGAATTTCATTTGTAAATTTATTGCCACACACTTCCCTCTGTAGATAATGCCACGCACTGCCCTCTATAGATACTGCCACAGCCCCGCTCTAGGTAGTGCCACACAGCCCCCCTTGTAGGTAGTGCCACACAGCCCCCCCTGTAGGTAGTGCCACACAGCCCCCCCTGTAGGTAATGCCACACAGCTCCCCCTGTAGGTAATGCCATACAGCCCACTGTAGGTAATGCCACACTGCCCCCCTGTAAGCAATGCCACACTGCCCCCTGGAGGTAATGCCACACAGCCCCCCTGTAGGCAATGCCACACAGCCCCCCTGTGGGTAGTGCTACACAGCCCCCTTGTACATAGTCACACCCCATAGATGGCAGCCCCCCTACCTTCTTGTAGGGGATGGCTGCAGCAGAAGTCCCTCACTTCACTGTCCATATATGGACAGTGAAGTGAGGGACTTCTGGAGCGTAATCCCCAGCCACAGCTCTGGGGATTCCGCTTCAGAAGTCCTTAACGTCACTGTGTCCATATATGGACAGTGAAGTCAGGGAGTTCTCCTTTAGCGGAATCCCCAATCCCCGGCCACAGTGTTGCCGAAGCTGTGGCCGGGGATTGGGGATTCCGCTCCTACTTGGAGCAACACAATACCCTCCTCCTTACATGCACTTCGCACTGTGAGGAGGAGAGAGAGCGAGCGATGGAAAACACGGCCGTCACTCGGAACTCATTCAAGTAATGGCCGTGTATTACCCGACCCCATAGATTTCTATGGGGGCCGGGAGAACTGCTGAAAATAGGGCATGTTCCATTTTTTGACGGGCAATAAAAAAATCGGTCGTGTGAATAGCCCCATTCGGGGTCTATTGTTCCCACCGCGGCCATGTGACGGACGTTTTTTGAACACCCATCACACGGCCGGGAAACCCTGTCGTGTGAATAGGGCCTTATCCTGAGGATAGGCCATACATTTTTTTAAAACGCTGCGTAAAAAAAAAGCCCGCGAAAAAGAAGTGCATGTCACTTCTTGAGATGTGTTTGGAGCCGTTTGTCATTGACTCTATAGAACAGCAGCTCCAAAAACGGCCGTAAAAAACGCGAGTTTGCTTAAAAAACGACTGAAAATCAGGAACTGTTTTCCCTTGAAAACAGCTCTGTATTTTCAGATGTTTTTTGCTATGTGTGTGCACATACCCTCAGGGGAGTGGGAGGATATGAGGAAATAACTCAATATAAGAAAGGTAAAAAAGAGTGGGCAAACTACCACAGCAGGTAAATAGGGAATCTTTGAATGTCAAAGAGGTATGGACCCTAATGACTTTATGGTAACTGACCTTTATGGGTTCACCATGAGGAGACATGACTCTATCTGAGAGCTCCATCATTTTTAAAGCCATCAGAGCAACCTGAAAGGCATGTGTCACACTTTCCTTATGTAATCCTCCAGCGACACAATATGCATCACCAATAGTTTCCACCTATAAAAAAAAATTATTCAATGTCAATATTTGTTTTAATGCATTAAATTCATTATTTTGCAAAATTATAACTCACTAAGGTGTACCTGCAGTTCTGGAAAACCAAGTATTATGGAACATCATGTCAAATATTTAATTATGATACATTTCTTGTGAATGCTATAGAAGGTATGTTTGTCTGTAAGCAATTCCCTAAAATATTTGTGCAGGTTAAAGAAAGGCTCTGATCAAACTGTGATGGCTTCCATTTTTACAGGATCCATGACTGTATGGCCTCTTGACCTATTAAGATCTAGTCTGTACGACCACCAAAAAGTATGGGAAACTTGACTGAAAATAGCTAAAGCAAGTGTATACAAAGCTAAATTTGCACATAATCTTTAGGCAAATAAAATCAAAATTAGTTTCAATAGGCTCCACTTCTAAAAGAAAAATAAGGCCCAAAACCTGCTAAATAACCTGACAATCTGGCTATCATACTTTAGATGTGCATCATTTTATGTGAAATCCTAGGTTTCGTGTTTCTTATTTCTATTGCATACATTTTTTTGGATGCTAACCTCTAGGAAATTACGACCAAAAAATTGACAAGGGGTTTAAGTTCTCTCTTGGAACCTTATCTAATCCATGGCAGTTTCAGTAGTGGCTGGTTAACATATTCAGGAAACAATAGCAAGGCTTATTTGATGATTGACACAGACCTCCAAAAATGATATAAAACACAGAGCTCCAATGCTTCTTCTGTGCTGAACTTCCTCAGGAGAAATACTACTGTATATTGTACAGGATTAGAAAAACAAGGCTGCTTTCTTCAAGAAACAGTACTCCATCTGTCCATGGTTCGTACCTGGTATTGCAGCCAGGCTTCATTGACATAAAGCGGGCTGTGCTGCAATATCACACCTGTGGACAGGTATGGTGCTGGTGTAGATTGCTGTTTGTGGTGTACGGACAGCCGAAGATACAACAAATTTATTAAGAGACGTGCGCCTCTTAATAAATTTTTTCCATCTTACTCCTGTGGGCTTTAAGCTAAGACTGGCATATGAAATGCCAGTCTTAGTAAATCTGCAATTTTGAGAAGACTGAAGAAGCAAACAAAGGAGAGTCTTCTAGTGAAATACTAAAATATGATCACCAAAAGTCAAAATAACAATAACTATACCCAACAACCCCTTTAAAATCTGATCCCATTCAAAGCTCCTCAAAAGCTGTAATTCATACAAAAAGGCAAGGCATAACTTTTAGGCTGTTTTTACACGACAGTATAAAGCTTCAGTATTCTGCTTCAGTATTTTAATGCCAAAACCAGTATTGGGTCCATAACCCGGAAAAGGTATAAATATGACCATAAGGCACTGTTCAGACGACATGTATTTGACGTGTATTTCGACACATTTTACGAGCAGACACGCATCAAAAAACGCTGTTTCCCATTCAAATTGATGGGAAAGTGCGGCGGTAGTACATACAGATGTAGCCATCTTTGTCTTGACTGATAACTTTCTACAGCATGGTATCACACAACAAAAGCAATTGAAAAAGTCAAGATAAAGGATCTTGCCACTGTGTATTTAATGCGTTAAAGGTCAAGATAAAGACCGCTACATCTGTACAACCCTTTTTTTTATCGAGCGTATTTACAAAACCCGTCGCGTAAAAAAGAAAAGTGTCAGGTCAATACTTTGGCGCATAGAGCACACTGAAAACACACCAAAAGTTCCCATAGTCGATGGGAGTACTAATTACGCGCACACAATGCGTCAAAAAACATGCAGACAACACAAAAAATGCTTGTCATTTAAAAATTGCTTCACAAGAAACGTTAGCGTACTTGACACGCTTACATGTTGTTTGAACATGCTCTTATACTTTTGCTCTGTGTAGGTTCCACTCTTAGATTTGGCCAAGAAATACTGAAGCAAAATATTTACCAAAATACTGTCATAAGAAAAAGGCCTTATGCCTAGAAGGCTAAGCAAGGGTAAAAAGAACCCTTACATAACAGTATCCAAGAGTGGAATGGAAAACTCTTTCTTTAAAAATAACCACACTGGTGATCAATTGATCACTACGGTCTGGCAATGAGCAAATATTATCTGGCCACATATTTCAACTGCAGGAGTAATAAAGTATTACATGGTACCGATTCAAATGAATGGACAACTATGTAATACAATACCAGGTGGGGTCTGCCAGAGTGGGAGCGGTTCTTATTTGGTGAACATCAGTTCTTGTTAATAGAGTTTCTTAGATTATTTTTGTATACCCAGTTATACAGAAGACAACATAATTGTATTACTTATTTGATAAATAAAGATAACTGGACATAAGACCACAAAAATAAAATAAGTTCCAATAATTAAAACTAAAATTAGCCTACTATAATTCAAACTGGCTGTGGCTTCATAAAATTATTCTGCTACAGTAAAAAAAAAAAAAAAAAAAAAAAGGAAAAATTTACCTTATAGACGTCTAGTTCTCCACATTGAAAATCAAAAAGTGTGTAAAGTTCATTCAACATGGTGATAACTTGCATGGGTGAACAATGAGAACATATTGCTGTAAAACCCACAATATCAGAGAAAAGCATGGTCACATTGTTAAACTTCTTGGCGTTCACAGTCTGTCCTTGCCATAGATGCTGAGCCACCTCACCAGGGAAGATTGAGAACAAAAGGTCAACAGTTTTCTTTTTCTCCTCTTCTAAAGCTTGGTGGGCACATTCCAGGGTAGCCTTCAGCTTTCCTAACCTCTTTTTAAGTCCATCTTGTGCTCTGGCCTGTTCTCCTATTAGTACTACATCTCTCAGAGCGTTGTGGATTGGAATATCTGACAGGTAAAGTCCTTGTCCCGTGAAGTCTTCTAATCTATCAACACAAGGGGATCCCAGGAAGAGAATAGCACTTGATTCAAAAACATAAATCATCTGGCCTTTAAGATTCATTGCCTGTGACTGCAGGAGAGAAAAACAATCAATGTTTAACACGGCTTTCACAGTTTTTTCCACTAAGTATAGGTTACCATATACAACATTTTAGCTTTCATCTACATACATGTAATTCAGATATAATATTAAGTAATTTTTGCTAATTTATCTAGTACAGTGCCCGAGTTGCAACATGTCCTAAAGCCCATTTTTATCCAAAGTGCTTAAAAAAATATGCATATTTCTAAACTCGCATCTCCCAGTAACAATGGATGGTCCGGTGACTGTAAAGAGCATAATTAACTCTTTTGTATTCTAGGAGGCTGAAGTCTTCATAAAATGCAGAGGACATTCTTCTGAGAAACAAAATGTAGGGGTGAAATAACACGTGGCATACTTACTTTGTATTTCCACAGCGTAAACATACGCTGTGGAAAACTTTACAATGTAAGCCCATGGAAAAAAAAATCCACAACGCAAGAACTACAGAAATCTGTATGCGTTGAAGAATATTTTTTCCATAGGCATACATTGTAGATTTCCGCAGCTTATTTTTATGCTGTGGAAATACAGTCTGGGCCAAAAGTTTTGGGACTGATACAAATTTTGGTTTACACAATGTATGCGCCTTAAATTTTTATTGTGTCAATTTGCATTAACTCTAGATTATTATGAAGGGTGATCAGATGAAATGCAAAGTCATTCCTTGCCATCAAAATTAACTTAATCACAAAACCCCATTTCCACTGCATTTCAGCCCTGCCACAAAATGACCTGCTATCATCAGTTCAGATATCGTCTCATTAGCTCAGAAAAAAAGTGTTAATGAGGACAAGGCAGCTGATATCACTCTGTGATGCTGATTGAATTATAAGAGCACACTGGTTGCTTTAAAAGAGGGATGGTGCTTAAAATCCTTGTCTTCTTCTATTATCCATGGTTACCTCCAAGAAAAAATGTACAGTCATCATTGCTTTGCATCAAAAGGGCTTTACAGGCAAGGACATTGCTGCTTGTAAGATTGCCCCTAAATCAACCATTTATAGGATCATCAAGAACTTCAAGGAAAGAGGTTAAATTTCTGTGAAGAAGGCCTCGGGGCGCCCAAGAAAGTCTGGCAAGTGCCAGGACCGTCTTCTAAGCAGATACAGCTACAGGATCGGTTCAACACCAGTGCAGAACTTGCTCAGGAATGGCAGCAGGCAGGTGTCAGTGCATCGGCACGCACAGTGAGGCAAAGGTGTTTGGTGGCTGGCCTTGTGTCAAGAAGGGCAGGAAAGAAGCCACTTCTCTCCAACAAAAACATAAAGGACAGACTGACTTTCTGCAGGAAGTACAGGGATTGGACTGCAGTGGACTGGGGTAAAGTTATTTTCTCTGATGAAGCCCCCTTCAGACTGTTTGGGACATCTAGAAGAATGATTGTCCGGAGAAGAAAAGGTGAGCCCTACCATGAGTGCTGTGCCATGCCAAAAGTAAAGTATCCTGAGACCATTCATCCAAGGGAGTGGGCTCACTCATAATTTTGTCTAAGAACACTTCCATGAATAAAGAATAGTATCTAAACATACTCCAAGAGCAACTTCTCCCAACGATCCAGGAGCAATTTGGTGATCAACAATGCTTTTTCCAGCATGATGGAGCACCATGTCACAAGGCAAAAGTGATAACTAAGTGGCTTAGTGAACAAAAAATTTGGGTCCATGGCAAGGAAACTCCCCAGATTTCAATCCCATTAAGAACCTGTGGTCAATCCTCCAAAAGCAGGTGGACAAACAAAAACACAGAAATTGCGATAAACTTCAAGCACTGATTAGGCAAGAGTGGGTTGCCATCAGTCAGGATTTAGCCCAAAAGCTGATATCCAGCATGCCAGGGCGAATTGCAGTAGTCTTGAAAAATAGGGTCAAAACTGTAAATATTCTTTGCATAAACTTGATGTATTTGTCAATAAAAGTTTAAAAACGTATGAAATGCTTATAATTGTACTTCAGTATACCATAGAAATATCTGACTAAAATATCTAAAAGCACTGAAGCAGAAAACTTTGTGAAAACCCAAATCTGTGTCAGTCTCAAAACTTTTGGCCAGGACTGTACAAAGTATGCCACGTGAGACTTTACCTAAAAGGCCATTTTCACCAGCCGGTTCAGCGAGCGCCAATCAATGAGACATCGATCGGCGCTCGTTTGTTCCTGTCATTCGGAGATATGGATGGGGACGAGCGGTTGTTACTCTGATCGTTCGTCCCCATACATTATTATCATGTTGGCAGCGCGACTCCCTGTTTAAACATTTTTTACTTTTTTAAAACGATATGATCAGCAGATGATTGAGCATTAGCTTGTTCATCTGATGAAAGCTGCCCTCTTTACACAGGGCAATTATCGGCAACGAGCGTTCTATCTGCCCGATAATCGCCCAGTGTAAAACCCTGTTTACTCTCCCATCAAACATTGTAGCAGATTATATTGTATTATAGGGTATAAAATAAGCTAGGGGCAACTTTGTCAACAATTTCAACTAATTCCACTAGAATTCTGTAAACAGTAAATCCTGATCGACCAGAGTCTAAGTCAAAGTTTCACTTGATGCAGCATATATAGAGTTTTCCTACATTGGACACTTCTCTATCAGCACTGCATTCCTGAACGGACTAACGAAAGGAGAAAGTTTGGGGCAGACAACCCCTTCAAATGTTGTGTGGCTGTCAGAATAAAAGTTGAGAATCTAATAACTATTTAACTATAAATAATGTCAGTCCTAAATCATGACAGTCCGTAAAGAATATTTAAAGATTTGTAGCTAAGGAAAACGGAGGGTTTTTTTCAACACAGGTTTTGGTGTAGTTTTCGATGTCGTTTTTTAAGCTGAGCACAGGGATGTGTTATGGAAATGCAAGTTTGAGCGATTTTCCAAAGGCTGCTGGATTCTTCCAGGAGAGAACATGCATGTAAAACCACAACCTCAAATCCGTAACCACTCTGATCTAAAGAGTCTAAGGCTACTCTAAGGTTTTCGCCAGAGCCAACCGCAAGGTGGGATAATCTTTGCTTCTTAGAACCCAGGTTGTCTTAGCAGTGTACTGTGTTGGATTAAAGGTGGAATTTCAGGCAAACCTGAGCTGGAAACCAGACAGCCAGAGGTTTAACTGAAAGTCCAAAACTAGAGAAAGGGATAATTAGGGAAAGCAAAGGTCAGAACCAGCCGGGAGCAGATAATCAGAATCGGTAAGCAAAGGGTAAATGAGAGAAAAGCCGAGGTCAGTATTCACGAGGTCCAGAAGTCAGAAGTGCAGGAAATGTTAGGAGCATGATCAGAACAACAGAAGATAGGAGAATCACAAGTAAGGGAGAGGTGGAAGAAGGTGGGATTAAATACTAATCCACACCTGAAAGGCAAAAAGGACAGACAAAAGAGATAGGCTCAAGGTAAAACAGACATGCCCAGAAGCCGGAACCATAGTAATCTTAAGGGAACAGACGTTTCCTAACAGGATGGATGCAAAAAAGAAGTAAAGATTTTTCCTTTATATTTTTCCTTCCTTTTGAAATCAACCCTGGTCTTGGTTAAAAAACGGCACCACAATCTGCATGTGTGATTCCAGCTAAAGTAAGATAACAATGGGATTTAACCCCTTGGCGACATGTCACGTACGATTACGTTGCTGTCGCCAAGGTCTTAAGGCAAAGCAGTAATAGTACGCGATGATGATGGTGCGGGTTCAGATGCTGAGCCCGCAACATCGCCAGCGGTTGTCGGCTGTATATTGCAGCTGACAACCTGCTCCATGGCCAGGACCGGAGCTAGTCTCCTATCCTCCCGATTAACACCTAAAATTCAGCGCTCAAAAGCTTTTGAGCGCTGTATCTATGGGGTTTTACCAGCGGATCGGAACCCAGCGATGTAATCGAGAGGTTCCGATGACTGATCCGGCAGACTGGAGGCCTAACAATGGCCTCCTGTCTGCCAAGTACAGAAGCCTGTTAGGTCCCGCTCGGAGGCGGGGTATGGAAGGCTTCCATCCCCTGAAACAAGATGGCACTCCCTGCCATTAACCCCTTAGATGCCACGATAAAAAGAAATCACGGTATTTTAGTGTTTAGCCGATCGTCATCGCTGCGATGCGCAGCTTTGCCGATCTTTGCTATGGCACCCGGAGGCCTAACAATGGCCTCCTGGTCTGCCAGATATGATAGCCAATTAGGCAGATAAGCTTGATGTCAGTGAATAACTGACAGCTCTAATGCATTGCACTACGTGGGTAGTGCAATGTATTAGAGTAAAGATCAGAAGTGCAGGCCTTCAATTCCCCTAGTGGGACAAACAAAAAGTTTATAAAAATGTTCAGTAAAAGTGTAAAAATAAAAGTTTCAAGTTAAAAAAAAAAACAACACTGGCTTTTTTCCTATAAGTGTTTTATTATAGGAAAAAAATTAAAACGTTAAAAAAAGGACGCATATTTGGTATCAACGATTAGGGTCATTACGGACTCGGTGATACCAAATATGTGTACTTCTTTTTAATGCTTTCATTTTTTTTCCTATAATTGTAACTGTAAAACTATAATGTTATTTTTCCCGCACGGTGAACACCGCAAATTTTTTTTTAATGAATAAACAATGCCAGAATCTCTATTTTTTGGTCACTACCCCACACAATACATAGAATAAAAAGTGATCAAAAAGTTGCATTTACCCCAAAACAGTACCAATAAAAACTACAACCCATCCCGCAAAAACAAGTGCTTACACAGCTTTTTTGATGAAAAAATAAAAAAGTTATAGCTCTCAGAATATGGTGACACAAAAAATTTATTATTTAAAAAAAAAAAAAGTGATTTTATTGTGCAAACGCTGTAAAACATAAAAAACAACTATATTCATAGGGTATCGCTGTAATCGTATCGACCCACAGAATAAAGTAAAATGTAACTTATAGCCCACTGTGAACACTGTAAGTTGCTAGTTTTTGGTCACATTGCTTGCCAAAAAATGGAATAAACAGTGATTAAAAAAACAAACAAATCGCATGTACCCCAAAATGGCACCATTGAAAACTACAGATTGTCCCACAACAAATAAGCCCCCACACAGCTCCGGTGGAGAAAAAATAAAAAATTCTGGCTCTCAGAATATAGTGATGCAAAATGTACAGTGTTCCAAAAGCAGATAAGATTGGGCACCATTTATCAGTGCGACACTGGCCACAGATCTATGAATTATTATTTATTTACCGTATTATTATACCCTCTTATTATGCCCTGATGTACTCCGCATAGCTTACATACGCCCCCACATTATAAACTGAAATACCAGCAATACCCCAAACAGAAAAACTACCAAGCAAAATCTGCGCTCCAAAAGCCAAATGGCGCTCCCTCCGTTCTGAGCCCTAGAGGGTGCCAAAACAGCAGTTTACGTCCACATATACTTGGGAGAACCCGCTTAACATTCTATGAGGTATTTGTCTTTAGTGGCACAAACTGGGCACAACATATTGTTCACTAAAATGGCATATCACTGGAAAATGTTAATTTTTACTTTGCACCATCCGCTATGCATTAATTTCTAATGAAAAAACACGTCGGGTCAAAATGCTAACTACACCCCTTAATATGCCCTACTTTAGTGGTTTCCAAGATAGGGGGCATTACTTGGGGATTTGTTTTACTATTTGACCTCGGAGCGCTGCAATTGTGGGCCAATGCTGTAAAAATCATCAAAATAGGCCTCAAATGCATATGGTGCTCTTCACTTCTGAGCCCTGTCATATGTCTAGGCAAATGATAAATGTCTTGAGGGGTGTAGTTTCGAAAATGGGATCACTTCTTGGGGGCTTCCACTGTACTCTGGTACCTCAGGGTTTTGCATGCCAAATAGCGCTCCTGAATTTCTGAGCCCTGCAGTGTATCCAAACAACAGTTTATGACCACATGTGTGGTATTGCCGCACTCGGGAGAAATTGCTTTACAAATGTTGCAGTGCTTTTTCTCCTTTATCCCTTGTGGAAATTAATGTGGAAATGAATGTGTAAGAAATATATGTGGAAATGAATGTGTAAAAAATTTTAATATTAATTTTCACAGCCTAATTCAACTATGTTCAGCAAAAAACTTGTGGGGTCTAAATGCTCACTATACCCCTCGATAAATTCCTTGAGGGATTTAGTTTCCAAAATGGGGTCACTTTTGGGGGGGGGGGGGGTTTCCACTGTTTTAGTCCCTCAGGGGCTTTGTAAATGGAACAGCACACCCAAAAACGATTCCATCAAAACTTGAGCTTCAAAACCCAAATGGTGCTCCTTCCATTCTGAGCCCTTCTGTGGGTCCAAAAAGCAGTTTATTACCACATATGGGATATTGCTGTAATCGGGAGAACTTGGTTTTCAAATGTTGGCTGCATCTTCTCCTTTATTCCTTGTAAAAATGTTAATATTTCCACATTTTATCCGAAAAAAAATAATTTCTAATTTCACAGCATAATTACACTAAATTCTGCAAAAAAACAGTGGGGTCAAAATGCTCACTATACCCCTCAATAAATTCCTTCATGGGTTTAGTTTCCCAAATGGGGTCAGTTTTGGGGGTTTCCACTTATTTGGTCCCGCAGGGGCTTTGCAAATGTGACATGGCGCCGCAAACCATTCCAGCAAAATTTGAGCTCCAAAAGCCAAATAATGCTCCTTCTCTTCTAAGCCATGTCGTTGGTACAAACAGCAATTTATGTCCATATATGGCATATTGCCGTGCTCAGTTGACATTGCTTTACAAATACTGGGGTGCTTTTTCTCCTTTAGCCCCTTTGAAAATGAAAAAAATCTAAGCTAAAACTACATTTTTGGGGAAAAAAAAATCATTTTCACAGACTATTTCCAATTAATTCGGCAAAAAATCTGTGGGGTCAGAATGTACACTATACCCCTAGATAAAATCCATAAGGGGTTTAGTTTCTAAAATGGAGTGACATCTGGGGGGTTTCCACTGTTTTTGTCCCTCGGGGGCTTTGCAAATAGGACATGGCACCGAAAACCATTATAGCAAAATTTGAGCTCCAAAAGTCAAATGGCGCTCCTTCCGTTCTGAGGGCTGCTGTGTGTGTTCAAACATAAGTTTATGACCACATATGGGGTATTTCCGTAATCGGGAGAAATTGCTTTACAAAATGTTGGGGTGCTTTTTCTCTTTTATTCCTTGTAAAAATGAAAAAAATGTATGTTTTTTTGGAAAAATGTAGATTTTTATTTTTATGGCTTAATTCAAAGAACTTTAGCAAAAAAACTGTGGGATCAAAATGCTTACTATACCTCTAGATTAATTCCTTGGGGGGGGGTGAATTTTCCAAAATGGTGCCTTTTTGAGGGGTTTCCCTGTGTTTTGGCACCACAAGACCTTTTCAAACCTGACATGGTGCCTAAAATATTTTCTAATAGAAAGGGGGCCTGAAAATTCACTAGGTGTTCCTTTGCTTCTGAGGCCTGTGTTTTAGTCTATTAGCACACTAGGGCCACATGTGGGATATTTCTAAAAACGGAAGAATCTGGGCAATAACTATTGAGTTGTGTTTCTCTGGTAAAACCTTCTGTGTTACAAGAAAAAATGTATTACAAATGAATTTCGACAAAAAAAGATTACATTAGTAAATTTCTCCTCCACTTTGCTTTAATTCCTGTGAAACGCCTAAAGGGTTAAGACACTTTCTTAATGTTGTTTTGAATACTTTGAGGGGTGCAGTTTTTTTTAAAATGGGTTGATTTATGGGGACTTTCCAATATATAAGGTCCTCAAAGCCACTTTAGAACTGAACTGGTCCCTGAAAAATAGCCTTTTGAAATTTTCTTGAAGATGTGAGAAATTGCTGCTAAAGTTCTAAGCCTTGTAATTTCCTAGAAAAATTAAAGAACGTTCAAAAAATTATGCAAACATAAGGTAGACATATGAGAAATTTGAACTCGTAACTATTTTGTGTGGTATTACTAGCTTTCTTACAAGCAGATACATTTAAATTTAGAAAAATGAAAATTTTTCCAAATTTTCCCTAAATTTTGGTGTTTTCCACAAATAAATATTGAATTTATCGATCAAATTTTTACACTAACATAAAGTACAATATGTCAGGAGAAAATCTCAGAATCGCTTGGATAAGTAAAAGTATTCCCAAGTTATTGCCACATAAACTGACACAGATTTGAAAAAATAGGCTGTGTCCACAAGGACAAAACTGTCTGTGTCTCCAAGGGGTTAACAGCATTTTTGAATCATTGATCATCATTGTGTGTGTGCTTACATAAAATCTCAGACTTGAAAGCATTTGTAGTAAGTTATTTACTTGTTTAATTATTTTTTAAAAGATATTTTTTTAACCCTTTAGTGACCAGCCAATTTTGGGTCTTATTAACCAAGCAATTTTTTTTCTGTTCTTTCATCATCGCATTCTGCAATGTTAAATACTTTTATGTCAAAATCCCCAGAATCCCCGGCAGAAGCTGTGGTCGGGGATTCGGCTCCAGGAGAAGTTCCTGACTTCACTGTCCATATATGGACAGTAATGTCGGGGACTTCTCCTGGAGCGGTCCCCTACTCCTGAAGCAGAATCCCCAGCGCTGTGGCCGGTGATTCCTCTCCAAAAGAAGTCCTTGAATTAATTGTCCATATATGGACAGTGACGTCAGGGACTTCTGAAGCGGAATCCCCGGCATTGTGGCTGGTGATTCTGATCCAGGAAAAGTCCCTGACTTCACTGTCCATATATGGACAGTGAAGTCAGGAAAATCTCCTGGAGCGGTCCCCTACAGGAAGGTGGGGGGTGCCATCTATGGGGGGTGGCTATGTACAAGGGTGCTGTGAAGCACTACCTACAGGGGAGCTGTGTGGCATTACCTACAGGGAGTCTGTGTGGCACTACCTACAGGGGGGTTGTGTGGCACCACCTACAAGGGAGTCTGTGTGGCACTACCTACAAGGACTTACATATGACTGCAGGTAACATCTACATTATCTGTACTCAGAGAGTTATCGTTGTGTGTTATCTGTGGTGTTACATAGGACTGCAGGTAACATCTACTACATTATACCTTTACCCTGGGTGAATAATCTATTATTCAGCAAACGCTTCCGCATTTTTCTTAGGTTTAAAATTTTGGTAATTAGGTTTTAAAATACACTTATATTTTTTTATAATACCTTTTACAAATACTTATCATTCCTTTTGCTAGCAAACCCGTGTAATGGGTTTTCTATACTAGTATATATATATATATATATATATATATATATATATATACACATACATACATATATATACACTATATTATGAAAAACCCCTGAGTTATGCACGTTTAGTCTTCAAATTAGACCCCTAATTAAAGGCTCGTAAAGGCTGCTACATGTATTCAGTCAGTTTTGAGTGATGTCTGGGAAATGGCCAAAAATGTAATCGTAAAGCTATAAATATAACAAATGCTTTGCATGCCTATTCATTACAAATGCGCAAAACTTGGGCTCTGTTTACATAAATGTTTTACTCTACGTTATTCTGTTGCGTTATTTTTACAGAAAATTAAATATTCCATCAGTGTGCTTCTGTTTTACCATTTTTTTTGAGCTAAGAATAGCACAGCCTGCTACACTATTCTACACCATAGAAAAAAATTAAAACCTGACATTGCATCATTTTAACGAATGTTCTGTATTATTATCCATTATACTTTATATTTTGTTAAAAAAAAATGCATTCAAAGAAGACGTCAACTGTCAAATACAGCCTAATACTAAAATGATGGTAATCAGTTAAAAAAATAAAATAAAAAATGCACATGAATATGTTATTTTACAGTAATGAAAATTTGGTGAGTAAAAAGTTATTAGGAATCCTCCACCAGCTTTTAGTTGCTGTTTGTTATCCTCAAGATCTGCCTCAGTGCTAACAGTATGACCATTGACACACACATACATGCCTCAATCCTGTCCTAAAATAAAAACAATACAAGGTCCACAAGTCCTGTAGACATTGCAGGACCAATTTGAGTTGATATATTTTTAACAAAGTCTAAGGGCACCTTCACACGTGGCGGAATTGCTGTTGAATTCCGCTGCAGACAGTCCGCAGTGGAATTCTGCAGCAGCTGTTTTTTACATTTGTTTCTATACATTTTTAGGAAAGTTAGTTCAGACATTGCAGAAAATAATTGTGCAAAAATAAAGCTGCGGTGCAGAATTTTCCCTCCGCAGCATGCTCATGAATTTTTAATTGTGCGTGCGTGCGTTCTTTACACGCCATTTTTTAAAACAGCGGCGTTAAAAAACGCCCCATCTGAGCGAAATAGCATTTTTCCCATTGAATTCAATGGGCACATGTTTGTAGGCGTTCAGCTACTGCTTTTTCGGGCGTATTTGGGGCCGTTTACGGCCCAAAATACGCCTTAAAACACAGAGTGTGAACATACCCTAAGAATTCACTAAATCCTCTCTCAGCCACTGGTCCAGAGGTCCGCAGATGGAGGATGGATGGCAAAATATTGGCACAAAATAATTAGATAGCATGAATAAAGCTTTTAGGATAAAGTTAGAACTTATTTAAGAGCCAGAATAGGTAAACGTAAAGCTTATTAATTCTTATTAATTCTAGGAACCAAAAGACTAGCATTCATTAACAGAGTAAGGCTAAGGCCATGTTTACATGTGGCAAATCTAGCAATGGAAAGTACAATGCAAGTAAATGTTGTTACAAACACTGATGACATCCATATAGAATATGTAAAAAAAATTAGGTCACATTATGCAAAATGTACAGTACTATGCAAAAGTTTTAGGCAGTTGTGGAAAAATGAGGCAAAGTAAGAATACTTTCAAAATAAGAAGTGTTAATAGTTTTTTTCTCCTTAATTAACAAAATACAAAATTAATGAAAAGAAGAGAAATCTAAATCAAAATAAAATATTCGGTGTAACCAACCTTTGCCTTCAAAACAGCATCAATTCCTCTAGATACACTTGCACAGAGTGATGGATTTTGTAGGATTATAGTCAGGTGTATGATCATCACCATGGCAAGACTGAGTATAGCAACAATACACAAGGTAGTAATACTGCATCAACAAGGTCCCTGCCATGCAAAGATTTCAAAGCAGACTGGGGTTTTAGATGTGCTGTTCAAGCTCTTTTAGAGAATCACAAATAAATGGGCAATGGTTGAGGACAGTAGACGTAGTGGTCGACCAATGAATCTTAGTGTAGTAGATCAAAGACACATCATCCTTACTTCCCTTCGAAATTGGAAGATGTGAAATAGTGCAATCACCTCATTACTGTCAGAAACCAGTGGGACCCAGGTACACCCAACTACTGTTTGAAAAAGTCTGGCCAGAAGTGGAATAATTGCGGCCAAAAGCCATAGTTTTGATGTGGAAATAAGGCCAAGCGACTCAACCATACATGAAAACATAGAAAATGGGCTGCAGAAAATTTGTAAATATTTGGCTGTAACAGAAGGCAATTTGTTCACTTAGGGGCAGGATTAATGTCCTCAAAGTTGAGAAATACTGGTAGATAATTCTACATGATGCAATACCATCAGGGAGGTGTCTGATTGGCTCTAAATTTATTCTGCGCAGGACAACGACCCCAAACATACATTAAAAACTATCTTCAACGTAAAGAAGAACAAGGAGCCCTGGAAGTGATGATATGGCCCCCACAGAGCCCTGCTCTCATTATCATCGAGTCTGTCTGGGATTACATGAAGAGACAGAAGAATTTGAGGAAGCCTACACCCATAGAAGATCTGTGGTTAGTTCTGCCAAGTTCCTTCAAAAACTGTGTCCAAGCGTATCTAGAAGAATTGATGCTGCTTTGAAGTCAAAGGGTGGTCACACCAAATATTACCATATGTTTCGGACTATAAGACACACCTGACCATAAGAAGCACCCAGGTTTTAGACAACAGAAAATAGGAAAAAAATTATTTGTTAAAAAATAATTTATTCTGTTTCACCACATTTTGAGAGCCAGCCATACATTTTTTTATATTTTTTTCATCGATTGAGCGGTATGAGGGCTTATTTTTTGCGGGACAAGCTGTAGTTTTATTGGCACCATTTTTTGGTACATACGATTTTGTTGATCACTTTTTTTTTTATTTCATTTTTTAAGCGCTAAGGTGACCAAAAAACTATTTTGATGTATTACATTTTTAAACTCACCGTGCATGTTAAATAATGGTATATTGTAATAGATAGGACTTTTATGGACGCAGCGATACCAAATAATTTTATTTTTTACATTGTGCTTGGAGAAAAATTTCAAAAAGGTTTTTTTTATTGAACTTTTAATTTATTTTTTTTACACTTCTGAAAGTTTATCCAACGTTTTTTTTTTTTTATTAGTTCCCCTAGGGGACTTGAACCAGCGACCAATTGGTTGCATGTGGAGTTGCTGAAACAGCGTAACTCGCTGAGCTACGGTTTCCCTAACTCCCATAGTAGTGAATGGCAGTTACGGAAGCAGCATAGCTACGCGAGTTACTCTGTTTCCGTAACTACTATTCAGTTCTATAGGAGTTACGGAAACAGCGTAGCTCCGCGAGTTACGCTGTTTCAGTAACTCCACATGTAATCAAGTGGCCGGGAGAGCATAGAAAGCTAGAACAGGGTTTAGAGGGCCCCGTTTTAAAGATAGGTGCGGGTCCTAGAGGTGTAACCCGCATCTATCTGACATTTATGACATATCCTGTGGATATTCAAAGAAAAGTAGTAGGACAACAGCACACGTCTCCAGATCTTCAAAGTGGTTTTATTGTCAAAACATCAATGGCAAACAGGCAACGTTTCGACCCATAGTGAGTGTAGGGTCTTTTTCAAGCCTCTTGTAATTTGTATTATGCCGGAATGGGTTTGCCTGGCTTGACAGCGTGCACCGCACCAGACTCGGGACTTGAGCTGCTTCAAAATTTTCTATTTTGGCTTAATATCCTGTGGATATGTCATAAATGGCCTTCATAGAAAACCCCTATAAATGCCGCAGTCGCTATTGACTAGTATATGATAGGTGAGGGTCCGACACGGGAACACACACCAATCAGCTGATCTGGCTGCCTGCGGGCACCGGATGGTTTGAACGGTATGCAGTAGGTAGAGCCGGAAGCAGATGGCTCCAACCACTGCATAGCGGCCCTTCAGCAGAACTGCGGCTCTGATCCTATTCACTTGAATAGGAAGAGAGCTGCAATACTGCAGCTGGGCCGCTATTCTTTGACCGGAGCCATCTGCATCCGGATATCATCCGATGCCTGGAAGCAGACGCAACAGTTGATCGGTGCGGGGTCCGGTTGACGGACCCGCACCAATCATATACTGATGACCTATCCGGTGGAGAAGTTATCAGTTGTTAGAACGTGGAAAACCCCTTTAATTGTGGGCTTAAGAAAATATGTGTCATTGAGAGCTACCTGACGAAGGGTGCAAAACGGGCGTCGAAGTGTTTTTCCTGAGACCACTGACAGCCATCATGCCAGCTACAGGTAATTGAGATTATCCCACGTCCCTTACCAATGTTTGTATAATATTGAAAGCAGTGTATCACTGTATAGACTGTGGATTGTGTTAGTGGAAATTGGGATAGAGGCACACCACATGCTTTCACTGTTTACCTGTTTCACATCATGCATGTAAAATACCTTTATGGTCATGCTGGTGACTCGCTGGTGGTCTTAGAGCTATCATTTTAAGTATGTTTTAATTATATATGTATATTTGTGTGGGTTCTGGGGGATATCCATATTTATGGAACAATAAAATATATATTTTTTTGGACAAATACAGGTCTATTTTTGTGTGTTTGAGACATATATAGGGTTACTATTGTTTGGATTATGTCTTACGCTTAAACGCATGCCCAAAAGGTATTATAGGTGTTAAAAGTCATTGAGATGTAAGACACCAGCTGCTATAATGTATGAACCATACTGTAACAGCAAATACAGGGGGCATAAAATCTTTGCAATGTGCAGACAAGGAATATATACACAGCCTATGCGACTTTTTATTTCTGACAAACTTACCTTTAACCATAAAAAGTAAAAGATAGTATGCTAGCAGAGTTAATAATGTGAGATACATTTTCATCAGGTGCTGTACTATATCCTATCTTAACATGTCAAACGAAATGCCATCAGCTTTTCAGCAGTGATTTCTGCCGGGAGACAAATAATCACTTGTCTGGAGAATAAACTGTTGCGTCAAAAACTGTAATGCAGTCTAAAAAGTTTATTTTCAAGTAAGAAATCTATTTACATATTCTGAATGCCAGCCATATAAAATGTAATTTTTATAAATCTGTTGAATAACTAATATCCCCAAAAAAATCTGCATACATTTTAATAAAACTCAATAAACAGGAAAACTCTTTTCTGCTTTAACAAAAAAATAAAAAAAAATATGTCACATTTCATTACAGTTTTTGTGTATCAAATCTAATGAGGTGCTGAATTATGGTTTTAATGATAAGTACTGCAATGAACCGTGAAACTCTGCAGAGCCGTATTACTTTTGCTTGGAATTAGGAAATAAATTTGCCACTTAATTTTCATACATGCAGTATAATGCCTTCGTTTCGCGCCTACGCTACACAAGTATTTTAGCTGAAAACAACTGGCTATAATAATTTTTAATTGAAAAGTTATAATTAATGAACAAAGGAAGAAGCATCCGGAGAGGCAGTACGGCTTATATATAAGTTATTCAGAAAAAAAGCTTGATAAATTGAGAGGGTCTAAACGTAGCATGGGCTGAATAATAACCTGGATTATTTGTTCATAATTGCTAGAGAGCTGAACATTTTTGATTTCTTATGCAGTATGAGTCCAAAAGGAATGGCAACTACTATAATCTAAATCACACAGTGCTGTTCTCTTCCGTATAAATACATACTGCTTCTTTTGCTATAAATATCAGTTATAAGGTGGTGAAAACACAGACCCCCATTTACGCAAAAGGGATGTGCGGCACATTTGACGTAAAATTTTGGCATTTTCTCTTCACTCGTCAAATTTGAAAAGTGATGGGAAAAGTTGGCGTGTTCTCCATGGAGATGTAAGCAAATTTATCACTGAATAATGTAAAGAGGCCTACATTTCTGATGCTGTGCCTGCTATGAGGCGAAGATTTGATTTTCTTCTATTTGACAGGTGAAAATACACCAAATTTATTTTAGAGACATACATCATATAACACCTTCCCTCCCCATAATAATAATGCACGACAAATGGTTGTTACCGTGAACCGAGGTATCATTACACGGTGATGGTGTGGGCACTATCTAACAGCCAATATTCTGCTGTAATGCCAGCATCACACACACAGTGTTGATGCAGTTTTTGCTCAGTTTTTGCATCCAAATGCAAAGAAAGGTATAAAGAAAAGACAAGTATCTACTTCCTTCGGTGTCCACTTCTGAGTTTGGCTAAAAAACGGAACCACAAACTGCCACAAACACTGGATCAATACTGTGTGTATGTGTGATCCTGGCCTAAAGGCTGACCATTTAACCCCTAAGCTGTAGCGGTCAATAGCTACCATGGCGTCTTAGTGTTAGACAGTGGTAGGGGGCACCCTCTGTCACCCCATCGGAGCCACCACAACAGGAGATGATTATAAGTTGTCATGGTAGTCTAATAATGGCCCTCAGTTCTGACATGTGTATGTGTTTATTGGGCAGTGTGTTATTGAAGTGATTAGGAGATCACAAAATCAAATCCCTTAGTTTGAGAATAAAAAAAATAAAAAAAGTTTACAAAAATAAAAAAAAACAGGTTTAAACTAAAAACAACAATAACATTTATTTTTCCTATTAAAAAAACACTTATAGTACAGAAATAGTAAAAGTAAAAAAAAAAGATATATACATATTTGGTATTTGTAACTGTACAATTGGTGTATAAATCCAACAGAACCATGGTGGAATTGCTGCTTTTTTCTCCCATTAATCCCCGTAATCAATAAAAGTCCATCAATGAGTTATATGTACCCCGAAATAGTACCATTAAAATATAAAAATTCCTGAAAAAAACAAGCCCCCATATAAAATATAAAACAAGCTATGTCTCTCGGAATGTGGCGCTGCAAAATAAAAAAAAATTCTATGAAAAAAGACTATTGTGCAAAAGTAGTAAAATATTTTTTTAAAAAAACCTTTACATATCTGGTATTGCAATGCAGTTTTTTTTCTTCTCATCTTCTTCCAAAGAAAAATAATAAAAGTTAATTGCGGATATATAGGTACCCTAAAATGTTACCATTAAAAAATATAACTTGTCCCGCAAAAAACAAGCTATCATACAACTATGTAGATGGAAAAAAATAAAAAAGTTGTGGCTCTTGGAATACGACAATGAAAAAAAAGATTTCGGTATGTAAAGCGCTTGTTTAGCAGCCAAAATACACTTGAAATACTCCTTCAAAACACTTGATTTTAAAGTGAAATAAGCAGAGCGGTCTATACGAGTCGTACTTTTACATCGCTAAATTTAAAAATGCAGCGTTTTACAAGTTTATTTTTCCCACTAACGATACAAAAAACTCTTCGGAAAAAAATGCCTCAAAATACGCTTGCAAAATTAAAAATCAGTTAGGCATCATTTACACGAGCGTAATATACGCGCGTGCGACGCGCGTGCTTTTCACGAGTGTCGTACGCATCTATATTAGGCTATGGGGCAGTGCAGACAGTGCGTGAGTTTTGCGCAGCGCGAGTGCGTTGCGTAAAACTCACGGCATCTCCTTTCTTTGTGCGCTGTTCGCGCATCACGCATCGATTGAAGTCAATGGGTGCGTGAAAACCACGCAGGTCGCACGGAAGCACTTCCGTGGGACGAGCGTGATTCGCGTAACAGCTGTCAAACTCTGAATGTAAACAGAAAAGCACCACGTGCTTTTCTGTTTACAAACATCCAAACGGAGTGTCATAATGATGGCGGCTGCGCGAAAATCACGCAGCCGCGCATCATACACTGATGACACGCAGCTGTTAAGTGCCTTTTGCGCACGCAAAACGCTGCGTTTTTTGCACGCGCAAAATGCACACGCTCGTGTAAATCAGGCCTTAGTAAAACGTCTGGATTTCTGAAGCAGTTTTTTCTTCAAATCAGCCTCACATTTTTCTGCCTGAACACATACTGTACCTTGTTAAAATAGCCTAAGAAAGGGGGAGCTTGAAGGACGGCTTTGATTGTCATACAGCAGTTATTTCAATGTTGCTGTATAAATCAGAAGCCATTTTTACAAAGACTTATCTGATCTATGGCCTACAAAAAATCTTAATGTGTTTGGCTAGCTTAAAGGGTTTTTCCTGTTTTATGTGAATCACTGTATAAATGTAAAATATACAACTTTCTAATATACTTTATGTTTTAATTCCTCACCATTTTCAAGACATTTGTCAATGAATGAGAAAACATGTTTGTTTGAACGGACAATAATATTAATTTTATAAATCGTGTTGTAAGTTTATACCCTCAAGTAACAAAATATCTATAAATAAAAGGAGACCACTATGGCTGAATAGGGTACTTCTAAATATAAGGCAAAAACAAAGGGCATTTAAAACATTAACCCTTTCAGGACCAGACTAATTTTTGTTTTTATGCTTTGTCTTTTCCTTCCCGCCTTCAAAAGATCATAACTCTTATTTTTTTAGTTGACACAGCCATATGAGGGCTTAATTTTTATGAGACAAGTTGTACTTTCTAATGGTACTATTTAATAGTATGTGTGATGTACTGGGAAGCTGGAAGTAAATTCAGAATGGGGTGAAATTGGAACAGCAGTTCCTCCATTTTCTTATGGGTTTTGTTCATACAGTGTTCACTGTACGGTGAAAATGACACGTTATCTTTATTCTGCGTGTCAGTACGATCACGGTGATACCAAATTTATATAGTTTTTGTTATGGTTTAGTACCTTTAAAAAAATTAAACCATTTGAAAGAAACAAAACATTTTTTGCATCGCCATATTGTGACCCCCGTAACTTTTTTATATTTCTGTCTACAGATCTGTGTAAGGTGTCTTTTTGTACGTGGAAAAACGATAATATTTTGGGGAATGTCGGGCATTTCGATCACTTTTTATTATTTTTTTTTTGGGGGGGGGTTGAAGTGGCAAAAAAACAGATTCGGACATTTTGACCTTTATTTTCCCGGCTACGACGTTCACCGTATTGGATAAATATTTTTATAGTTCAGGCATTTTCGGACGTGGGGATATCTAATGTGTTTAGGTTTATTATTGTTTATTTATTTTTATATGTGATCCAGGGAAATAGAGGTGATTTGAATTTTTATATATTTTTTACATTTTGTTTTTACTTTTATTTAGCACCCCTAGGGGGCTTGAATCAGCGATCACTAGATTGCAATATTGCAGTCTATGGCAAAATCACTCCATTGCTATTGAGACCTCAATAGCAATCTTCCTATAGCAGGAATGAGAGCGTTCAGAAGGCTCCCAGCTGCTAGAGGAATACACCGGCTCGCCCTCACATCTGACACCAGAATTTGAGGGGTTAAATGCTTGCAATCAGAATTATTTCTGATCGCAAGCATTGCCGCTGGGTCTCCGAAGCGTAACACAGCACAGACCCGGCAGCTATGGCGCGCACACTGTTTCTGCCATTACTTTTTTATTTTTCCGTTGATTGAGCGGTGTAAGGGATTATTTTTTGTGGGGTGAGGGGTACTATTTTGGGGTAAATGCAACTTTTTGATCACCTTGACCAAAAGACAGCATTTTGTGGGTTTTACATTTTTTGCTTTTTACAGCGTTCACCAAGTGGGTTAAATAACATTATATTGTAATATTTAGGCCTTTTACGGTTGCGGCGATACCAGTTATGTTAACTTTTATTTTTTCTAACAATTACTTTAGGGAAAAAAATTGGAAATTTTTGAACTTCCAACATTCTATTTTATTTTTTCACTACTGAAAACTTAATTGAATTATTAAAGTCTTTTTCTAAAGGCTTAAATGCCACAGTCAGTATTGACTGCAGAATTTAAGTGGTTAAACAGCCAGGAACAGCGCAACACCCATAGCGTATGGAGCGGGCTCAGTGCATGAGCCCGTTCTATACATCAACCCCCCCCTGCACTATGACCTACCTGGCACGTCATTTTATGGGAAGCAGTTAATGACCTACTGGATAGGATTAAAAGTAAAGTACCGTTTTTTATGATAATTTAAAAACATTGTAGGGGTTATCAGGGTTCCTACATTTTTTACTAATGGCTGCAGATGACATGAATTAATAAAAAAAGCAGTTCTCACCAATCTTTCCCCCAGCGATAATGCAAAAAATATAATACATGACCGCTACACCCTCTCATTGGCTTCAGCGGTAACTTGCTGCCTACATGTGAACAATCACCGGTAGTGCTGCCGGAGCATAAGCGCAAGACCGCCGGGGAAAAGGATAGGTGAGTACTGCTTGTCACGATCTGTGAGTATGTGGACCCACTAGGCCATACCACCGTAGTGGGGTAGCAGCTGGCCAAACAACAGTGTACCAAGTCAATATAAAGTCCGAGCACAAGGGTAACAGTATTAGTCCAAATGTGACCCTAGCGGCAGGTGATGCAAAACGTGGCAGATGATACCAGACGTGGTGTAAGTCAGCAGGCGTAGTAGACGGCACAACACGACTCCAACTCTAGAGATGGCACAGGAACACAGGGAACAGGATACGACTAAGGGACCATTTGCAAGACTAACAGAGGAATACAAACAAAGCTCAGGCAAGGAGTAAAAGGGCAGAACCTTTCTTATGTCCAGGGTGATCATGGGCTAATTAATGATGTCTTACATGTGCTCGCACTGGCCCTAGCGTGCAGCCTAGAGGACACAGCAGAGTGGAGTGGGAAGTGAGATCAGACAATGGCTGCGGCCGTCGAGGGGTGAGTAATCCCGACGGTGTGCGGCCATGGATGTTACAGTATCACTCCTCTTATGCCCATCTTCTTGGGACTAGAGCGAGAGAGGAACTTCTTAATGAGGGTAGGGGCATTGAGGTTCTCTTCTGGCTCCCAGGACCTCTCCTCTGGACCAAACCCCTTTCCAATCCACCAAATAAAAAGTCATTCTTCCTACTCTCTATAAGTCCAGGATCACCCTTACCCTTTACCTAGCACACATCGGAAGAACAGATGGGGGCCACTGCAGGACTAGGAGTTTTAGTGTAGCAGTTCAGGACCACAGTCTTCAGGAGGGATACATGAAAGGAGTTGTGGATTTTTAGGGTAGGAGGCAGCTGAAGCTTATAGGAGACAGGATTAATCTGTTGCAGGATCTCAAAAGGTCAGAGGAACCTGGGAGCAAATTTGTATGAAGGCACCTTCAGATAGATATTCCTTGAGGACAGCCAGACTTTGGTACCTGGAAGACACTGAGGCGGCTCCCTTCTTTTTGTATCTGCCTTTTGCTTCATGCAATCGACTGCCAGCCGAATAGAGGAACGGGTCTGTTGCCAGATTTGCAGAAAGTTCCGAAATGAAGAGTGAGCTGCGGGTACCTGAGATGTAGCCGACACAGGAAGAGGGATTTGTGGATGTTGGCCGTAGACAATGAAGAACAGTGTGGAAGCAGTGGACTCACTTGTGTGGTTGTTGTATGAAAACTCGGCCCATGGAAGAAACTGTACCCAGACATCCTGCTGCATGAAGATGAAGTGGCGAAGATAATTCTCCATGATTTGGTTAATCCTCTCGACGGCCATTGGACTGGGGATGGTAGGTTGAGGAAATGTCCAATTTCACATCTAGGAGTTTACAGAGGACTCTCCAAAATTTTGAGGTAAGGTTCTTTGGCGAAGAGTCAGCAGGGATGCAGCAGGTCTGAGACTAGCCCGGTTTCCTCAAATACAGTGCTGAAAGTCCGCAGGAAACACCGTAGGTCACGGGTTTCCGGTCCCTGTCGTTCCCAGATGGGGTTCGACCATGCCAGGGCCTTGTCAGTAAGGAAAGAGACTATAAATGAAATCCTTGCACCATCGGAAGGAAATGCCCCGACATGTAGACTGAAGTGCATCTGACACTGGTTCAGAAATCCCCTGCAGGTGCACGTGTCTCCGTTGTAACGGGGAAGGAGTGGCAGAGAGAATAGAGAATCTGTACTGCCAGGAGGTGTAGTAGGAAAAACAGCAGGAGCAATAGGAGCAGGTACCGGGAGGGCTGCAGCTTGCATATCCAGCCGATGCGCAATAATGTTCACTGCCTGGAGGAGTTGCTCCTGCCGTGACCGGAGGTCTAGCATATCCGTCCGCATGGCATGATAAGTCGTCGTGGTCTTGGTTTGACCAGCGGGGTCTATGGCCTGAGCTTACTGTCACGATCTCTGGGTATGTGGACCCACTAGGCCATACCGCCGTAGCGGGGTAGCAGCTGGCCAAACAACAGTGTACCAAGTCAATATAAAGTCCGAGCACAACGGTACCTGTAATAGTCCAGACAGTAGCAACGGCTTAGGCACAGATGGGACCACCAAACGTGGGGTAAGTCAGCAGGTACAGTAGACGGCACAACACAACTCCTACACTAGGGATGGCACAGGAACAAATACAGCACGGGATGCAGGATACAGGTAGCAGGGCACGGGAACACAGGGAACGGGATACGACTAAGGGACCATTTGCAAGACTAACAGAGGAATGCAAACAACACTCAGGCAAAGAGTAAAAGGGCAGAGCCCTTCTTATGTCCAGGGTGATCATGGCGAATTAATAATGTTTTACACTTGCGCACACTGGCCCTTTAAGGCCTGGCGCGAGCGTGCATGCTAGCCCAACGGGACACCGCAGAATGGGGCGGAAGTGAGTGCTGGTGTCTCCTGGGGTGGAGATGCGGGCCAGCGCTCACCAGACAATGGCTGCGGCCGTCGAGGGATGAGTAATCCCGACGGTCTGCGGCCATGGATGTTACACGGCTTGTTTTGTTAATTTAGGTCATTTTCAGTTATTAGTAAAACCATTTAGGAACCCAGATAACCCCTTTTAAAAGCAACTTGGTTGTAAAATATTAAAGAATGAACTTGATAAGCCGCCAGCCTGGGTAAGAACTCAAATACTTAATGTCAAGCAGCAGCTGCAAATTAGACTTTAGGGTGCATAAAAAGAGAGATAGAAACCCCTGATCCCAACATAATACTGCCCATCTATAAATACCTTGTAAGACCACATATCAAATATGGCATTCAGTTTTGGGCTCCACATTGTAAAAGGAATATAGGAGAGCTGAGCATTCAAAGGTGGACTAGATGGGAGGTCTTTCTTACAATGAGAGGCTAAAAAAATTTGGTTTGTTCAGTTTCGGAAAAAAGAGGCGACCTTATTGACATGTATATATACTAGTCCTTCTCAATGAATTAGAATATCATCAAAAAGTTAATTTAATTCAGTAATTCAATTCAAAAAGTGAAATTCATATTTTATAGATTCATTACACAGAGTGTGATCTATTTCCAGCATTTTTTTCTTTTAATGTTAATGATTATAGCTAACATTTAATGAAAACCCAAAATTGTGTGTCTCAGAAAATTAGAATATTATATATGCCAAATTTCAAAAATGTATTTTAATACCGAAATGTTGGCCTACTGAAAAGTATGTACAGTATATGCACTCAATTCGTGGTCGGGGCTCCTTTTGCATGAATTACTGATTCAATGCAGCGTGGCATGTATGTGTGAGGTCATTACATAGAACTGGCACATGATTTATTCTTTCAGAGAACTGTACAGAGGACCACAGGACATTCTTTACGTTTGTAGGAAAGGCGATTCAGACATTAATATAGGAAAGGGTTCTTTACAGTTAAAGTAGCTAGACTATGGAATATGTTCTATAACAGCATTAAAAAAAAGGCTAGATGCTTATTTTATGACAAATGGCATTAGAAGTTATAAACAGTTTAGTATGGAACGATGTAAAAGTGATCTGAGAAAGGTTGAACTTGATGAGCATGTGTCTTTTTTCAACCTAAGTAACTCTGTAACAATAAAAAAATAAAAATATTTCTCACTTGGGGCATAACAAATGTTTAGCAATTTGGTAAAATGTACCAAAACTTGCAGACCAATATAGACCACCTCCCTAAATGGATAGTAATGGGCCTTATTACGGTGCTCCCCAATGGCAATCTTCAAGTAACCCCAGTTATGTCATGTGTTGAATGGTGTTCACACATTACAGTTCTATAGTGTTTGTATAGTTTTTTTCCACAACTCCGCAGCACACAGTCTTAGGGATCACACGAGCAGGTTTTGTGTTTTGTTTTTTTACCGTGATTATTATAACATCACCACAAAAGTGGCACTGTTCTGGTAAAAACGCAGCCTGTTTGTGTGAATACAACCTTAGAATTTCCCACAGGGGGAACATTTGCTGCCAGCCCTTTCTAGATCTGTTTCATATATCTGAAAGGGGTTTGTAAAAATCCATCCATATGCTGCAAAAATAACCCCATTAAGATGGAATGGATTTTTAGTTGCAGAAATTTCTGCAACAAATCTGCCACATAGGCCATACACTATTTACAGTTGTTTTACAGAAGTCTTGAAGTAAAGCTTTCTACAATACATTGAACAACAAGCAAGATCTGCTTTTAATTTTCTGGTTCAATTTAGAGAAATTCTCAACTCTGATTGGTTACTATAAGGAACAAACACATTTAGACCATCCGAGTATTAAAGAAAAACCGGGGGGCCCACAGTCCCTAAGTAAGTTACAATACGCTTTTAAGCAACAGAGCCTGCAAAAAAAAAAAAAAATTCAATTTCTTAACCTAAACCAAGTTTGGTAAAGGGGCCTAAGAGCTTTAGTACCCAAACATTTAGATAGCTCTAAGTCCACCACTCCCTCAAGCTAAGATCCTACAGTTTACACCTGTAAGGACAGCGTATATTTTTTGCACATGCATGTCCATATAGTCTCCTTGTATGCAGCAGCATGCCCAGAAGCACGTGTATGGATATGTTGATGCAAACAAACTTATGCTGTCCATGCAGCCATGAAAGCCAAGATTACAGTTCAATGACTGAATGTTGAAGAGAACTATATTACAAAAGTACTAACTGAAAGCTATATCTATTTAGTATACAACCCCATTAAAGCCAATATGAACAGAGAGATCATGTAATGAAGGATTAAAGAAACTGTAAATTAGCTACTTTTTGATCACAGCAATGGTTAATAAATTCAGAGCACATTCACGAGCTAAACCTCATTATAATAATTAGGTTATAATATATTTGCTATACCCTTATCAAATAAAGTAAAAAAAAAAAAAAGGAAAATTGTTGGTCCAAAGCCAACAACTGTGATTAGTATAAACATGATATGGTAGGTTATTACTATGTGTCTCACCTTTGATGTATTCTGAATCGTGTTGTCCCATCTTTTAACTCTTATAGTGAACTGCATATTCAACATTGTCATTATCCCACTGAATGAACTGCTTATCTTTGGAGAGAGTATTTCAAAGTATTCCTCAAAGTTAGATTTTCCAGGAATTTCTTTTCTGTTTAGTAGTTTTTTAACTCCATTACCAACCTGTAAAATATTCATGTCTGTGTCAAACATAAAATGGAAAGGAAATGTTTTGCAAAAGATGGAGGCTGAAATAACAACATAGGACTGTGGTTTGCAAGGCGATAAAGAAGGTTGTGTATTTTTGACCAGCACAGAATACAATATATAAGGTTCCTTAATAAATTCATTCCCATCATTGACACGTTGTGGTACCAACTTCACTTCCACTTCCGTTTCATACAAAGTATATGCTGCTGCCTTAATTATTCCAGGTAGAATTAATGTAGTTATGTTGTTAGGAAAAAAATAGTATACATTTAGGAAATCTGAATCTTTTTCGAGGCACAAAATTGACCCTTCTTGGAGACCACCACCATCTTCATGTGGTCGGGACTGTCCACATTGCTTCAAGTGAGTGCTAAAACTGTTCAAAAAGTCTTTTAATGTCCCTCCAACAACTTCCAAAACATGTTCATCTTCTTCGTAACATATTTTGAAGAGCTCTTCACCTAAAGATGCTTTAATATCTTCTACAGGAATACCTAAAGTGAGAATATTTCATAATTAATAAGACTAAGCTTAATATGCAGTAGTAATTGCTAAAAAGAGGGGAAAGTTTTTAGTAATAATAAAAATAGACAAATTTAACATAAATGCACCTTGTTGAAAAGTTGGCCTGGCCACTGAAACCCTAGGTGATCGGATATTGAGTCACGTCTTATATTTTTCTGACAGTAGTATTACATGAAGATCATCCAAATCCCAATAATTTTGTCCTTATTAGTTTTCAGAATATACAATAGAAAAAGTGAATATAAAATTGTACATAATATACATACAAATATAGTACATTGAAATACACAACAAGAAAAGAAACCCCATACCACACTCCCACTCTTTACACAAACCCTCTCTTCACTCAATAGGGTATCCAGCCAACACCTATTTTTAATTTGTCTATGAACATATAGCTATAAAGATTTGCATAGGCTTATTAATGCTACCCTGCTGCTATCACATTCTATATTGTCATACCAGAAATTATAGCATACGATCTACCCACAGTAGTTACCAATTTTACCCTTCCCATCCCCCCAAAAAAAAAAGAAAAAGGGGGCCCACTCTGCTCCCTCACGGCCAGAGAACATGATCTCCCTCTCCTCCACCAACCCAATTCTGCTGCTCGACCTTTTAGCCATATTCTCCAGACTCATTTAAAAAATGGCTGATCTATACTAACAGAATACAAATAAAATTAAATCTGTTCAGGTTTTGGGACATTATTTTAAATATTATTTTATCTTTAATCTAATGTTTACTGCAGAAAAGCAGGATGTTATTGTTAACTTGATCTAAATATTATTAGCAACAGCAACTATAGAGTTGTTATTATGAAAATTGATAAGGTAAGTATTTGACAAAGTTGATTGATTTGTTTATTACCCATAGAGACCTAAATTACTGACCCCTCAGTGTATTAATTTTACTTGGAGTGTTCATTTAATGAACAATTGCCCCGTGATTGACTCTTTTTATGTTCTTCTTAAAAAAAATAACCCCTTCACACCTGCCATATGGCTATATATGTTCCAACTGCCGATGCCTCGTGCAGTGGTCACATATATAAATGTTGGCAGTCTAGAACGGAGTTTAATGAGTGCACTGCTGCTTCATTGTAAGCAGCGCTTCACTCTCATGTCTGGCAGAATTTTAAGACTCCCGGAATACACCCCCTTGTAGATAGCGCCACACACAACCCCCCTGTAGATTAGATGGCGACACCTAAGCTCCCTCTAGGAGCGGAATCCCCGACCAGAGCGCTCTGGCCTGGGATTTCCCTCCTAGAGGGAGCCCCCAATGTCTCTCCATCCCCCTGTAGATAGCACCATCCCCCCTGTAGATAGTGCCACCCCTGTGCATATAGCCTCACTCCTCCTGCAGATAGCGCCACCTCCTGTGTAGATAGCACCTCCCCCTGTAGATAGCACCCCCCTGTAGATAGCAACACCAGCCCTGTAGAAAGCGCCACCTAAGCTCCCTCTAGGAGCGAATCCCCAGGTCAGATCACTCTGGATGGCGATTCGGCTCCTAGACGAAGCCCCTGACGGACGTCTCTGTCCATATATGGACAGTAAGGTTAGGGGCTCCGACTAGGAGCGGAATCCCCGGCCAAAGCACCCTGACCGGGGATTCTGCTCCTAGAGGGAGCTTAGTTGGCACTATCTACAGGGATGGGGGGTCTGATACTATTTACAGGGGGGATGGTGCGATATGCAGAGGTTGTGGCACTATCTGCAGGGGGTGGCGCTAACTACAGGGGGTGGCGCTAACTACAGAGGGGATGGTGCTGCCTAGAGAGGGGGTGGCGATATCTGCAGGGGGATGGTGCTATCTACAGAGGGATGGTGCTATCTACAGGGGATGGTGCTATCTACAGGGGATGGCACTATCTACAGGGGGTATGGTGCTATGTACAGGGGGTGTGGTGCTATCTACGGGGGGGGGGGGGGCGGGTGCTATATACAGGGGTTGTGGCACTATCTACATGGGCACTTTGGCACTATATGGGCACAACTTACAGGGGGCACAGTGGCACTATCTACATGGGCACTGTGTGTGGCACTATGTGGGCACTATCTACAGTGGGAACTATGGCACTATTTACAATCAGAACTGTGGCACTATGTGAGCACTGTGGCACTATCTATAGTGGGAACTATGTGGGCACTGGCACTATCTACAGTGGGCAATGTGGCACTATCTACAGGGGTACTGCGGCACTATCAACATGGGCACTGTGGTGGTTTCAGGTGGCTGGGATAAAAAAAACCTTAACAAATAAAATTCATGCATTTTTTTAACTACCATGAAAATCGGATGGCAAATGGCAGTTAAAAACGGTCAGACGACCGGGATATGGATTCAAATTTTGAGACACACTAATGCAAAATTTTGAGACACACTAATGCAAAACAGTCATTAAAATCTGACAGTTGATCCTTTGTTAACTGCCCTTCTTTTCACATCATGTGGATAATGAGTGGGAACCGGCTTGCTTAGCCCCTTAGATGCCGTGTTGAAACGCGGCATCTAAGCCATTGGAAACAGGGTGTGGTCCCCTCTGACGTTCTATCACCCCCCGCGATCAAGGGGTGCATATGGTTGTTGTGGAAGCCTGGGTGCCTAATGAAGGCCACCGGGTCGGCCATCTCTGTACTCCTCTTAAGCGGGGGCAGGACTTAATAGGAGAATGTCAGAATCACAATATACTACAATATATTAGAATCTGAGTTTATCGTGCAAGAAATCCAACAATCGTTGGTTCAAGTCCCCAAAAGGGATATAAAAAAAAGGGAAGATACAGTTAACCTCTTCCCGCGCTGCGCCGCAATAGTAAGTCCTGCCGCGGGGTTAGTTCCCGCATCCCGACGTACTATTGCGGAGTAGTTCCCGGCGCACACTGTCCTAACGGACAGTGTCCGGGAACCGAGAGGTCAGCTGTCCCTGACAGCTGACACTCCAGCCTTGCCGGTCAGCGGACCATCGCCGCTTATTTCGGCAATTAACCCCATAAATGCGGCGACGGATTGCCGTCGCCGCATTTAAGGGGTTTGAAGCACATCGGCAGTCCCCACTAAGTGATCGTGGGGGCTACCGATGCTTGTCACGGCAATCGGAGGTCAGACAATGACCTCCGGGTTGCCATGTACGGAAGCCTCGGAGGAGCAGCCTCCACCGGTCCTCCGAGGCTTCTTGTCCTACGTGTGTAGTGTAATGTACTCCAGCAGCGATCAAAGCTGCAAGTCTAAGTGTCCCCTAGTGGGACAAGTGAAAAAAGTAAAAAAAAGAATAAAAATGTTTTCAAAAAAGTGTAAAAATAAAAGTTATAAGTTATATAAACAAGCACTGCATTTTTTTCCTATAATAAGTCTTTCATTATAGGAAAAAAATGAACACGTTAAAAAAAGTACACATATTTGGTATCCCCGCGTTCGTAACGACCCCAACTATGAAACTATAATGTTATTTTTCCCGCACGATGAACACCCCAAAAAAAATCAATAAAAAACGACACTAGAATCGCTATTTTTTGGTCACCACCCCTCCCAAAATAGAGAATAAAAAGTGATCAAAAAGTCGCATGTACCCGAAAATAATACCGATAAAAACTACAACCCGTCCCGCAAAAAACAAGCTCTTACACAGCTTTTTTGACTGAAAAATAAAAAAGTTACGGCTCTCAGAATATGGTGACACAGAAAATAAATTATTTTATAAAAAAGTGATTTTATTGCGCAAACGCTGCAAAACTTAAAAAAACGCTATATACATATGGTATCGCCGTAATCGTACCGACCCGCAGAATAAAATATAATGGTCATTTATAGTGCACGGTGAACGCCGCAAAAAATAAACTAAAAAACATTGTCAGAATTGCTTGTTTTTGGTCACCTGGCTTGCAAAAAAATTTAATAAAAAGTGATCAAAAAAATCGCATGTATCCCAAAATGGTAGCAATGAAAAGTACAAATTGTCTCGCAACAAATAAGCCCTCACCCAGCTCCAGTGGTGAAAAAATAAAGACGTTCTGGTTCCCAGGAATATGGCGATGCAAAATGTGCAGTGTTTTCTAAAAGCGGGTAACATCCGACACCATTTTCAGTGTGACACCGGCCACAAATCTATGAATTATTATTTATTTACCGCATTTTTATACCCTCTTATTATGCCCTGATGTTCTCCGGACAGATTACATATGTTCCCACATTATAAACTGAAATACCAGCAAAACCCCAAACAGAACAACTACCAAGCTAAATCTGCGCTCCAAAAGCAAAATGGCGTCCCTCCCTTCTAAGCCCTGCAGCGTGCCCAAACAGCTGTTTGCATCCACATATATGGCATCGCCATACCCGGGAGAACCCGCTTAAAGCTTTATGAGGTATTTGTCTTCAGGGGCACAAACTGGGCACGACATATGCACTAAAATGGCATATCAGTGAAAAAATTGCAATATTCACACCATCCGCTGTGCATTAACCCCTTTCAGCACTATGACTTAATAGCACGTCATGGTGCGGGGGTTGATGTATGGAGCGGGCTCACGTGCTGAGCCCGCTCCATACGCTGCGGGTGTCGGCTGTGTATTACAGCTGACACCCGGGACTAACGGACAGGAACAGCGATCGCGCTGTTACAGGAATCTGTAAAAATAACAATATACTGCAATACATTAGTATTGCAGCATATTGTACCCGCGGATCCAATGATCGCTGGTACAAGTCCCCTAAGGGGACTAATAAAATGTGTAGAAGAATTAAAGTTATTAGTAGTGAGAAAGAAAAAAAGTTTAGTTAAAAAAAAACACCTTTTCCCATTTTTCTTCAAAAGTAATGTAAAAAAATAAACAGAATTGTTATCGCTACGTCCGTAAAAGGCCGAACTATTACAATATACCATTATTTAACTCGCACGGTGAACACCGTAAAAAACTTAAATAGTTTAAACCACTAAAATCGCTGTCGTTTTCGTTTTTACCGCACGGCGAAAGCTTTAAAAACGAAAACCCCAAAAAATGGAATCAGATTTTCTTCCTATATTCCTATATTTTCCTATTTTTTTTCAGTTTCCCAGTACTTTTTATGGCACTTTAAGGGTATGTGCACACACACTAATTACGTCCGTAATTGACGGACGTATTTCGGCCGCAAGTCCCGGACCGAACACAGTGCAAGGAGCCGGGCTCCTAGCATCATACTTATGTACGATGCTAGAAGTCCCTGCCTCGCTGCAGGACAACTGTCCCGTACTGTAATCATGATTACACTACGGGACAGTTGTCCTGCAGCGAGGCAAGGACTCCTAGCATCGTACATAAGTATGATGCTAGGAGCCCGGCTCCTTGCACTGTGTTCGGTCCGGGACTTGCGGCCGAAATACGTCCGTCAATTACGGACGTAATTAGTGTGTGTGCACATACCCTAAATGGTACCAATAAAAATTACAATTCCTCCCGCAAGAAATAAGCCCTCACATCACTCTACTGACGAAAAAAGAAAAAAGTTATGGCTCTTGGAAGGCGGGCAGTGAAAAACGAAAATAAGAAAGAAAAAATGGATCAGTCCTGAAAGGGTTAATTCATTTCTAATGAAAAAAATGTATAACCCCATGTGGGGTATTTCCGTACCCGGGAGAAATAGCTTTACAAAAATTGGTTGTTTATTTCTCCTTTATCCCTTGTGAAAATGAGAAAATTCAACATTTTAGTGGAAAAAAATTGTGATATTAATTCTCTCCGCCTAATTCTAATAAATTCTGCAAAAGACCCGTGGAGTCTAAATGCTCACTATACCCCTAGAAAAATTCCTTGAGGGGTGTTTCCAAAATGGGGAAACTTGGGGGGCTTCCACTGTTTTGGTCCCTCCAGGGCGTTGCAAAGGCGGAATGGCACCGAAAAACAATCCAGCAAAATCCGTGCTCCAAAATCCAAATGGCGCTACTTCCCTTCTGAGCGCTGTCGTGGGTCCAATCAGCAGTTTATTACCACATATGGGGTATTGTCGTAATCAGGAGAAAATGCTTTACAAATGTCGTGGTTCTTTTTTCCTTTATTCCTTGTAAAAATTTAACATTTCTATGCTTTTTCAGAAAAAAAGTTGATTTTCATTTTCACTGCCTAATTCCACTAAATTCTGCAAAAAACCTCTGTGGTCAAAATGCTAACTATACCCCTAGATAAATTCCTTGAGAGGTGTAGTTTCCAAAATGGGGTCACTTTTGAGGGGTTTCCCCTGTTTTGGTCTCTCCAGGGCGTTGCAAACGCGACATGGCACCGAAAACCAACCCAGCAAAATCCGTGCTCCAAAATCCAAATGGCACTCCTTCCCTTCTGAGCTCTGCTGTGGGTCCAATCAGCAGTTTATTTCCACATATGGGATATTGCTGTAATCAGGAGACATTGCTTTACAAATGTTGGAGTGATTTTCTTCATTATTCCTCGTAAATATTACAAATTTCTATGTTTTTTCAGAAAAAAAGTAGATTTTCATTTTTACAGACTAATTCCAATATATTTAGCGAAAAACCTGTGTGGTCAAAATGCTAACTATACCCCTAGATAAATTCCTTGATAGGTGTAGTTTCCAAAATGGGGTCACTTTTGGAGCGTTTCCCCTGTTTTGGTCCCTCCAGGGGGTTGCAAACACGACATGGAACCGAAAACCAATCCAGCAAAATCCGTGCCCCAAAATCCAAATGGCGCTCCTTCCCTTCTGAGCCTTGCTGTGGGTCCAATCAGCAGTTTATTACCACATATGGGATATTGCCGTAATCGGGAGACATTGCTTTACATATGTTGGGGTGCATTTTCTATATTATCTCTTGTAAATATTAACAATTTCTATGTTTTTTCAGAAAAAAGTAGATTTTCATTTTTACAGACTAATTCTGATAAATTTAGCGAAAAACCTGTGCGGTCAAAATGCTAACTATACACCTAGATAAATTCCTTGAGGGGTGTAGTTTCCAAAATGGGGTAACTTTTGGGGTGTTTCCACTGTTTTGGCACCACAAGACCTCTTAAAACCTGACAAATATATTCTAAAAAAAAAGGAGGCCCAAAAGCTCCTTTGCTTCTGAGGCTGGTGCTTCAGTCCATTATCACACTAAGGCCACATGTGGGATATTTCTAAAATCTGCAAAATCTGGGCAATAAAATATTGAGTTGCATTTCTCTGGTAAAACCTTCTGTGTTACAAAAAAAAATGTATTAGAAATGAATTTCGGCAAAAAAAATGTAATTTGTACATTTCACCTCTACTTTGCTTTAATTCCTGTGAAACGCCTAAAGAGTTAAAACACTTTGTGAATGCTGATTCGAATACCTTGAGGGGTGCAGTTTTTAAAATGGGGTGACTTCTGGCGATTTTCTAATATATAAGGCCCTCAAAGCCACCTCAGAACTGAACTGGTCCCTGAAAAAATAGCCTTTTGAAATTTTCTTGAAAATAGGAGAAATTGCTGCTAAAGTTCTAAGCCTTGTAACATCCTAGAAAAATAAAAGGATGTTCAAAAAACGATGCAAACATAAAGTAGACATATGGGAAATGTTAACTAGTAACTATTTTGTGTGGTATTACTATCTGTTTTACAAGCAGATACGTTTACATTTAGAAAAATGCTAATTTTTGCAATTTTTTTCTAAATTGTGGTGTTTTTCAGAAATAAATACCAAAATTATCGACAAAATTTTTTCACTAACATAAAGTACAATATGTCACGAGAAAACTATCTCAGAATCGCTTGGATAGGTAAAAGCATTCCAACGTTATTACCACATAAATTAACACGTCAGATTTGAAAAAATTGGCTGGGTCCTGAAGGCCAAAACAGGCTGGGTCTTGAAGGGGTTAAATAAAGTTTTTTTTAAATATAATAAAAAAATATTAAAAAGTTTTCCCATTTTCTCCTAAAGCATTGGAAACAAAAATTAATTAACATGATTTTTATCGCTGCGTCCGTAAAAGTCAGATCTATTTCATTCTAACATTATTTAAACACGCACGGGGAATGCAGGAAAAAAATTAATTGAAAACACCAGAATAGCTGGTTTTTGGTCACCTCACCTCCCAAAAAAATAGAATAAGAAGTGGTCAAAAAGTCTGATGTACCAATATAAACTACAGCTTGCCCTGCAAAAAATAAGCCCTAATACCGCTTATTCGACTGAAAAATAAAAAAGTTATGGCTTTCAGAATATGGCGACAAAATATATTTTATTTTTAACAAATAGTTTTTTCCTTTTAAAAGTAGTAAAAGATAAAAGAAACTATATAAATTTGGTATCGCCACAAAAACGAAACCTCAAAACAATGGAGGAATCGCTGTTTTTTCCTATTTTACCTCATTGTATGAAACAAAAAATAGTGTCATGAAAAACAACTCGTCTCGCAGAAAACAAGCCCTCATACGGCTATAGACAGAAAAATAAAAAAGTTATGACTTTTGGAAGGTGGGGAGGAAAAAGCAAAAATTAAAATCCAAAAATGGTTGCTGAGGGAAGGGGTTAAAATTGGTAATAATAACAAGCCATTCCAACTAGTGCCATCTAGAAAATGAAGGTAGCCATCTAACTAGTTACTATGGACAATACTTTCATGTTTTTTGGTAAATATTCCACAATACGATCTACAATTATACAGTACATTGTGTAATGTTAAATTAATTGTACAATGTTACCTTCGGCTTTTGATTGGTCTATTACAATCTTCTTAAAATCATCTCTCTCACCAGTTTTTCCACAAACTGGCAAAACAGGCAGCTTGAAAGTAACGCAAGCAGATCTGCAGATAGAACAATGCGATAAATTACATTCAGTACAATGAACACACGACAAATATAAACATGGATGTGTCAAACTGTTCTATTGTATTATTTCACAAGTAACATTAATTGATATTTAGTTAGGAATTGTTCATTTGTATTCTGTGTTCCACTCTTGGCTGATAACGGTTTATGTAAAGAAATACAAGTCTGTAGCACAAACAGTAATGTTTCACATTTCTTTCAACAAAGTAGCAATCCTTAGAAGCTGTTGACACTGAGTTTTTTGGTGCTGATTTTGACGTGTCGGAATCAGCACCAAAAAACACCCGAAATTGCCTCCCATTGATTTCAATGGGAGGCGGAGGCATTTTTATCCGCTCGCAGGAAAAAAAGCGACATGCTCTTTTTTCTTGCGGTTCCGTCTCTGATCTCCCATTGAAATCAATGGGGGGCAGAGAAAGCGTTTTTCGCTAAGTTTTTTGTCCGCAGTGATCAATGGCCGCGACCGAAAAATGCAGCGAAAACTACGGCAAGAAAGCGCAGGCAGGTCAAAATCTGCCTCAAAATTCCAATTTTTTTTCTGCCTGCAAAATACTCCGTGTGAACAGGGCCTTAGTGTTTTGTTTTTTTTGTCATATCTCTGATGTATAAAATGTTTTACCCTTGTGCCATGTTAGTAAAGTTGGAGCGCTCCCCTCATAAAAACAGCAAACTCATAACTGCTCTATTAGATAAACGGCATAATCTTTTTTTTTTGCAGTTTATGTTAATAGTGCAGCGGACCAGTTCCCATAATATGCTGCCCTTAAAAACGGCAGAATAGTATGAGGATTGATTTGATTTAGGGTAGGAACACACTAGGCGTAAAAACTGCGGATTTTCCGCAACGGATTAATTTCGGAACATCTGCAGCGTATTACAGTAACAGCAGTGTAGTGAGATTTCAACACATTTCATCCCCACACAGCGGAAACATGCCTCAGAAAAACACGCACATAAATTGACCTGCAGTGCGGTTTCTTTAACCGCAGCATGTCAATTAATGCTGCGGATTCGCTGCTCTTCTGTTGCGGGTTTTTCCAATTCAATGGGCAGAATATTATGGGAACTGGTCCGCTGCACTATTAACATAAACCGCAAAAAATATATTATGCCGTTTGTCTAATAGAGCAGTTATGAGTTTTCCGGCAAGTGAAACCAAATCTCGCGAGATCACGGAGCTAAACGAGATTTGGTTTCACTTGCCGGAATCTCACAAAAAAAGAGTCAGAAGTGTCAGGATTCTGAGTACACATTACGTCCAGGCTGGATGGTCATGTGTATTCATTATCAGGACACTGTAGTAATGTTAGGGTTTGTGTATGAGGCTGCACATAGCGATATATCTATATCGCTAGTGCAGTGTAAATGAATGGAGAGGAGTGCATGATGCCGATTGGTCAGCGTCATGCACTCCTCTGTACAACGCCCACTTGGTCGAAAGTAAAAGTACGCCCACTTGGGCATTAAGAAAGCTCATTAGCATAAACCAAAATCGCTCCTAACGTTGTGAAAATAGATCGTTTTTTTAAATAAAAAGCATTACTGTCACCTACATTACAGCGCCGATGTCCTTATATAGGAGATAGGGCACTTATAATGTGGTGACAGAGCCTCTTTAAAGGAACTTAAATTTAAAGATCTTGGTTGCTGAAGTGGAAAATTAGATTTTATAAAAATGGTTAATTATTCTCTCTCGCCAATAAAGTGCAACATTGTATTATATCTGCCACCTCCATAAATGCTGTACATGCACTACTACAGAATATAGTATGATTATTTCAAGTAGGCTCCTGATAACATAGCATCAATAAAAGAAATAGCCCCAAAGCAGACGTTAAGCTCGGTTTACATATTGTTTTTGCCTTCCATCGGTGGTATACATCGAGAGTATACATATGCTTCTGACGGAAGTCTTTGACATACAGGGGTATAGGGTCTCATTGTGAGAAAATATATACCATTTAGTATGTTTATTTTTGACTGTATGCCTCTGAACAGGAAAGCGTAGAAGACTATGATTTCCCAGACAGTAAAAACAAAAAGGTATGCCAATGCATACTGGCAAATGTCAAAAGTACACTCTTTTGGCATCTGTTGGATAAATAGGGCGGAGATTAAATTACGCTATTTTTCTGGCGTAATTTACAATACTTTTCATCCATTTTTCACAAAAGTGCTGAGGGCGACGTAAAAAAAGCAAAAAGTTGCAATTTGAAACAAAAACTTGTAACTTTTGGGCTCTCACAACTTTTCTATGCCAGAAAACTAGCGTAAAGTTCCCCATTGACATCTGCAGGCAAAATTGCTGTGTAAGTCAGAACTGCTGAGCATTAGATACCACATTCAATAAAAGGGGAGACTTCAACAGCAAATGTATAAAACAACTCAAACATTAGACATACACTATAGACAGAGGTCAAGTGAAGGAAAGATTCTTTACTGCATACCACAAGATAACAACAAACTCTTTGAAACTATTCCAACACGTAGAGTCATGCATATAAAGCAATCTCTCGTACATTATTATTCATTTCAGTAGATCTACAATAATGCTTAGAGTACAGCGAGCGGCTGAAGCAGCTGCAAAACATTGCGAGCACTCAACATGCTGGCCGCTTTTTAATATGATTAGTTTGAGCTCAGATGGTTTTGAAAGACAGGTCATCGTTCGGAGAATTAAGAGGACTTACGCAGGACTATTTTTATCCTGGCTCTCTACAACAAAAACACTAGAGAACAGCAGGCGTACGGTGAAGGTCTGAACAATGACTGTGTTGCCTAAAATTCCTTTATTGCTAAAATTAAATAGAACACAACCATACAAATGTATCATTTTAGCTTACCTGTTGGGGCTATATTTTGCTTTGTATCTTGCAATTGTTCTTTGAAGAGCAAGATTCAACCTTTCAAACTGCAAAACAAGCCAAATAGCGCAAATAAGCTTCACAATAGAGATGGTAATGACAATCAACCAACAATAACTTATTGGAAAGGAGTATGTTGAAAGTGTTATCATTTTTGCACAAATTGTTGTAACAGTGATATAGCGATTTCCCTTTACTTATAACAATGTACTTCTTACTGTACAGTATACAGTACAAATAGTTTAAGTTACCAAGGTTCTTTACAGCCTTAGACAATAAAATATACAACGCATAAGCCGCACATAAGTATACTGGCAACTAATTTCAATATACAGTACTGGTTCTCTTATGGTGAGTGGGTCTATTATGCTTTGCATTAAATATGTTTCTATTTTAAAGAAGCCTGTTGCTTATCTTAAGGCGACCCTTCATTTAAAATTAAAAATGTAACTATACATTGCAACTGCATAGTCAACATACCTGGTGCCCTCCTCCTGAACGATCCTGTCGCCGTTCCAATGTCCCAGTTTCCCGTTGTTATTATTCCAAAATAGCCACCGCAGTCTCAGTCTTCCCTATGCAGAGTTTTCTTAGGAAGTCTGAAACAAGGGGGGGGGGGGGGCCCTTGCCCAGCGCCCTCCGATAAACCAGGGCCAATGACTGAAAGCTGGCCCATCATAGGGCAGTGGATGCGGAGGGCATGTCTCAGACTTCCTAAGAAAACTCTGCATAGGAAGGCCTGAGACAGAGGTGGCCACTTTGAAAAGATGACAACAGGAAACCAGAATGGCTGAAACTGCAGCTAAATAGTTCCGTAGGAGGGCACCAGGTATGTTGACAATAAATTTGCAATGTATAGTCTTTTTTTTTTCTTTTTACTTTTGACTAGCGGGTCGCTTTAAGGTGATCAAAAAGTCTATGTTTTCTGTATTCTGACTTTCTTCACTAGCACGAAGAACTAGAAAAGCTAACATTCTGTCACATTTCCTAGAACGGTTATTATTTGACCTTGTAACACTCATTAAAATGTATATCATGGGCAGGAATAAGTGGAACTGTAAGGAATTTCCACTGTCAACAATTTGTATGCCAAGATCAAAGCCGATGAGCATACAATTGCAGAGGCAAAAGAGGCCCCACTTTGATTGCATCACCAGGCATCCCTGTGACCCAATTAGTGTTTATACCTTATAAAGGCAGAAAGCCCAGGGTCAATTGGAGTACCCCAGAGCTGTCTGCCTATACTGTCTGCTTTTAGGAAATAGGTATCCCCTAACAACTGCATGTGTACTTACTAGTACACAGATTAATGTGCTGGTATATAAATACTGTATATGCTAGTATATTATAGTTAAAAAAATAAAGATCATAGGTTGAAATCATAGGATAAAAAAAGTGAATTTGTTTTTATCCTATCTTCAGTTAGAGAAGTTTAATACATACACATCCAAATACAACAACATGTGCAATGCATTTTTAACATTGTTTCTGATAATTGGTGTACAGCTCCAAAAAAAATAATAAAAAAAAATATTGCGAAAATACAAAAAAATGCCTCATACAGCAATGTCGACAAAAAGAAAATAAATGCCACAGTGGAAATCTGCAGCAGACTTTTTTTTCTTTGGTTTCTATAGCTTTTTAGTTAAAGAGGATCTCCCACTAGTTTAGTAATGCCCAATCGCTGTCACACTGATAATTCCAGTGAAAATTGTGTCCCAAAAAGTTTATTATTATTTTAAGTTATGAACTTTTTTCTAAATATGCAAATGAGCCTATTCTAGCCAAATGGGCGGTAACGCTACTCTTTCTCTGTGGGTGCTGTTTGTGTTGTCTGTATGACGCTGTCCAATCAGCGTCATACAGCTTCTCTCTTTCCCTGCACAGCGTGAACTCAGCTTTAGGCCGGATTCACATGAGCGTGTGCGATTTGCGTGCGCAAAAAACGCAGCGTTTAGCGTTGATTCTGGGAATACCCCTTTAAGACCAAAATAAGGTGTTACCCTATGCATGGCTTGCGGTAAAATATTTAAAAAACTGTTGCGTAATGCACATGGTGAGGCTCGTATGCAAGCATGCTTTGTGATTATTTCAAATTGCTGCAGCCACAGATCTGGATGCAGACGAGTGTGAACTGGTTTCAAGAGCTAAATACATAATCTAAAATGCTGGCTGAACCTTTTTAGTGACATCAGTGAAAGAGACAAATATTGTATTGCAAGAAAAATAGGGGATGGGATTTTTAATAAAAGTCGTAATAGTACCATACAGCCAGAGACAGATACTGTCTGACCAGTCGTTGTTTATTTTCAAATCTGCAGGATTCTCTATATGTATTTCTTCCAGGATTTGTGCAATGGATTTTCTTGGCAAATCCGCTAAAAATTCTGCAAGCAAATTCCACTTGTAAAATATTTACTGACTAGATCAGCGCCAGAAATATACCTCAAAAAGGATCTGTCACTAGGTTAGTAATGCCCAATCTCCAAGCTAAACTAATAGGCGCTGTCACACTGATAATGCTAGTGAAAATTGTATCCCAAAAAGTTTATTATTTAACAAGTTATGAGCTTTTTTCTAAATATGCAAATAAGGCTATACTAGGCAAGTGGGTGTCAACACCATCCATTCTCCTGAGGTGGAGCCACGTCACAGCCTCTGACACTGTCCTATCAGCATGAAGCTGCTCCACGCAGTGTGGGAGACTGAGGCTGGAGGGAAGGGGATCACTTCAAATAGCCATATCTCCGGCTGTGGACAACTTAGAAAGTGGTTCTGGAGGCATATGAAAGATGATATTCTAATCTTTCATATGGCACTGCAGTGCTATTGCAGTTCTAGCTGAAAACAACCGGAGATATCACCAGTTGAAAACACAGTCAGGGATGGAAGTTGTATACTATATGATCAGGCTGTGTTACTGGGCTGGGAAGAGAACTGTATAATGCTGATTGGACAGCGTTATACAGAAAATATTACACCGCCCAAAAGAAAAAGAAAAGAATTACCTCCCATTTAGCAAGTATAGCCAAATTAGCATATTTAGAAAAATGAACATAACTTTGCAAATAATAAATGTTTTGGAAAAAAAATTATACCGTAGTTATCAACATCATAGCGCCTATGTGACAGATGACAGATCCTCTTTAGGGAAATGGTCACCAAAAGGACGCAATTCTACAATAATTTTTACAGGTTGTTAAAAAGTGAACAACTCACTACTGCTGAAGGTGGAGAACTGTGCAATTAAAAGTGTATTTCTACCTAGATTAAACCTAAAACTCAACTTCTATTTTGCACAGTTGGACGTTTGCATATCATTCAAATGTAGTGTGGATTCTGTCCTTGAAAATTTATCTGAAGCCACTCAGCTGGCTAGGACCCAAGGAACAATATCTGCTCACACAGTAAGGCCTTATTCACACAAGCATATAAGATTCACGCGTGCGGATCTGGTCCGTGTGTGCTGCGTTATGCATCAGTGTGCCTTGCGATTGGCTTGCTTTATTCACGCACTCGCAAAGCGCATTTTATTTTTGAATCGAATTGATGCGCAAATTACGCACCGCACATGAATGTGCATCCATGTGCAGTGCTTGGTTTTCACGCACCCATAGACTTCAATGGGTGCGTAGATGCGTGAAAACGCACCAATATAGGACATGCAGTGAGTTTCACGCAGCGGACTCTCATGCATGTGTAAATAGCCCCATTGAAATCAATGGGTCCTTGTACTGCGCGTGATTTCCATGTGCAGTACCCGGACATGATTCACGCTCGTGTGAATGAGGCCTAATTGATCTTATTATTTTTTTTTAAAGGAACAATCCCATCATTACAACCACTTCTCAAATCAGATAACACACGGACCTATGTTAGTCAATGGGGCCGTTCAGACTGTTAGTGAATTTCAAGTAGCGTATGAGCATGGCGTAAAACTCACGACATGTCCTTTATTTACCCGTTTTTCACGCATCACGCACCCATTGAAGTCGATGGATGCGTGATGCGTGCTACAGTAGTAAAATCTATGAATGAAAACATAAAAACAGAGTGTCATAATGATGGCGGCTGTGCGAAAATCACGCAGCCACGCATCATATGCTGATGACACACGGAGCTTTTGAGGACCTGTTGCGCGTGCAAAACGCCACGTTTTTTGCGCGCGCAAAACGCACATGCTCGTGTGAATCCGGCCTTACGAAGATCGTTTATGTGTGGATGGTTGTAAAACAATAATAAACTGCCGCACCAGATGAGTTAGGCCACGTTCACACGTGGCAGAATTTTTCTGCTGCAAATGTTTGTGCAATATTTGACAGGTAATTCAGACGTTGCAGATATCACAGCGGACTTGCCACAGATTTCAGTTTTAGCATTGCAAAGGCTGAAATCCGCAGTGAAATTCCGCTGCTTCTCCGCAACATAATGTGCATGCTGCGGAGGGGAAATTCTGCACCGCAGCCTAATTTCTGCACAGTTATTTTTCGCAACGTCTGAACGAAGTTTCCTAAAAATGTATAGAAACAGATGTAAAATTGGCTGCTGCAGAATTCCAATGCGGACTGTCCGCAGCTGAATTTAACAGCAATTCCGCATGTCTGAATGTGGCCTTATAGGGCTTGCTGGAAAATTTGTATGGTACTTTACTGTTGTGTTGTATCATGTCATTTATAATAATTTCCTGATTATGATTTCCTATGTGAATAATATAATTCATCCATAGCAATCATAAAAAGTTTAAGAGTGGGCAAAGCATTTGTTTGAAAACGTATCTATAAAAATAAGAAATACTGGGCATTGGATGACATCTATTTAGGCATCCAGATTCCTCAAAGGTGTACCTATACCTTAGATAACGTCCATTAGTACCTGAATCTGCAACGTAGTATGATCATGTTTACTGTGATTTTTTTTTTTGGTAGTGGTCAAACTAAATGTTATGAACACGTCTATTGACTGTGAGGTCTCTGGTAAGGTCTAAAATCTCATGCCATGTGGCATGCTGTCTCTACTGTTCATGAGTCCAGGTTATGAATCATCTCACCAACACATTTGTGGTCTCATTACACAAAAAACAAGACTAAAGTGTTATTTTTTTGGGGAAATATTATGCAAAGTCCAAAGTCATTGCAAATTATAATTATGCCAGAAAGAGTTAAATGGAAAAGAGGAATAATAATAAAAAAAAGCAGCAAGATGGATACTATCACATAAAACTCAAACATGTAATAGAGAAGATTGCAGATACAAAGAGAACACAGGCTATTCTGACCATGATTTGGCTTATGTGGAGTCTGTCATAAGTCTTCATAAGTTGCCTAAAGTTCCCGTTTGGGGGGAAGGTACCTTTCAGCCTGTTGATCAAGTGGCACTGTATATAGTTAGGGTCGCAAGTCGTTTCGGCACTAAAGTGCTCTTTCCATGACATGGGGTGCCTCTTGGCCAATTAACGCATGTGATTAAGAAAGTGCATCCAATAGGTCCTTTATCTAAAAAATAGTTAGATACAAAGCCATAAGAGTGTTCTTTTGACTCTCCCTCGGGCAGTTTACGTTGTGTATACAGTTTTTTTGCTTGAGATAACATAGGGTAGTAGTCTACTCTATTCTATTCAGAGGCATCCAGCAACAAATCGAATACGTTAAACGTGTACGTCTTTGTAACATGGTAGCCAATGGGTGATGGATCCCACTTGATGGCATCTATGACAGGCATCGGTTAACGGCATTCATTTAATGCAAACGTCGATATTTTTTCCTGGCGTATACGTCAAATGAAGACCACTAAGCATAAATATAAAATTAGCCACTATTTTTCAGACTGCAAGACTTCCTACAGGCTGTTGAAATCAACTGTCTTCCAGATATCTAACAGTGAAAACAGAAGACCATCTACTTCTAGCCCCCTCTGGCTGGAGAATGACAGAGCAGTCTTATTAAAACAGGGTTTTAGATTGTCCGGTCTCCATTGCAGACAGGGTAGTAGGAGAAGGATTGTGCTGCAGCAGGTCACCTCCAAACGTGGCACTAGCAATAATGGAGAGAGAACAAGGTTGAAACAAAATGCTTTCTGAGACACATACAGACTTTTTTTTTTGTCCATTTGGATTGTAGCACACAATCAATAACCACCTAGTACCGCAGCCATTTTCGGTTCTTTTTTTTTTTTTACAGACACGGCTATACGAATTATGTTAATTTTTTTATTTTACATTACTTTAGGGAAAATTGGAAAAAGTTTTTTTTGTACCTTTAGTATATTTAAAAAATATTGAACTCTGTTTCTTTTTTTTTTAGTCCTCTTAGGTGATTTAAGCAAGCAATCGCTTGATCGCTGGTACCATACACTGCAATACTACGGTTTAATAGGAGAATAAACATGGCAGACCTTCATTAGGCCCCCAGGCTGCCATGACAACCATTGGCACCCGAGGTCGCATCGTGGGGCCATCTGCTGACAGAGAGGGTTGCTCCCTCTTTATAATGGCCTAGATACCGCAGCCGCTATTGACCGTGGCATCTAAGTGCTTAAACGTCAGTAACATACAGCTGACACCCACTGAGTATGGAGTGGGCTCAGTGTGTGAGCCCGCTCCCCTTTGGTAACCATGACGTCCAGTAACGTCGCATGTCACCAAAGGGTTAAAGGCGGATAATCTATGTAAACCTCATAGGGGGGAGTTCCCCTTCTGGAGAACTTTTATTACCTGGCCGTCCATTTATTTGAATGAACGTTGTGTAATATTACATTTCCATGCAAGTATCGACAACTTCTCCATGCGAGAACAGAAGACTGCCATGAGTTCCAGTTCCCATTAGCGTATCTGTCTAGCAAAAGAGTGTTGTGAAGAAAGGACAGCCCCTTTAAGAAATCAGACAATGTCATGATAAATGTAGATAACATTTTTTCTAGTGTACGGATTAAAGGAAACCTGTCACATTTAACATGCAGTCTGATTGGCGGGCAGGAGGAACTGAGCAGATTGTTATAACGTTTTGTGGGAAAAGATTATGACCTGTATTTTATACTTTTAAATCCTTGCTAACTCTGGGCATATGAGTCCAGTTGGCAGTACTAGCTTTGTATGTACACTCATGCATGGAAAACTGTCAATAATTGAAGTCACTTCGCCCACTGGACACAATCCCAGAATGAGCAGGGATGTCAATGAATGAATTACTAGTTATACTGCACCTTTTACCACCAAACTATATATCAATCTGCTGTGCTCCTTCTGCTCTATAACACGATGCCTGCAGATTAGACTGAATGTTCAATGTGACAGGTTCCCTTTAATAAAAATACAATTGAACTGTCATAAGTAACAATTTATAAAAGAAGAGGGTATTCTAGGTTGATTAAAGCAAGATAGCAGAGGTAAAGGATGGCGTTGTGTGCCAATGTTCAACAGGGATGACTGGTACCTAAAGGTCTTTCTTCAGCTGTCAAACAGATCAGATATGTAGCGAGGAAGAGAACTGTGACTGTGGCAGTGTAGCTTCATGAAAGTGACAGGACCCTGTGTTTTATACAGTATATTCCCAATGTTCTGTCAAATACCATGACATTCGCACAGATACTGGAATGTGGAAGTTTGGAATTCACAGGTAACATCTGTTAGGTTGGGAACTGAAATTGGACTTCACTATAATAAAGTGCATTTCCTGAGTCTCTGAGTTATCCTCGGTTAAGTTGTAAAGAAATATATATTCCTCAGTTTATTTATCCATCTACTATTGGTTGTCAAGCAATACAGCTGTCATTACAGCTTCTTACAGAGGTTGACATCCATCTTTTCCAAATTCCTGAATGGCAAACCAGCTATGCAGCGATATAGGATTGGGGTGTATCACTGCTTAACAAGGTAGATTGGACATTATGGAATATGAGGACTATGAGGCTCACCCCGGTAGTAACTATAATGTCAGCCATATTGTTTATATCCAGCTTTCTGAGAACTAGATTTAACAAAAGAACAACAATGAACCTAAAAGGCCGATATTTACTGATGATTTTTTTTTTTTTTACATTATTGAAAAATGTTCTTCAATTTTCAGCTTCAATGAATAGATAGGCTTAAACATGTAGTATAGTGTCAATCTGTAATATAAAGCACTGAGTCGTCTCATAAGTAGTTGCGTAAAATGCCATTTATTATTGATCTCATTAACATTTTTTAATAGAAGCTGCCAGACCTGCACGCCTCCCTTTCCTCTAGGATTAGAACCTCTGCAAATAGGTGAACGACTGCATGGCAACATATACAGTATGTAACAGCGAATAGAAGCAACGATAACAGGAAAACACATGTATAAAAACTATCATATAAAATGCGTATATCATAAAAACACAACATGCCACGCACATCAAGGTGACACGAACAAGTAGGTAAAGAAAGTCGTCTAACTGAGCAGGCAAATAACCAAGAAGCTCCTCTCACGCTTATATATACGTATGGTCAACGACCTGCATAAGATACCAACTATATACCCTGTACATACCGTATCTGTAATGGATAACAGAAATAAAGACCCTACGTTTCTGTGCCGCATACACACATAGGCTCTTATCACACCATAAAAATGCTAATAACAATACTGCAGGACTGCAAAATCCAAGTATGCCAACAGCAGTGCGTCACTTGTTGCGTCAGTCCTGGCATTCTTGTCTATGTTGATCTCATTTAACTTAGTATGTTTACAATAAAAAGATGAAAGATAAACATAAAATATAAATAAATAAAATATAACCAAAACAGAAGATCGTTTCCATGACCTATATTCAATGTGACGATAAAAGATCAATAGTCACACACACTATCTACAATACACACCTACACTAAAGGTTCCTTTATTTATACGACATGACGAAAAGAATGTGGCCGAGAAAAATGGTAGCAGAAATAGAAATCTATTTACATCAGGCAGTTCTCTAGATGAAGATGATATGTGTAGCGAGGAGATATTGTATGGGTTCCGTTCTTATAAATAATATGAATACTATAAAGAGATCCTGCTCGCAGTGGGGGAGGGGTAATATATCAATACTCTAATTGAACATTGATAGAAACCGTTGCTTTTTTTGGCATTCTTTAAAATGTCGCACTATTCTTAAGAATACAATACTTGTTACGATAAATGCGATTATTAATAGGACTATTAAGAAATGGCGTCTAATTTTGACAAGTTTGGTGCGACCTTAAACCGCGCCGCTTTCTAACAAGAGTTATAAATGAAGACGATGATACGCAAGGTGGTGCTGAATATGGCGGGATTCGTTTCTGAATATGGTAGACATTACCAGCACCAATTTGTTTCATCATTATACAGGATATATCTATTTCTATATTCCATACTGCTATATTAGAAGTTCACTAGGATACCACAGTGCCCTGCAGGTGCCAGGTTTCTTTACCCTTATTAATGCCACTTTTACATTTGTCATAGGTATAAAGTACTTTCAGGCATTTGTTATGCTGTTCTGACACCTGACAAAGTGTCAATCACTTTTATACATCTTCAAGTACACAAAAGTGAACAAATGATACCTGTTGTATGTGCGACATTTTAGTCATACACCGTGAGATGTTTTAAAGCATTCAACCCAAGACTAAATGGTTGCATGTGCGACATATCTGTCATAGAGCGGGCACCCAGGTGGCACATTTATCCTGGAGCCCTTCTTTTTACTTGCCCCCCCACATTGCATGTGACTTTACCTCAGGAAAGATTAACTTGCGGATGCTCTCGGCTAGAGTGTGCAGGTAGACCCTGGTGCGGCTGCTCTTCCTCTGTGGCGGCTCTTCTTGCAGTCTCCTCTGCCGGACAGTCGTGTCAGTACAGATAGGTGGTGGTGCAGCAGCAGCCGCGGTACTGGCGGGCACCTCATCGTCGCCCTCCTCTGAGCCGTGGCTCTGTGTCAGCATGGAGAAGGGGCATTCTCCAGTCAGCTTTAACTCTTTGAGCTTAGTGCAGAACATGTTGTCGGCTCCTGCGCAGCTGTTTCCCGGGCTTCAGGTGCTCTTCTGTGGAGAAACAACAGGACTAGCGGGAGCCGGACCCCATGACAGGCTCTGGGAAGGTTTCACATGAACGGCTGCTGGAGTCTGGCGGGGCGGAGAGGAGCTGGGAGAGGGGGAGTCACCGAGAGGATGCAGCAGCCACACAATACCCTCTGCACTTTCAATGGGGGGACTGACTGGTGTCACACAAATTCCTATTTGTGTGATGTGTGGCTATAAGACCCATTATACAGGCGAGAAGTGTTGTATCTCCCATAGGACGGCTCCCACAGGTTGCATGCCTAAGATTTTCCTTATAACTCTTGAGTTAAAAGTGGTAAAAAAAAAAATGAAAAAATTCTATTTATCCATCTCTTAGTTCTACCTGGTTTCTAAATGCCATCAGTTGACCACAGACATAGACTATGAGTAACCAAAAATGACTGTGTTGTTCATTGCCAATCCAAAGGTGGCAATAATTATGATGGATATCATTACATCTCCCAAATGGCAAATCTAATGGTGAGGTGGTTCTCTATTCAGCACTCTAGGTTGGCAAGATATGTTGGTTGTTATGCAGTGTGCCTAGACAATTATAAGTAAAGGTAGCTATAGCCATCGCAATGTCCCTTGTGACAGCGCCAACATGCCAGGCCGCACGCTCCCTGTGTAATATGCACAGTCTGTGCTCTGTAGAATAGCTGAGGACATTCTTCATTACTCAGTGTCGCTATGCAGAAGGCTTACAGTATACCTCCAAAGTCTGTGCGAGAGGAAAGGAGACGGGAAAGAGTGGAACGCTTAAGGCTCCTGAACACGACCGTGAGTCCAGTCCGTGATCTGTAGAAAGATAGGACATATTCTAACTTTCCACGGATCGGAGAGTAAGATCCGTTTTCATGGACCAGTTCACCCACTGAAGTTCCATGTAAACTTTCGGGTACCACTTGGATGCTGTGAAAAACGGGCCGAGTGGCACACGGTCATGTGCAAGAGCCCTTAGCGCTTCACAGCAAAAGGGTCATATGGTCATTGCCACGAGCCACCCCCTCCTGCACTATAGGACACATATACAATTACATGCATAAGCGCTGAATGGCGGGGCACATTACATTGCCCACCATACAGCGCCTTTCAATGACGTAAGCGGCGCTGAACATGCATCGTTGAATGTAAGGGCAAGGCACCCTGCCAATCAGCGCCTTTCAGCGGTGCAAGCGGCATGATGACGCCGTTCAGCCCAAGCAGAACTGCTCAGAAGAGAGCAGGCTTGCACTGCAAGAGGACGGCGTGGGAACGGGATCAGGTGAATATGTAAAAAAAAATTCTGTTAAAAGTGTGAGGGGCTATATGTGGAGCACTATCTACAGGGTGTATTATATGTGGGGCACTATCTACAGGGGGGTTATATGTGGGGCACTATCTACAGGAGGGCTATACGTGGGGCACTATCTACAGTGGGGGCTATATGTGGGGCACTATCTACAGGCGAGCTTTATGTGGGCACTATCTACAGGGTGTATTATATGTGGGGCACTATATACAGGGGGGCTTATATGTGGGGCACTATCTACAGTGGGGGCTATATGTGGGGCACTATCTACAGTGGGGGCTATATGTGGGGCACTATCTACAGGCGAGCTTTATGTGGGCACTATCTACAGGGGGGCTATATGTGGGGCACTATCTACAGGGGGGGCTATATGTGGTGCACTATCTACAGGGGGCTATATGTGGGACACTACAGGGGGGCTATCTGTGGGGCACTATCTACAGGGGGGCTATCTGTGGGACACTATCTACAGGGGCTATATTTGGGACACTATCTACAGGGGGGCTATATGTGGGACACTATCTACAGGGGGGCTATATGTGGGACACTATCTACAGGGGGGCTATATGTGGGGCATTATCTGCAGGGGACTCTATGGAGGGCACTATCTACAGGACGCTCTTTAGGGTGCACTAGGTTGTGGGGCACTATCTACAGGGGGCTCTATGTGGGGCACTGTCTACAGGGGGCTCCATGTGGGGTAATGTCTACAGGGTGTTCAAAAGCGCAGTGTCTACAGGGGGCTCTATGTAGGGAACTGTCTACAGTGGGCACTATCTACAGGGTTTCTATGGGGGCACTATGTACAAGGGGCACTGTGTGTGTGGGGGGGCAGTTTATGGTGCTATTATAATCAGGGAAACAGTGTATGGTGCTATTATAATTAGAGGTGCAGTATATGGCACTAGTATATTTAGGGGCGTAGTGTGTGGCACCATGAGAATTTTATCTTCGTTTATAGGTGCAGAAATGTTTGAAAATTGAGAAGCTAAAGACATCTGAGCGAAAAACTGTAGAAATGGGCTGTGGCCGGGAGAAGTCATCATAGAGGTCTGGACCAGATGAAGAAGAAAAGAGAAAAATAGCAACCAGAATCTGAGAAGACGTCACCTATGAGTCACTTAATGTAAATGTTTATTCTGCCTCTAATCAGTACTGTAGTCACTGTATGATATGCAGCGAGGTTTTGGGTGGTATGATTTTTTTTTAGTGAAACAGCAACTCCCAGCATATCCTTACCATTGTTCAGCCTATGCTGAGAGCTGTAGTTTTAAGCTGTACAAACCTATACGGCAGGGGTTGCACTGAATGGGGCTGTATTTGTGCTGGGGCTGTATTTATGTACTGAGCTTGGTTTTGGTGCTGTATTTATGTACTGAGCTTGGTTCTAGTACTGTATTTATGTACTGAGCTTGGTTCTGATGTTGTATTTATGTACTGAGCTTGGTTCTGGTGTTGTTTTTATGTACTGAGCTTTGTTCTGGTACTGTATTTATGTACTGAGCTTGGTTCTGGTGTTGTATTTATGTACTGAGCTTGGTTCTGGTGTTGTTTTTATGTACTGAGTTTGGTGCAGGTATTGTATTTATGTACTGAGCTTTGTTCTGGTGTTGTATTTATGTGTTGAGCTTGGTTCTGGTACTGTATTTATGTGCTGAGCTTGGTTCTAGTGCTGTGTGTATATATATATAGTGAGCTTTGTTCTGGGGCTGTATATATGTACTGAGTTTTTTATGGTACTGTATATATGTACTGAGCTTGGTTCTGGTGTTGTATTTATGAACTGAGCAATTTTTCTGGTGTTGTATTTATGTACTGAGCTTTGTTCTAGTGCTGTATATATGTAGTAAGCTTTGTTCTGGTGCTGTATATATGTATTGAGCTTTGTTCTGGTACTGTATATATGTATGAGCTTTGTTCTGGTACTGTATTTATGTGTTGAGCTTGGTTCTAGTGCTGTATATATGTAGTGAGCTTGGTTCTGGTGCTGTATATATGTACTGAGTTTTTTTCTGGTACTGTATATATGTACGGAGCTTAGTTCTGGTACTGTATTTATGTGCTGAGCTTGGTTCTGGTGCTGTATATATGTACTAAGCTTGTTCTGGTGCTGTTGATATGTATTGAGCTTTGTTCTGGTATATGTATGAGCTTGGTTCTGGAGCTGTAACTATATGGGATATATTTATAATAACAAAATTGCAGGGCAGATGGAATTGTTTGCAATCCATTGTATATTTAATGGGAACCTGTCTGGTAGTTTTAACCCCTTGAACCACCACCATGCGGTAATACATGACCTGACAATATCTCCAAACATTTTCTTGTATGTTTTTTTCAGATGCAGTAAAATATATAAAATCAACTTTTAAACCGGCCCACACTATATGCTATCTACCTTAGTGACCACTAATACGCCTTTTTACGTCGGTCACTAATGGGCTTTAGGCTAGGCTGACGCCTTTTCACGTCAGCCTAGTCTAAGTCCTGCACGGGTCTCCCGTGCAGGCTGATGCCGGGGCTCTGCTGTCTGATGACAGCTGAGCTCCTACTCCAACGCCCGCGATCGAAGTTTACTTCGATCGTGGCCGTTTAACCCATTAAATGCCGCCGTCAATAGCGAACGCGGCATTTAACTTTGTTTACAGAGGGAGTGAGCTCCCTCTGTCACCCATCGGCGGCCCGCGAATGTAATCGCGGGTCTCCGATGGGGTGTCATGGCAGCTGGGGGCCTGATAAAAGCCCCCAGGTCTGCCCTGGACATATGCCTGTTAGGACGCGCCGGAGGCACGTCCTAACAGATTGCCTGTCAGATTTACACTGACAGGCAATAATGCTCTGGTATACGAAGTATACCAGAGCATTATAGCAGCGATCGGAATATCGCACAGTAAAGTCCCCTAGTGGGACTAATAAAATAAGTCATCAAAGTGAAATAAAGATTATTTATAAAAAGTACAGTAAAAAAATAAATAAAACCATTTATTTCCATAAAAAGTGGTTTTATTTAGTAAAAGTGTAAAAAAAAAAAAAAGTACACATATGTGGTATCGCCGCGACCGTAATGACTCCATTAATAAAGTTAATATGTAATTTAAACCGCAAAGTGAACACCGTAAAAAAAAAACGCAAAAAACCATGGCGAAATTGCAATTTTTTTCCATTGCCCCCCAAAAAAGTCATAATAAAAATGAATCAATAAGTCCCATGCACCCCAAAACAGTACCAATCAAAACTACATCTCGTCCTGCAGAAAACAAGCCCAAAAAATTGATGGAAAAATAAAAAAATGACGGCTCTTGGAAAGCGACGATGCAAAATCAAATAATTTTAGTTCAAAAGTGTTTTTAATGTGCAAAAGTCGTAAAAATTAAAAAAACCTCTACATATGTGGTATCGCCGTAATCGTACCGACCCATAGAATAAAGGTAACATGTTATTTACGTCGCATAGTGAACGGCGTCAATTTAAAAACGCATAGAACAATGGCGAAATTTCAGGTTTTTTTTATAATCCCCCCCAAAAAGGTTAATAAAAGTTAATATAAAAATTATATGTACCCAAAAATGGTGCTATTAATCCCGCAAAAAACAAGTCCTCATACAGCTATGTAGACGAAAAAATAAAAAAGTTATAGCTCTTTGAATGCGACTATAGAAAAATGAATAAAATAGCTTGGTCATTAGGGCCTAAAATGGGCTGGTCACTAAGGGGTTAAAGGGTCATGGGGTGGTGCCGCTAAATCCTGAAGAGTCAAATAGTCCTCCCTCCAAAACCACCTTTCCATGCTTGATTGACATCCCCTGGCTGTTATACATCACTACCAATCTCCTCCAAGTTTCTCGGATGCGCCATTGCCTTGTACTACTTGTACATATACCGTGCAGCGAGGTGTACTCTGCCCGGCTTCATCGCTGCACCGAGCATGACAGGGAGTACAAGGCAACAGCGCATCCGCAAGAGTTAGAGGAGGCTGCTAGTAATGTAGAGCAGCCAGGGAGATGTCAATCAAAGTCTGGGGGGGGGGGGGCACCATTTCAATTTTCGCCCCAGGTAGCAGAAAAGCTAGAATCGGCCCTGGCTTTCCCTTCTTGTCCGATTCCACAGAAGAGCTATCGTAGCACAAATTGATGGAAAGATCAACACTGGCTATGATAGAAAGGTGTCAGACCACACAGTGCCTCACAACTAGCCGCGTTTGGGGCTGCACAGCTGCAGAAAAGTCAAAGAGCCCGGGCCACCATCAAAAGCACTTACAATCGACACATCAGCATCAGAACTGAACCGTGGAGCAGTGAAAGAAGGTGACCTGTTCTAATGAATCATGTTATCTTTTAAATCATGTGGAAGGGCGAATTTGTGTGTGACGATTACCTGAGGAAGAGATGGCTCCGGGATGCACTATGGGAAGAAGGCAAGCTGGTGGAGGGAGTATGATGCTCTGAGCAATGTTCTGCTGGGAAAACGTGGGTCCTGGCATTCATGTGGATGTTACTTTGACACGTACCACCTACGTAAACATTACTGCAGACAAGTACTTCACTTCATGACAGCAGTATTCTCCAATAACGCACCCTGCCACACTGCAAAAATAGTTCAGGAATGGTATGAGGCACATGACAAAAAGTTCAAGGTGATGACTTGGCCTTCAAATTCCCCAGATCGCAAGCATCTGTGAGATGTGCTGGAAAAAGAAAGTGTGTATAATTATACTACCACATTGCCATACAGTCCCTGGATAAATGTTGCTCTACATTACCCAGATACTTAGTACTCAGTTTGCTTAGGTAGTTCTATGCAGTGCCCAGACAACACCCATATACTGTAGCGATAATACAAACAATTCTCAGTTCCGGCTGCACATACAGTGCCATACTATCCTCCAGTCAGTGTCATATTTTTGCCCAGTCAGAGTGCCCACATAAAACCAACTATTAGAGACGTGTGGATTTCCAGATATTCATTTTGGATCTTTTTTTTAGCAACCGCGTCATCTAAGTCGTTAGAAAGAGGGGGGGGGGGGTGCTATAATATGCTACTGGTCAATTACCCTGTAACGTTACATTCAGGGGGAGTTGATTAGAGCGCAGCAGACATCACATGACCTGTGACATCATGCAGTAAAAATGACATGTTAACTTTATTCTAATCGATACGATTACGGAGATACCAAATCTATATAGTTTTTTTTATGTTTTACGACTTTTATAAAAAAAAATGACTTTTTAAAAAAATAAAAATAGTTTATGTCGCCTTATTCTGAGAGCCAAAACTTTTGTCTTTTTCTGTTGATTCAGCAGTTTGATGGCTTATTTTTTGCGGTGCGGGCTGTAGATTTTATAGGGGTAGATGCGACTTTTGATCAGTTTTTATTCCATTTTTTTGGGGAGATAATGTGACCAAAAAACAATAATTTTGAAGTTTTAAATTTTTTTTTCTTTACGCCATTCATTGAGCAGGTTAAATAAAGTTATATTGTAATAGTTCTGACTTTTACGGATGCAGCAATACCAGTTATGTTAATTTAAATTTTTTAACATTATTTTAGGAAAAAAATGGGAAAAGGTTTTCTTTTTAACTTTTGATATAATTTTTTTTTCATTATTTAATTCTCCCCCTAGGGGACTTGAACCATCTTGCACTATATGTGGCATTACTAATGTGTTGCAATATATCATGATTTTGACAGAGGAGGCAGGGCTTCATGGGAGTACAAAGATGGCAGACCTAGGGGCATTCATTAGGCCCCCAGGCTGCCATAACAACCATCGGCACCCCGCGATCGCATTGCGGTTGGGCCGATGGGCAGTCGGAGGGGGTCGCTCCCTTATTTTAATGGTTTGGATGCTGTTGTCACTATTGACTGCAGCATTTAAGTGGTTAAATGGGCGGAATCTAAGTGATCTTCAATTCCGTCCGTTGCAGGGGGGTGTCGGCTCTAACATGTAGCTGACAACCGCTCAGCCTGTGAGCGCACTCCATACTTCCCCTTGGCGGCTGTCACGAATAGTTACGTGACATGTCGCCAAGGGGTTAAAGGCTATGTACATTTTTAAACTCATTTTTTGAAAAAATAAATAAATAAAACAGTGTCTTAGGTAATTTTAACCAACTTTGAAATAGTTTTTTATTAAAAAATCTTTTTACTTTTTGAGATAAAGCTTATATGTGTCCTGAAGTGGCGTAACTACTGCCGTAGCAGCCGTAGCGGCTGCTACGGGGCCCGCGGCATGAGGGGGCCCATGTCGCCCACCGGCACGGGCCCCCACCATGGCCGGAGGCTCCACTAGCAGACGCTATGGCTGCTACAGCGCGACACCACTGAACACTACGGCAGAGCAGGGAGGTATCTCCCTGCTCTGCCATTAAACAAAAGACATGTATCCCCTATCCACAGAATAGGGGATACATGTGTGATCGCTGGAAGCGATAGGGAGAACGGGGGACAGAAAGTCCCCTGAAGTTCTCCATCACAAACCTCGGACTTCCAGGGTCTGTGTCGGCAGCTCCATAGAAATGAATGGAGCGCCGGTCGCGCTTGTGCGCATGCGTTACCAGCGCTCCTTTCATTTTTATTGAGCTGCGCAGACGCCGGAAGTCAGAGGTTAGTCATGGAGAACTTCAGGGGACTTTCGGTCCCCCGTTCTCCCTATCAATGCCAGCGATCACACATGTATCCCCTATCCTGTGGATAGGGGATGCATGTTATTTGTAGGACACACTATAGGTCGCATTTTTTTTTGGGGGGGCCTGTATGGCGTTCCCTACAGGGGGTGGGCGCTGTATGGCATTCCCTGCAGGGGGGGCTGTATGGCGTTCCCTGCAGGGGGGGCTGTATGGCGTTCCCTGCAGGGGGGGCTGTATGGCGTTCCCTGCAGGGGGGGGCGCTGTATGGCGTTCCCTGCAGGGGGGGCGCTGTATGGCGTTCCCTATAGGGGGGGGCTGTATGGCGTTCCTTACAGGGGGGGCTGTATGGCGTTCCCTACAGGGGGGGTTGTATGGCGTTCCCTACAGGGGGCTGTATGGCGTTCTCTACGGTGGGGGCTGTATGGCGTTAGCGCCATACAGCCCCCTCTGTAGAGAACACCATACAGTCCCCCTGTAGATAACGCCATACAGTCCCCCTGTAGATAACGCCACACAGTCCCCCCTGTAGATAACGCCACACAGCCCCCCCTGTAGATAATGCCACACATTCCCCCCTGTAGATAACGCCACACAGTCCCCCCTATAGATAACGCCACACAGTCCCCCCTGTAGATAACGCCACACAGTCCCCCTTGTAGATAACGCCACACAGACCCCCCTGTAGATAACGCCACACAGACGCCCCTGTAGATAACGCCACACAGACCCCCCTGTAGATGACGCCACACAGACCCCCCTGTAGATAACGCCACACAGTCCCCCCTGTAGATAACGCCACACAGTCCCCCTCTGTAGATAACGCCATACAGTCCCCCCTGTAGATAACGCCACACAGCCCCCCTGTAGATAACGCCAAACAGTACCCCCTGTAGATAACGCCACACAGTCCCCCCTGTAGATAACGCCACACAGTCCCCCCTGTAGATAACGTCACACAGCCCCCCTGTAGATAACAACATACAGTCCCCCCTGTAGATAACGCCATACAGCCCCCCTGTAGATAACGCCATACAGACCCCCCTGTAGATAACGCCACACAGTCCCCCCTGTAGATAACGGCATACAGTCCCCCCTGTAGATAACGCCATACAGTCTACAGGGGGCGCTGTATGGCGTTATCTAGAGGGGGTGCTGTATGGCGTTATCTACAGGGGGGTGCTGTATGGCGTTATCTACAGGGGGGGGCTGTAAAAAAAGCACTATCTACAAGGGGGGGTTGTGTGACACCCAGGGGAGGGGGGGCCCCAGTCAAAAGTTTGCTATGGGGCCCAGTCTTTCCTAGTTACGCCCCTGGTGTCCTGTATACATAGAAGCTGTATATTGTCGTCAAAGCCGATTCCGTCAAGTCAGCAGGACTCAGTTCATGAACTTAGATCTGATCGTTATTAACTGAATGCTGCGTGTCAGACATTCAGGACCAGCTTTCAGCCTGACCTGATGTAATCGACTAGAACAGAAATACAGCTTCTTTATATTCAGGATACATAGAAGCTTTGTCTCAAAAAGTTTTGTTTTTTTTTATAAAAAAAAACAATTTAAAAGTTGCTTAAAATTACCTAAAACATTGTTTTATTCATTATAAAAAATAGTTCAAAGGTGTACTTAGTTTTTCATTTGGTGTTGATGGTCATGACTGTAAACAACTGGGTAAGATTGAAAAAAGTTTTACTAAAAGTTTAGCTCACCTCATAACCACCACGCTATGGTTGCGTTTTCCAATGCATTTTTCATAATGCTTTGACTGATGCAGAGAGTATGTAGTTAATCCAAAAGCTGTGGGTGCTTGTAGATACTCCTGAACTGATCCTGTGTCGACTGCAGGCAATTGAAGCAAAAAATGGTATGTAGAAAGCTATGATTAAGGATCCTAGCAGTCTGAAACGCGTAAGCGTGGTCCCGGGATTTTTGTTTTATCCCTGTTTTAAAAAATGACCTAAATAAAAATTGGAATTTTAAATATTCGAGTGCTGGATCTGCCTTTTCTACACACCATTTTTAACTGGGTAAGACTATTGCAATCACTGTGTTATCTGCTATCAGGACATATATATATATATATATATGTTTAAAAGATCCATTAATTTTAAGGGGTGTTTAATCCCTCTTATATTGATTTTTATCCTAGACTCAAACTTAGTATCTCTATTATGTTTTTTGAAGACATGTGCAAGTAGACATGTGGTACAGTATGTGCGAAAATTGTACACCTGTAACTTCAACAACTTCCCGCCCTGCAACATAATAGAAGAGGTAGCACACACTCACAAGTTTTTCACATAAAAAGTAGTTTTATTGTGGAAAAGCAGTGAAAAAAAAACAATCTACATATATTTGGTATTGCCATAATAGTAACCATATGTATAATTAGGTTAACTGCTAATTATACCACATGTAAAAGGAAAATCCAAAGACAATGGCAGAAATTATGTTTTTTGTCCATCCCTACAAAACAAATGAATAAAAGTTAATCATTAAGATATATGTATTCCAAATTGGGGCTATTTGAAAATACAACTCGTTCTGCAAAAAACATGAGAATACAGTTATGAGAATGCAGTAAGGCGCAGTTCACACTGAGCTTTTTGGCGCTGATTTTGACGCGGAAGCCGCATCGGAATCAGCGCCAAAAAATTTCCGAAATCGCCCCCATCGATTTCATGTCCTTTTTTGCCACAGTTCCGCCTCTGACCTTCTATTAATTCCTGAAGGAAGTTTGAGGCAGATTTTTTCTGCCTGCAAAATACTCCGTGTGAACAGGGCCAAATGATGACCAACATCAATATCAGAAAACAGTGGTAGTAAGGAAAAATAGCATAAAATTATCCAATCAGAACCCCAAAGTCCCAGTAGTAATTGAAAAAAAATAAAAAATTCTTAGGACATATCCAGCACACAATGGGGTTGAAAAAAATCGTATACAAATTTATTTAATGAAAAAATCAGTAACATTTCCCAAAAAGGCTAGTGCCTAATAAGGTAAATCCACTTAAAAGCGCTCCAAACCTCCTGACCCGGTAGAAAAATGCAGAAAAAGTTATTCCACATTTGAATGCATATGCCTGAAACTGGCAGAAATTGGGCATAAAAATAAGTCCCTTGGTTAGATCACAAATTGAACATCGCTGGGATTTGGTAAAACAGAGTGTTAGATAGTAGATATAATCACTATGGATATTACACAAATATCTCAAACATAAAAAAGATAATTAGCACAAGCCATCCATTGATTCTATATGTAAATGTAATCTTCCCCTAAGTCAAGTAGAAATTCTATTAGGAGATGCCAAAGTAGACAGCCTATACACAACTAAAGAAAGAGCACAAAAGCCCAAGAGTACCAAAACTATTAAATATTTATTATACAGAAATCAAACATATATATATATATATATATATATATATATATATACAAAAATATATATGACATTTTTAAAAAGTAGGACCATGGAAGGATAGGGATACAGTAAAGGCAAGATGGAAACATGCTAAGTGGTATACAGTACAACCAGCCACAAGTACCGCTAAACTATTGCATCTATGTAAAGCCCACATATAAATATTTATTTTACATGTTCATATTTATATGTGGGCTTTACATAGATGCAGTAGTTTAGCGGTACCTGTGGGTGGTTGTATTTTTATATTTTCATGTGGGAGTCCAATAGCAATAGGAACAATAGCCAAACATTTGAAGTACCTTGATCCGCAGGCGAGGAATGAAGGCAAGAGTCCCCTTTAAAAAGGCTGCTAGGACTGATGTCATTCAGGAGTGCTGATTGCCCCGGCAGCCCAATGCTGCCAGCTGTGCTCAAGTGGAGGGCCGTGGCCAGATCCAGCAGTGCCGCGGATGAAGACAGGAGCAGAAAAGGAGGCGTTTGGTTGCTTTGCATCCGTACATCACCATCAGCTGAAGCAGTCGCCGTAACAAAAGTGCGGGGTGAAATTTTGATAATATGCCAATTGTCTACTCTTTGAAAACATGTCTAAATATCGGGTTTTATTTGTACACGTCACAGGTGTGAAAATTGATACCAGAGGTGCAAAATATCCAGGTACATCTTTTCTGAATTATTTTTACTTAGATCCCGACACTAACTGTTTGTGAATGAATAAAGGTCACCCAATGTTGAGTCATGGTTATCATTGCTACGCTTCTGGGAATTTACAATACAAATTAATTTTGAGACAGAATTGAACAGAAAATCAAAACGCGAAATTTCTGCATTAATCAGTTAAATGGAGTTTGAATCAATGCCAAATTACTGTCATTGTCATTAATGCAGGCTGTTCGCTCATGAAAGCCATTTTCTTTCTTGCTGTTCCTCTGCACAGGCCCAAATCAGCCACCTGCTTATTTAGTAAGTATACATTAGGATGATTCATAATAGCCATTTTGCTTTAGTTAAGGCATACTAATAGGCTTGCAATGTTGAACAAAACATTGAATTAAAGATATGACTGCTCAAATAATCTGAATTTTATTTTGTTTTAGAATTTATGAAAATTTTGTAAGGCATTTTGAAAGGAAGGCAAAGTATGTGTAGCCATTTAAGTGACTAAAATATATCATTATAATGTTTTTTTTCGACGACTTCATACCTACAGTATCTCAGTAGGTAATATAATTTACAGTATGATTCTAAAAAGTCAGAAATATGGAGTAATCTAATAGTTTTTTTTACCTTTATTTTTGTTTAGTTGGGGATTTCTTATTCTATATTGACATTTTATGAACAGATGATGAAGTTTAGTAAAATACAGTAAAGTATATGAAAGAATATGTATTTATATGACATCACTATATGGAACTCATGTGGATTCTGTAAAGTATTTTGGCCAAAATATCAACTAATACCTCATGTTTATCATGGATATTTTTGCAGAATGCAGTCTGGCCTTATAAAGTTGGGGGAGAATAGGGTGTCAGTACTTAGTGTGGTACACATAGAAGGTGCTAGGAAGGCCGCGTCATCTAATAGTATGGGTGTAACTAATAGGCTGTTGGCTAGCGTGGTGCACTACATGGTGCCGTGTGACTGGCACGCTTGCAGACGCCTCATCTGTGTGCCACCCCCTTATGAATAGTAGGTGTGAGAGTGGCTGTTCTTCAGTATTTTGCACCTGTGTACCTCCTGGCATGTAGCATTGCCTGCATCCTGCAAGGAACTGGGGTTTAACCTGCCCTTGTACAGTAGCGTTCAAAAAAATAGCAGTGCATTTAAAAAAGCAAATAAAGCGCAAAATCATTATAATAACTTTTCTTTGCCTAAATTCAAATGCACTGGAAATAATAGACATTCAATCCCAAAACAATAATATTTATCCAGTTTGTGTTAATCCTTTACCCCCTTAATGACCGGGCCTGAAAAGACCTTAATGACCAGCTAAATTTTTCTGTTTTTGCCTCTCTGCGTTTCAGCAGCCATAACTTTTTTTATTTTTTCATTGACGTGGCTGTATGAGGCCTTGTTTTATGCGAGAGAAATAGTATTTTTACGGCGTGAATATAGGAAAAAGCGATTCTCGGAATAGTTTTTTTGGTTTATTTTTTATCCCGTTCACGTTTCACGCTAAATAACCCATTAGATTAATTCTTCAGGTTATTACGGTCGTGTAGATACCTAATATGCGTAGGTTTTTTGTTTTTATTTAGTGTAGGGGCAATAAAATGTATTTTATGCAAAATAAAGACTCTTTTTGGCACTTTTTTTATTTATTTATTTGTTTTGTTACTTTTTTTTTTTTTAATCCCATCAAGGGATAACTTTATTTGTAACTTTATTTTTTACTTGTAATGTATTAGCATACTCCTGTACGCTAATACATTACACTGTGTCACTATGACACAGGCTGCTGATCGGGCAGCACATAGTGTGCCCGAACAGCAGGCACACGGAACAGACAGCCCTGGGGTCCTTTGTAGGTCCCCAGGGCTGACTGCAGAGGGATTCCCCATTGTTTGATCGCATTTGGGATTTTTGCGGCAGAACCGCAGCATTTCCGCAACAGAGGAGGAGCGATTCCACAGAATAAATTGACATGCTGCGGCTTAAAAAGCCACACTGCAGGTCCATTATTTTTGCAACATGTGGATGAGATTTGTTTAACCCCTTCCCGCTCCTTGACGTACTATTACGTCATGGCAGCTGTATCGTTCGCGCTCCATGCCGTAATAGTACGTCACGGGAGTAACGGCCGTTTCGGCCGTCCTCCCGACACATACAGGAGCTGTGACGCTGCTGTCTTGTTCAGCAGCTGTCACAGCTCCTACAGCGGGGACCGATCGCTGTGTCCCCGCTGATTAACCCCTTAAAAGCCGCGTTCTATAGAGATCGCGGCTTTTTAGGGGTTAAGCTGCCATCGCCGGCCTGCTACGCGATAGCGGCCGGCGATGGTGACTATGGCAACCGGACCCCAAACAATGGCGTCCGGCTATGCCATAGACGGAAGCCTAGTGGGTCCTGACGAAGTCAGGACCCACTATGCTTGCTGTCAGTGAGTAGCTGACAGTTCTAATACACTGCACTACGCATGTAGTGCAGTGTATTAGAATAGCGATCAGGGCCTCCTGCCCTCATGTCCCCTAGTGGGACAAAGTAATAAAGTTAAAAAAAAGTTAAAAAAAGATGTGTAAAAATAAGAAAATAAAAGATTTAAAAGTATTAAAAGTAAAAATCCCCCCTTTTCCCTTATCAGTCATTTATTATTAATAAAAATATATAAACAAACAAATAAACTATACATAATTGGTATCGCCGCGTCCGTAACGGCCTGAACTACAAAATTATTTCATTATTTATCCCGCACGGTGAACGCCGTAAAATAAAATAATAATAAACCGTACCAGAATCACAATTCTTTGGTCACTTCACCTCCCAAAAAATGGAATAAAAAGAGATCAAAAAGTCGCATGTACCTAAAAATGGTACTGATCGAAACTACAGTTCGTTACGCAAAAAATAAGTCCTCGCACGGCTTTATTGATTGAAAAATAAAACAGTTATGGCTCTTAGAATAAGGCAACACAAAAAGTGAATGATTGTTTACAAAACGTATTATATTGTGCAAACGCCATAAGACATAAAAAAAAACTATAAACATCTGGTATCGCCGTAATCGTATCGCCCCGCAGAATAAAGTGAATATGTCATTTATAGCGCACGGTGAACGCTGTAGAAAAAAAAGAATAAAAAAACAATAGTAGAATGACTGTTTTTTAGTCACCACGCCACCTAAAAATAGAATAAAAACTGATCAAAAAGTCGCATGCACCCCAAGAAAACTACAATGCATTCCTTAAGGGGTCTAGTTTCCAAATTGGGGTCACTTTTGGGGGGTTCCCAATGTTTTGGCACCACCAGACCTCTTCAAACCGGACATGGTGCCTAATAAAAAAGAGGCCTCAAAATCCACTAGGTGCTCCTTTGCTTCGGAGGCCGGTGCTTCAGCCCATTACCGCCCGAGGGCCACATGTGGGATATTTCTCTAAACGGCAGAATCTGGGCAATACGTATTAAGTTGCGTTTCTCTGAGAAATCCTTTTGTGTTATAAAAAAAAATGGTATAAAGAGGATTTTCTGACAAAAAAAAATATGTAAACTTCACCTCTACTTTGCTCTAAATTTCTGTGAAACACCTAAAGGGTTCATAAACTTTCTAAATGCTGTTATGAATACTTTGAGGGGTCTAGTTTCTAAAATGGGGTGTTTGATAGGGGTTTCTAATATATGGGCCCCTCAAAGCAACTTCAGAACTGAACTGGAACCTAAAAAAATAAATAAATGAGGCAATACTTCGCTTCTTACATTATACTGATAATGAGCCGTGCCCACCCCGAGATGACCCCAGTTTTGACCGTCTGTATAAACGGAGACCCCTATTAGACCGTTCCAGTGCCCGGTTTTCCCAAGCATACACCCCCGAGAAGTGTATTTCTATTGATGAGTCCCTGGTACATTTTAAAGGGAGGGTTCAATTCCGCGAGTACCTGCCGGGTAAGAGGGCAAGGTATGGCGTGAAGATGTCTAAGCTGTGAGAGTGCATCAGGGTATACCTACAGGTTTAGGATATATGAAGGAAAGGCCACCCCCAAAACAAACTGCATCCTGGACTACAATAGGTACATGGGAGGGATGGACTTGTCAGATCAAATCCTGAAGCCCTACAGCGCCATGCGGTGTGGTATAAGAAGCTGGCCGTGCACATCATACAGATGGCTTTGTACAATGCGTACGTGCTGCATCGATGTGCAGGCCAGACGGGAACTTTCCTTGAATTTCAAGAGGTGATTATCAAGAACCTAATCTTTAGGGACCAAGAAGGGGGGGCACCCAGTACTTCTGGAAGCGGGGACACACGCATCGTACCAGGGCAACACTTTCCAGGAGAAGTTCCCCAAACTGGCAAGAAGGGAAATAGTCAATAGAGGTGCAAAGTCTGCTATAAGAGGGCGATAAGGGGTGACACAATATATCAATGTGACTCGTGTCCCGAATAACCAGAGCTCTGTATGAAAGAGTGTATTAAAATGTATCATACATCCCTTGGTTTATAATTTACCCCAATTTTACTTACCCTGATGCACTCCGCACAGCTTATCCCCCCTCGTCTTTCCCCTCTGAGCCCTGCTGTGTGCCCAGGCAGCTGATAACAGCCACATGTAGGGTATTGCCATACCCGGGAGAACCCACATTACAGTTTATGGGGTGTAGGTCTCCGGTCAAAATGCTCACTACACCTCTAGATGAATGCCTTAAGGGTGTAGTTATTAAAACGGGGTCACTTCTTGCGAGTTTCAACTGTACTGGTACCTCAGGTGCTTCTGCATACATGACTTCGCACTAGAAAATCCCCAGTAGGCCAAATGGTGGTCCTTTCCTTCTGAGCCCTCCCATTGGGCCCAAACGGCAGTTTATCACCACAAATGGGGTATTGCCGCACTCAGGACAAATTGGGCAACAAAATGGAGTATTTTATTTCTTGTGAAAATAAGAATTTTTGAGCTAAAATGACATATTATTGGAAAAAATATATATATTTTTAATTCCCAGCCCAATTCAAATAAGTTCTGTGAAGAAACTATGTGGTCTAAATGGTCACATTACCCATAAATGATTTCCTTGAGGGGTGTAGTTTCCAAAATGGGGTCACTTCTGGTGGGTTTCCATTGCTTTGATACCTCTGGGGCTCTGCAAATGCGACATGGCACCCGAAAACCAAACCAGCAAAATCTGTACTCCAAAGAACACACAGCGCTCCTTCCCTTCTGAGGCCTCCCATGGGCCCAAACGGCAGTTTATTGCCACAAATGGGGTATTGCTGCACTCAGGAGAAATTGGGCAACAAAATTGAGCATTTTGTTCCCTGTGAAAATAAGAAATTTTGATGACATTTTTTCCAATAAGATGTAATTTTTTATTTTTTTAATGTCACAGCCCAATTGAAATAGGTGCTGTGAAAAAACTGTGTGCTCAAAATGCTAACAACAACCATAAATGAATTAATTGAGGGGTGTAGTTTCCAAAATGGGGTCACTTTTGGTGGGTTTCCATTGCTTTGATACCCCTGAGGCTCTGCAAATGCGACATGGCACCCGAAAACCAATCCAGCAAAATCTGGACTCCAACAAACATATAGCGCTCCTTTCCTTCTGAGCCCTCCCATGGGCCCAAACGGCAGTTTATCACCACAAATGGGGTATTGCCACACTAAGGACAAATTGGGCAACCAAATGGGGTATTTTGTTCCCTGTGAAAATAAGAAATTTTGATCACAAATGACATTTTATTGGAAAAAATGACATTTTTTTCATTTCACAGCCCAATTCAAATATGTGCTGTGAAAAAACTGTGCGGTCAAAATGGTAACAACAACCATAAATGAATTCCTCGAGGGGTGTAGTTTCCAAAATGGGGTCACTATTGGGGGATTCCTACTGTTTTGGCACCTCAACACCTCTCCAAACCCGGCATGCTGCCTAAAATATATTGTAATAAAAAAGTGGACTCAAAATGCACTAGGTGCTTCTTTGCTTCTAGGGCTAGTGTTTTAGTCCACGAGCGCAGTAGGGCCACATGTGGGACATTTCTAAAAACTGCAGAATCTGGACAATACATATTTAGTAGTGTTTCTCTGGTAAAACCTTCTGTGTTACAGAAAAAAAAATGAATAAAATTGAAATTCAGCAAGAAAAATGAAATTTGCAAATTTCACCTCCACTTTGCTTTAATTCCTGTGAAATGCCTGAAGGGTTAAAAAACTTTCTAAATGCTGTTTTGAATACTTTGAGGGGTCTAGTTTTTAAAATGGGGTGTTTTATCAGGGTTTCTAATACATAGGCCCCACAAAGCCACTTCAGAACTCAAGAGGTACCTTAAAAAAAAGGCATTTGAAATTTTCTTAAAAATATGAGAAATTGCTGTTTATGTTCTAAGCCTTGTAACGTCCAAGAAAAATAAAAGAATGTTCAAAAAACGATGCCAATCCAAAGTAGACATATGGGAAATGTGAACTAGTAACTATTTTGGGTGGTACAACCGTCTGTTTTACAAGCAGATGCATTTAAATTCAGAAAAATGCAATTTTTTCAACATTTTCTCTAAATTTTGCAATTTTTCACCAATAAACACTGAATATATCGACCAAATTTTACCACGAACATGAAGCCCAATGTGTCACGAGAAAACAATCTCAGAATCGCTTGGGTAGGTTTCAGCATTCCGACGTTATTACCACATAAAGTGAAATATGTCAGATTTGAAAAATGGGCTCTGAGCCTTAAGGCCCAAACTAGGCTGCGTCCTTAAGGGGTTAAATCTCATCCACTCTGCTGCGACTGTAATACGCTGCGGATTTTCCACAATAAAATGTGTTGCATAAAATCTGCAGTGTTCATGCCTAGTGTGTTCCTACCCTAAGGCCGGATTTACACAAGCGTGTGCTTTTTGCGTGCGCAAAAACGTGGCGTTTTGCGCATGCAAAAAGTCCATAACAGCTCCGTGTGTCAGCAGCGTATGATGCGCGGCTGCGTGATTTTCGCGCAGCCGCCATCATTATGACACTCTCTTCTGAACGTAGCCCCGCCTCCTGGGATGACGCTGTAGACCATGTGACCGCTGCAGCAGTCACATGGGATGAAACGTCATGACAGGAGGCCGGGCTGCGCTAAGAATAGAGGATCACGTCGCCAGGACTGCGGCCGGGGTAAGTCTAAACTTTTTTATAAATGTAAAAAAGTACCTTTTTTTTTTCTCATTTGTGATTTTTGTGGCAGAACCGCAGCATTTCCGCAACAGAGGAGCAGCGATCCCACAGAATACATTGACATGCTGCGACTTAAAAAGCCACACTGCAGGTCCATTTTTTTTTTGCAGCTTGTGGGTGAGATTTGTTCAAATCTCATCCACTCTGCTGCGACTGTAATACGCTGCGGATTTTCCACAATAAAATGTGTTGCATAAAATCCGCAGTGTTCATGCCTAGTGTGTTCCTACCCTAAGGCCGGATTTACACAAGCGTGTGCTTTTTGCGTGCGCAAAAACGTGGCGTTTTGCGCATGCAAAAGGTTCATAACAGCTCCGTGTGGCAGCAGCGTATGATGCGTGGCTGCGTGATTTTCGCGCAGCCGCCATCATTATGACACTCTGTTTGTATGTTTGTAGCACGTGGTGCTTTTCTGTTTTCATTCATAGTTTATACTGCTGCGGAAGTGCTGGGCGTGATTTTCACCCACCCATTGACTTCAATGGGTGCGTGATGCGCCAACAACGCACAAATATAGGACATGTTGTGAGTTTTACGCAGCGGACACACGGACACACGCTGCATGAAACTCACGGATAGTCTGCATGGCCCCATAGAGTAACATAGGTCCGTGCGAGGCGCGTGAAAATCACGCACGTTGCACGTACGTATTACACGTTCGTCTGAATAAGCCCTAACAATAAGGCCCAGTTCACAGAGTTTTTGGGCCTTGATATTGACTCGGACACTGCGTCAGAATCAGCACCAAAAAACTTCCAAAACCGCCTCCCATTGATTTAATCTGAAATCAATGGGAGTCAGTCGCGGAAAAAAGAAAAAGCAGCACGTTCTTTCTTGCCGCGGTTCCGCCTCTGACCTCCCATCGAAATCAATGGGAGGCAGAAAATGCATTTTTCGCTGCGTTTTTTGTCTGCTGTCCTCAATCGCAGCGGGCAAAAAACGCAGCAAAAAACGCGGCAAGATAGTGTGGGCAGGTCAAAATCTGCCTCAAAATTCTTTAAGGAATTTTGAGTCAGATTTTTTCGGCCTGCAAAATACTCTGTGTGAACAGGGCCATACATAAACAGCACTTTGAGACACTTTACTCACCGTGTCAGAAGAGATGCTCCCACTCCAGTCCTCTTCAGGCGATGTCTTCGGTCCAGACGTCCAGTCCTTCACCTCCAGGCTCCAGAAAATGGCGGGGATCGTAGAACTCCTGCCGCCGCGCAACAACTAGACTCCTCCCCCTCTCCTTACGCAGCTACGCTCTGGAGAAGGAGGCGGAGTCGGACGAGGAGGCGGACGAGGAGGACGAGGAGGCGGAGTCGGAGGACGAAGAGGCGGAGTCGGAGGCGGGCCAGCAGGTAAGTAAACTGTGCGCCGCTGTCCCTGTGTGGCTGTCCTTCCCCGTAGATCGGACTTGTGTTGCGGGCGCACCGCCTCCCTCTCGGCGGCGCGCCTGGTCGTTCGCGCGTTGGCGCGCGCTTGCGGTCATGCGCGCGCGGGTGCGCGCTGGCGGTCGTTCGCGCGCGCAAGCGGTGTTTCACGGCGGTGTTTGACGAGAGGGGGGCCCGCAGCTCACGACATTGTTTTTGTGAAAAGAACAGGCCCCATTGCAGGGGCCTGTTTTTTTCTACCAAAGGCAAGTCGCGGCAGTTGCCGGGCCCCCTACAGTAGTACCCCTAATACCCCCCTGATGGCGGCCCTGTGTGGACCCACTAGGCCGCACCGCCGTAGCAGGGAGGCAGCTGGCCAAACAACAGGGAACCCCAGCAATACAAAGTCTCGCACAAGGGTACCTGGATAGTCCAGACAGTGGCCACAGCTCTGGCATGGATGGAGATGGGTGCAGCAGGTAACGCCAGATGTGGCGGATGACAGCAGGTGCCGCAGGTTGCGCCAGACGTGGCGAATCCCTCTGGACGTGGCAGATGACACAGGACGTGGTGGATGACACAGGTGCAGTAGACGCGACTCCAACTACTAGGCACAGAAATAAGAACACAGCACGGGATGCAGGAAAAGGTAACAGGGCACGGGTAACAACTGGAACGGGAAACACTAAGGGACCATTTGCAAGACAGACTTGGGAATTACTAACAACGCTCAGGCAAAGATCAGAAGGGCTGGGGCCTTCTTATAGTCTAGGAAATCATGTGTGTTGATGATGATTTTCTTCATGTGCGCACGCTGGTCCTTTAAGAGCGGGCACGAGCGTGCGTGCACACCCTACGGGACACAGCGGACCGGAGCGGGAGTGCTGGCGTCTCCTGGGAAGGAGATGGGGACCAGCGCTCACAGATCCATGGCTGCGGGCGTCAGGAGGTGAGTAGACCCGACGGCCCGCGGCCATGGACGCTACAATGTTGTTCGCTTACTGGTGTGTTTTGGGTCATTGTCGTGTTGAAACACCCATTTCAAGGGCATTTCTTCTTCGGCATAGGGCAACAACGATTTTCTCAAGTATTATGATATATTCAAACTCATCTATGATCCCTTGTAGAGATGAGCGAACCGGGACAACCGAACCCGGTTTCGGTCCGAAGATCAGGAAAAGTTCGGTTCGCAGCGAATCCGAACTTCACCGGGTTCGGCCGAACCCGGTCAAAATTATTATACAAATCGGCAGCCACTTGTCTCTATCAATCACTGATAGAGAAAAGAGGCTGCTGATTAAAAATAAAATAAAAAGCATTTCATACGTACCCGGTCGTTGTCTTGGTGACGAGTCCCTCTTTTTCCTCCAGTCCGACCTTCTTTTCTGACGCGGCAGCCTGTGATTGGCTGCAGAGGCCTCTGCAGCCTGTGATTGGCTGCAGAGGCCACGGTAGCCTGTGATTGGCTGCAGCGGTCACATGGGCTGTAACGTCATCGAGGAATGTCGGGCCGGATGTCGAGAGGGACGCGTCACCAAGGCAACGGCCAGGAGACCGGACTGGAGGAAGCAGAAAGTTCTCGGTAAGTATGAACGTCTTTTTTTTTTTTACAGGTTACTCTATATTCTGATCGGAATTCACTGTCCAGGGTGCTGAAACAGTTACTGCCGATCAGTTAACTCTTTCAGCACCCTGGACAGTGACTATTTACTGACGTCGCCTTGCAACGCTGCCGTAATGACAGGTGCACACATGTAGCCACCCGTCATTACGGGGCCTCATGCACACAACCGTAAAAACACCCGTTATTACGGGTCGTAATTACGACCCGAAATAGCGGGCCCATAGACTTCTGTTAGCCACGGGTACCTTCATGTTCTATTTTTTTATTTTACGGGCCGTGCTCCTATACTTTATAATGGGAGCACGGCTCGGAAAAACAACCGGCTGCCCGTGCTCATGTGAAGGTGTTATAGAGGACAGGAGTGGAGGAGAGGTAACAGACTGAGAGCTACGTAATGGTAAGAGCAGAGTTCACAGCAGCACTGCATCTGCACGCTCATCTCCTGAAATACTCTGTGCTGCCTTAAACTCTGTGGACAGGTCAGGATCCTGTTTCTTTTAAATGCTACACTGTAGCGCAGCCTTATATAGTGGATCGAGCGGGTTCCCTAGCAGCATTTAAAAGAAACAGGATCCTTACCTGTCCACAGAGTATAAGGCAGCACAGAGTATTTCAGGAGATGAGCGTGCAGATTCAGTGCTGCTGTGAACTCTGCTCTTACCATTACGTAGCTCTCAGTCTGTTACCTCTCCTCCACTCCTGTCCTCTATAACACCTTCACATGATTGGCAAGTCACCACCCCGTACAAGATCCGCACTCTCATCTCCTGAAATACTCTGTGCTGCTGTGAACTCTGCTCTTACCATTACGTGGTGACTTGCCAATCATGAAGGTGTTATTGTGGACAGTAGTGGAGGAGAGGTAACAGACTGAGAGCTAGGTAATGGTAAGAGCAGAGTTCACAGCAGCACTGAATCTGCACGCTCCTCTCCTGAAATACTCTGTGCTGCTGTGAACTCTGCTCTTACCATTACGTAGCTCAGTCTGTTACCTCTCCTCCACTCCTGTCCTCAATAACACCTTCACATGATTGGCAAGTCACCACCCCGCACAAGATCCGCACGCTCATCTCCTGAAATACTCTGTGCTGCTGTGAACTCTGCTCTTACCATTACGTGGTGACTTGCCAATCATGTAAAGGTGTTATTGAGGACAGGAGTGGAGGAGAGGTAACAGACTGAGAGCTACGTAATGGTAAGAGCAGAGTTCACAGCAGCACAGAATCTGCACGCTCCTCTCCTGAAATACTCTGTGCTGCTGTGAACTCTGCTCTTACCATTACGTAGCTCAGTCTGTTACCTCTCCTCCACTCCTGTCCTCAATAACACCTTCACATGATTGGCAAGTCACCACCCTGCACAAGATCCGCACGCTCATCTCCTGTAATACTCTGTGCTGCTGTGAACTCTGCTCTTACCATTACGTGGTGACTTGCCAATCATGAAGGTGTTATTGAGGACAGTAGTGGAGGAGAGGTAACAGACTGAGAGCTAGGTAATGGTAAGAGCAGAGTTCACAGCAGCACTGAATCTGCACGCTCCTCTCCTGAAATACTCTGTGCTGCTGTGAACTCTGCTCTTACCATTACGTAGCTCAGTCTGTTACCTCTCCTCCACTCCTGTCCTCAATAACACCTTCACATGATTGGCAAGTCACCACCCTGCACACAATCCGCACGCTCATCTCCTGAAATACTCTGTGCTGCTGTGAACTCTGCTCTTACCATTACGTGGTGACTTGCCAATCATGTGAAGGTGTTATTGAGGACAGGAGTGGAGGAGAGGTAACAGACTGAGAGCTACGTAATGGTAAGAGCAGAGTTCACAGCAGCACTGAATCTGCACGCTCATCTCCTGAAATACTCTGTGCTGCCTTAAACTCTGTGGACAGGTCAGGATCCTGTTTCTTTTAAATGCTGCACTGTAGCGCAGCCTTATATATTGGATCGAGCGGGTTCCCCAGCAGCATTTAAAAGAAACAGGATCCTGACCTGTCCACAGAGTTTAAGGCAGCGCAGCACAGAGTATTTCAGGAGAGGAGCGTGTGATTGGCTGCAGAGGCCGCTGCAGCCTGTGATTGGCTGCAGAGGCCGCTGCAGCCTGTGATTTGCTGCAGAGGCGGTCACGTGGGATGAAGCGTCATCCCTGGAGGAGGGCCTTCTGACGTCATGCTGACATGCGTGACCGCCACTACAGCCTGTGATTGGCTGCAGCGGCGACATGGATGAAACGTCATCGCTGGAGGCCGGACAGGAGGAATGTAAGTATGAACGTATTTTTTTTTTCTTTTTATTACATTAAAATTGTTTCTCATACCATGGTGTTGGACCTATTTATTGCATACAAGGGATTAGAGATGAGCGAAGTTATGAAAAGTTCGGTTCGGCTAGTTCGCCGAATTTCACGAAAAAGTTCGATTCGGACCGAACTAGTTCTGACCGAACCTGTAATTTCCGTGCGCCGAGCATGTACTGTCAAGGTTGCTGAAAGAGTTAGTGCAGCCCATTAACTCTTTCAGCACCCTGGACAGTACCATGCTCTGCGCACGGAAATTACAGGTTCGGTCCGAATCGAACTTTTTCGTGAAATTCGGTGAACTAGCCGAACCAAACTTTTCATAAGTTCGCTCATCTCTAATCCCTTGTATGCAATAAATAGTTTCAACACCATGGTATGAGAAACACCCCATATCATGATTTTTGTACCACCATGCTTTACTGTCTTCACAGTGTACTGTGGCTTGAATTCAGTGCTCGGGGGTCGTCTTTCATACTGTCCACGGCCACTAGACCCAAAAAGAACAATTTTGCTTTCATCAGTTCACAAAATGTTGCGCCATTGCTCTTTGGGCCAGTCAATGTGTTCCTTAGCAAGTTTTAACCTATTCAGGTCATGTCTTTTTTCAACAATGGGAATTTGCGGGGAGTTTTTGCTGGTAACTTGGCTTCACTTAATCGTCTTCTGATTGTAGCAGTACCCACCGGTAACTTCAGATATTCTTTGATCTTTCTGGAGATGATCATTGGCTGAGCCTTCGTCATTTTGGCTATTCTTCGATCAATTCGAACAGTAGTTCCCCGCTTCCTCCTGCGTCTTTCAGGTTTTGGTTGCCACTTCAAGACATTTTAGATCATTTTAACTGAGCAGCCTTTAATTTGCTGCACTTCTCTATATGTTTTTCCCTCTCCAATCAACTTTTTAATCAAAGTACCGTATTTTTTCCCGCAAAAAAATAAGCCCTCACACCGCTCAATCGATGAAAAAAATATAAAAAAAGTTTTGGCTCTCAGAATGTGGTCAAACAGAATAAATTAGTCTTTAACAAATAATTTTTTCCCTATTCTCTGAGTGCTTCTTATGGTCAGGTGCGTCTTATAGTCCGAAAAATACGGTACTTTTTTCATCAGAACAATGTCTGGAACTACCCATTTTCCTCAGTATTTCAGAAGGAAATGCACTATAAACAGCATGTGCAACCTTTGCCATCCTCTTACCTTAAATAAGGGCCAAAATTTACACCTGTTATTCCACAGAATGAATGACTTCACCGATTTAACTCGTCACTGCTATTATTTTGAACAAGCACCTTTCAATTAATGCAAGTAGAGAGAAAAAAGCCTCACCCACCTAGTCTGACGTAGAAAATTATTTAATGCTTGTAAAAAAAAGTGTGTGGGGGGGGGGGGGGAGTCAAATACAGTGTCAGGCAACAGCCGTTTCACATACACGTCTTGTGAAAGCGTTGTACGTGAAACCAGGGGCGTAACTAGGAAAGACCGGGCCCCCCATAGCAAACTTTGGACTGGGGCCCCCCCTCCCCTGGGTGTCACACAACCCCTCCCCCTTGTAGATAGTGCCTTTTTTACAGCCCCCTCTGTAGATAACGCCATACATCCCCCTCTGTATATATCTACAAAGGGGGCTGTATGGCGCTATCTACAGAGGGCGCTGTATGGCTCTATCTACAGGGGGCTGTATGGCGTTATCTACAGGGGGCTGTATGGCGTTATCAACAGGGGGGCTGTATGGCGCTATCTACAGAGGGGGCTGTATGGCGCTATCTACAGAGGGGGCTGTATGGCGCTATCTACAGGGGGGCTGTATGGCGTTATCTACAGGGGGGCTGTATGGCGTTAACTACAGGGGGCTGTATGGCGTTATCTACAGAGGAGGCTGTATGGCGTTATCTACAGGGGGGACTGTATGGCATTATCTACAGGAGGGCTGTATGGCGTTATCTACAGGGGGTCTGCATGGCGTTCCCTACAGAGGGGGTCTGTAGGGAACGCCATACAGCCCCCCCCTGTAGGGAACGCCATACAGCCCCCCCATGTAGGGAACGCCATACAGCCCCCCCATGTAGGGAACGCCATACAGCCCCCCCATGTAGGGAACGCCATACAGCCCCCCCCTGTAGGGAACGCTTTACAGCCCCCCCCCTGTACGGAACGCCATACAGCCCCCCTGTAGATAGCGCCATACAGCCCCCCCTGTAGGGAACGCTATACAGCCCCCCCTGTAGGGAACGCCATACAGCCCCCCCTGTAGGGAACGCTATACAGCCCCCCCTGTAGGGAACGCCATACAGCATCCCCAACCCCCCCAAAAAATGCGACCTACAGTGTGAAAACACAAAAGACATGTATCCCCTATCCACAGGATAGGGGATATATGTGTGATCGCTGGCAGTGATAAGGAGAACGGGGGACTGAAAGTCCCCCAAGTTCTCCATGACTAACCTCTGACTTCCGGCGTCTGCGCAGCTCAATAAAAATGAAAGGAGCGCTGGTCACAGATGCGCACATTCGCGACCGGCACTCCATTCATTTCTACGGAGCTGCCGACACAGATCCCGGAATCCGAGGTTTGTGATGGAGAACATTGGGGGACTTTCAGTCCCCCGTTCTCCCTATCAATGCCAGCGATCACACATGTATCCCCTATCCTGTGGATAGGGGATACATGTCTTTTGTTTAATGGCAGAGCGGGGAGATACCTCCCTGCTCTGCCGTAGTGTTCAGTGGCGTCGCGCTGTAGCAGCCATAGCGGCTGCTAGCGGAGGCTACGGCTGCTATAGCGGTAGTTACGCCACTGCGCGAAACGGCTGTTGCCTGACACTGTCTTCGTCATACCCCCCCCCCCACATATTTTTTACAAGCATTAAAGGATTTTCTACGTCAGACTGGGTGGGTGAGGCTTTTTTCTCTCTACTTGCATTGTGTTACATATGGTCTTACCTACGAAGCCCAGCACCTCCCCAGACTTATACCGCAGCCCTTGTTGCACCTCCGTGTGCAGTGTACTGCCGAATGTCCAGAAAGATTACTGGTCCTAGCAGTGCCAACTGGTTCTCATGTACAATTTCAATTAATGATTCAATTACTCAGAATGAGTGGCATGCATGTCCTAATTGTTGGCTCTGTTTTTTTCTACTACTCTACTACACTTCCAAGTACCGTATTTTTCTGACCATAAGGCCTTATTCACACGAATGTGTCCGTTTTGCGCGCGCAAAATTTCACTGTGGCATCAGTATGTGGTACGTGCCTGGTTGAGTTCCACGCATATGGCAGCGTGATGACACTCTGTTTTTATGTTTACAAACATAAAAGCAGGCGGTGCTTTTCTTGTTTCTTTTACTATTGTAGCTCGAATCACGCACGGCAGACGGAAGTGCTTCCGTGTGCCGTGCGGGATTTTCACGCACCCATTGACTTCAATGGGTGCGTGATGTGCGATAAACGGACAAATATAGGACATGTCGTGAGTTTTACGCAGCGGACATACGCTGCGTGAAAATCACGGACTGTCTGAACGGCCCCATTCACTAACATGGGTCCGTGCGACGCGTGTGATTTTCACGCGCGTAGCACGGACGTAATAAATGTTCGTGTGAATAAGCCTAAGACGCAGTTTTTAAACCCATAAAATGGGGTTTGAATTTGACTGCGTCTTATGGAGTGAAGGTGTCAGGTCCGTATTTCAGGGTGGCTTCCGTCCCCTGTTATTTCACACCGAATAACCACCTCTGTAAATTGAAAGCTGAAGGCATGCCTGGAAAGTAGTACACCACACAGACAAATGTTGGTAGACATCTCTCCCTCAGTCAAGCAGGAAGCGAACTGACTTTATTCAGAACAAAGAAACACAGGAAAAGAAACATGCCTCCTCCCTAGGGATGTGGGAGTGCCCAAGCCCCCACCGGCTTCTCAGCTGCAAGTTCTCAGACTCACTCTTCTTGCATTCCAGGGGGCGGTGTCTTCCATAGGTGTGTCCGACATGAACAAAGAACTTATTATATATCAGTATATTACACAAAGAACTGAAATGTATATACATATGTGTGAGGATAATATTTTTCAAACAATATACATGGTAATGATCCCTGACAGTGGTACCTTTTTTATGGTATTATTACAAAGCAGGGGAGTGCAGGAGGGATTTAGTGCAGCTTGGAATGTCTTCCGACGGGCTGTGTCATTTCTGTGACTCATTGGCTGCCGTGCTTCTGCTGTCTGTAGTGTCGGCAGCATGGAGGGGAGTGGGGGGGGGGGGGGGTTAGAAGGGGGCGCTCTGCAGTAGCTGCTGAGGTGTGTTAACTTATCTTCTGTCAGCAACTTCCCTGCCCCCCCCCCATCAGGAGCTCGGAGTGTACCACACAGAGGCAGAGATGGGCTTTGCTCTGTCTATAAAAATATTATAGAAACAAACACATTTCTCTGTAGTACCCTACAACTTTCTCTAATTGGCCTGACTGTCTGCATAACAATAGGGAGCAGCCATTACAGGACAACATGTTGCTACTCCCTATTATTAACAGACAGCAAGCTACAAAAAAGGAGAACAAGTGTAATAAGGCACAAATACCCTCTGCCCCATAAGGGTGTCATTTGTAGATGTCCCCCATAATAGTGTCATTTGTAGCTGTTCCTCATAACAGTGTCATTTGTAGATGTCCCCAATAACAGTGTCATAGGCAGAGTTCCGCATAACAGTGTATCATCCACAGATGTCCTCATAACAGTGTATCAACCACAGATGTCCCCATAACTGTGCGTCATCCACAGATGTCCTCATAACAGTGCGTCATATACAGATGACCCCATAATGGTGTATCATCCACAGATTTGCACAGAATATGTTAGCCATTTAGAAACATTGTTTGCTTACTCTATTAAAAATGTTCGCATACTATTTGGTCTGAATTTTATTTTTCTTCTCATTTTCTTTTAACCCCTTCCCGACATTTGACGTATCCAGACGCCAAAGTCGGGTAGGAGAAGCATGGAGCGGGCTCATGGAGTGAACTCGCTCCATGCGATGCTGGTGTCGGCTGTATGATACAGCCGACACTTCAGAGTAATGAGCGGCATCGCGCTCGAGCGGGATCCCGCCTGTTTAACTCCTAATAGCGACCGCAGCATTTAAATCGTTAGAAAGCTCATTGCGCCCCTCGCAATGAAATCGCGGGGGGTGGGTGGGTGAGGGGGGTTGCTATGGATGCCTGAGGGCCTAATGAAGACCCCCAGGTCCGCCATCTTTGTAGACCTATTAAGCCCTGCCTGTCAGAATCACGATATACTGCAATACATTAGTATTGCAGTATATCGTGCAAGCGATCTAATGATCGCTGGTTGAAGTCCCCTAGGAGGACTAATAAAAAAAGTAAAAATTAGTTAAATAAAGTTTTTTTTTGTGTAATAAAAAAAAATATATTACAAGTTAAAAAAAAAAAACTTTTCCCATTTTCCCCCTAGAGCATAGTAAAAAATTCAATAAATAAACATAATTGGTATCACCGCGTCCGTAAAAGTCTGAACTATTACAATGTATCATTATTTAACCCACACGGTAAATGCCGTAAAAAAGAAAAATTGTAAACGCCAGAATCTATATTTTTTGGTCACCTAAACTCCCACAAAATATTAAATAAAAAGTGATCAAACCGTCGCATGTACACAAAAATGGTATTATTAAAAACTACAGCTTATCCCACAAAAAAATAAGCCCTCATACCACTTCATCTACGGAAAAATAAAAAAGTTATGGCTCTCGGAATTTGGCGACACAAAATACATTTTATTTTTTACACTTAGGTTTTTACTTGTAAAAGTAGTAAAATATAGAAAAAACTATATATATTTGGTATCACCGTAATCGTATTGACCCACAGAATAAAGTTGACATGTTGTTTTAATTGCACAGTGAATTCCGTAAAAATGGCGCGCAAAAACAGATGGAGGAATCGCTGTTTTTTTCATTGTCTAACCCACAAATATTTATTTTCCTGTTTCCTAGTACATTATATGGCAAAATAAATGGTACTACGAAAAACTACAACTCATCCCGCAAAAATCAAACCCTCATAATACTAAATCGACGGAAAAATAAAGACGTTATGGCTTTTGGAAGGTGGGGAGGAAAAAACTAAAATTAAAATCTGAAAGTAGTTTACGACGGGAAGGGGTTAACTAAAATTAGGGTGCGTCTTATAGTCCAAAAAATACGGTAAATTATTTGCTATGTAGAAATATCACTTCTATCTAAAACATTGATTTATCAGGTTAATGATGTTGGACTGCTATTTTTTTTAACACTACTGTATAAGAAAGTATGGCCTTTTTCAGTGATTTTAAGTGAATATAATTAGTTTTTTAGGGATTTACTTGGATTCTGTAAAGTACTTGCTACCACATAAAGAGGAAAGGTTAAAATAAGGGAAAAGTTAAAAACGAAATAAATGCTAGTTCAGTAATCTACTTCCATTAGATGGAATAATAACGTCTTTACAAACTCAGATATCCCATTCTCTTAGAGTACTTTTACACAGTCTGACGTGGGCCGTGTAAACGAGCGCCTATCAACGAGACAGCTGGTTGATTGGCGCTCGTTTGCTCCTTTCACATGGAGCTAGTATGGGGACGAGCGTTCATCACTACGATTGTGTAATGACGGGGGGTGGGGAGACAGACAAGTAAGCCCTAATTTACCCGCCACTCAGTCCCTGCCTACTTGCAACGACCCGCCCTAGGCGACGGGGTACAACTGGGCGACAGTCCCTACGCTCAATAAGTGCACGACAGACAAACAGACAAGGGTACACAGAGCTAGGGGGAGAAAGGGGCAGTTGCCCACGGCAACACCGTTAGCAACAAGAGAAGTAAACAAGCTGAGTAAAACCAGGCGTGTACGAGGAACCAAACGCAGAGCAGGAGAGTAGTCAGCAAGCCAGGGTCAATATGAAGCAAGGACAATAGTACAAGACGCTGCAGCAGGGCCAGGAAACCAAACGAAAAGAATCACAAGCGAAGGAGGAACAGGAAAGGCAGGTATAAATAGACAGAGGGCGGGAGCTAGCTCCGTCTGGCCAGGCTGTGATAGGTTCTCCCACACCTAAGCCTGCCACCCTGAGTGGTGGAAGATGGAGTCAGTCTCACAGACATAGAAGCAGGTGCAGACTGATTATCTATGGGCGTTAACCCCGAAGCTGTGCCTGGCAGATCCTTTACAGTACCCCCCCCCTTTTATGAGGGGCCACCGGACCCTTTCTAAGTGGACCTGGTTTACTGGGGAAACGAAGGTGAAACTTCCTGACCAATATCCCAGCGTGAACATCCCGAGCGGGTACCCAAGTCCTCTCCTGAGGCCCGTATCCTCTCCAATGGACGAGGTACTGGAGGGAGCCTTGGACCATCCTGCTGTCCACAATCTTGGCCACCTCGAATTCTGCCCCCTCAGGGGTAAGAACAGGGACCGGAGGTTTCCTCGAGGGAGCCAAGGACGGGGAGCAGCGTTTAAGGAGGGAGGCATGGAACACGTCGTGTACTCGAAAAGATGGGGGCAACTCCAGTCGGAAGGAGACAGGATTGAGGACTTCAATGACCTTGTACGGCCCTATAAACCGGGGAGCAAACTTTTTTGACGGGACCTTAAGGCGCAAATTTTTAGACGATAGCCACACCAGATCCCCGACCATAAACAAGGGGTTAGCAGAACGTTTTCTATCTGCCTGAGTTTTTTGTATGCTCTGGGACGCCTCTAGGTTCTTCTGAACCTGAGCCCAGACTGTGTACAGTTCTCGATGAACGACCTCTACCTCGGGATTGTTGGAACTACCAGGTGAAACGGAAGAGAACCGTGGATTAAACCCAAAATTACAGAAAAAGGGGGAGACCCCTGACGAGTTACTGACCCGGTTATTAAGGGAAAATTCGGCGAGGGGAATGAATGAGACCCAATCATATTGACAGTCAGAGATAAAACACCTTAAATATTGTTCTAGAGACTGATTAGTCCTCTCAGTTTGGCCATTAGTTTCAGGATGGAAGGCAGAGGAGAAGGACAGATCAATCTCCAACTTTTTACAGAAGGCTCTCCAAAACAATGAAACAAATTGTACCCCTCTATCAGAAACAATATTGACAGGGACCCCATGGAGACGCAGGATGTGTTTGACAAACAAGGTAGCTAACGTCTTAGCATTGGGTAGTTTCTTGAGGGGCACAAAGTGGCACATCTTACTGAAGCGGTCTACTACAACCCACACCACCGACTTGCCTTGAGATGGAGGCAAATCGGTGATAAAATCCATGGAGATATGGGTCCAAGGTCTCTGGGGAATGGGCAAAGAACATAGTAAGCCCGCTGGTCGGGACCTGGGAGTCTTGGACCTAGCACAAACTTCACAAGCGGCGACGTAGGCCTTAACGTCTTTGGGCAACCCAGGCCACCAATAGTTTCTGCCAATGAGGTGCTTGGTACCCAGGATGCCTGGATGGCCAGATAGTGCAGAGTCATGATTTTCCCTAAGTACCCTTAGCCGGAATTGCAGGGGAACAAACAGCTTGTTCTCAGGAAGGTTCCCGGGAGCTGAACCTTGATCAGCCGCAATTTCAGAGACTAAATCAGAATCAATAGAGGAAATGATTATACCTGGAGGCAAAACACATGCAGGATATTCCTCCAAAGGAGGGCTGGCCATGAAGCTACGCGACAGTGCATCAGCCTTAATATTTTTAGACCCAGCCCTAACCTTAGGGAGCTTAGCTCCTGGTACAAAATCAATAGCGCAATCGTATTCTCTATGAGGAGGTAACACTTCGGAGGCCTCTTTAGAGAAAACATCAGCGAAGTCCTGAACAAACTCAGGTAGAGTGTTCACCTCCTCAGGGGGAGAAATAGAATTAACAGAAAAACATGACGTCATGCATTCATTACCCCATTTGGTAAGATCCCCAGTATTCCAGTCAAACGTGAGATTATGCAACTGCAACCAGGGAAGGCCTAAAACCAAATCGGACGATAATCCCTGCCTCACCAGTACAGAGCACTGGGTGGGGAGACAGACAAGTGAGCCTGAATCTACCCGCCACTCAGTCCCTGCCTACTTGCAACGACCCGCCCTAGGCGACGGGGTACAACTGGGCGACAGTTCCTACGCTCAATAAGTGCACGACAGACAAACAGACAAGGGTACACAGAGCTAGGGGGAGAAAGGGGCAGTTGCCCACGGCAACTCCGTGAGCAAAAAGAGAAGTAAACAAGCCGAGTCAAACCAGGAGTGTACGAGGTACCAAACGCAGAGCAGGAGAGTAGTCAGCAAGCCGGGGTCAATATGAAGCAAGGACAATAGTACAAGACGCTGCAGCAGGGCCAGGAAAACAAACGAAAAGAATCACAAGCAAAGGAGGAACAGGAAAGGCAGGTATAAATAGACAGAGGGCGGGAGCTAGCTCCGTCTGGCCAGGCTGTGATAGGTTCTCCCACTCCTAAGCCTGCCACCCTGAGTAGTGGAAGATGGAGTCAGTCTCACAGACATAGAAGCAGGTGCAGACTGATTATCTATGGGCATTAACCCCGAAGCTGTGCCTGGCAGATCCTTTACAGTTTGCTTGTCCTTATACATTTCTATCATGTCGGCAGCACATTTCCCTGTTTACAAGGAAATGATAGTCGACTGTGCTATTGATTCCGTCAAAACAATGGAACCCTGTCACAACGGTGACCAACGGAAACCATTAACAACGTTTCCGTCACCATAGATCAATGGTGAGGGAAACGGAAGCTTAAGTTTCTGTTTGCCTTACCGTTGAGGGGTTAACCCGACGGAAACCTCAGACGGAACCCCTCAACGGAAGGGCAACGATCTCACCCTAGACACCAAAGAATCTGATCCGCTTCCCACTGGATATCTGCAATCATTACTCACAGAATTCTTGTGGATGAGGCAATCAATATGCGATAGATAGATAGATAGATAGATAGATAGATAGATAGATAGATAGATAGATAGATAGATAGATAGATAGATAGATAGATAAGCGATAGATAGATAGATAGATAGATAGATAGATAGATAGATAGATAGATAGATAGATAGATAGATAGATAGATAGATAGATTGATAGATAGATAGATAGATAGATAGATAGATACAGAGATACAGAGATACAGAGATATAGATAGATGATTAGGCCCTCAGGCATCCATAGCAATATTACATCTAATGATATATGCTGGGCTGTCCATTACTTGCACGAGTGATACGGTAGTGTACTGGATTGTACGTATTTGTTTGCTTGCTGGATCCCTTTCTGGCATACATGGCGCTTATTCCAGCATTGGTATCGGCGATGTATGTCTTGGCCGCCTTTAGCTCCCCCCTGTTACCACTGATGCTTTATGCATCTCTTCTATTGGCTGCGTGGTTACTAAGGTGCCGCCCTCTGTTGGGGCGTGTGTTTGTACACGCCTTAGGCCTCATTCACACGGCAGGGTTTCCCGGCCGGGTGCCGGCCGTACATAAATCGGCCGGCACCCGGCTGCATTAGGAATAATAGACCCCTAATGGGGCTATTCACACGACCGATTTTTTGACGGCCGGGAAATCCGGCCGTCAAAAAATAGGACATGCTCTGTCTTTGCCCGGGTACCCGGCCGCCCGGCTCCCATAGAAGTCTATGGGGCCGGGTATTACACGGCCATCACCGGAATGTGTTCCGAGTGATGGCCGGGTTTCCCGGCGCTTTCGCTCTATCTCCTCCTCCTCACAGCGCAGAGTGCATGTGAGGAGGAGGAGGAGTTGATGCCATTCTGACGAATGGCATCGCTGTACACGGTGTGGCAGGGCCGGGGTGTACAGCAGGTGGAAGGGAGCGCTGCGCTGGCTCCCTTCCCCTGCTTGAAAAGCACCCTGGCCAGGCGACACCTTCGATGGCGCCGCTAGCAGCTGCAGCTGCTGCGGCTGCTGCGGCTGCTGCTACTGTAGCGACGCCACTATAGCAGAGCAGGGAGGTATCTCCCCGCTCTGCTATGTGCTAGCCGCACTTTAGCTCCTTGAAGGAGCGGAATCCCCGTGTTTTCGGGGATTCCGCTCCTGGACAGAGCGCTTGATGTCTCTGTCCATATCTGGGCAGTGACATCAGGGGAAACTCCTGAAGCGTAATCCCCGAACACATGGGGATTCCCCTTCAGGAGTTGCTGCTGATGTCACTGTCCGGATCTGCCCGGCCCGGCACGGATGCAAAACTTTATGCAAACCGGCCGGGCAGAATGGCCGATTTTACCGGCCGGCACTCGGGCTCGGGAACGACCCGTTCGTGTGAATCCCGCCTAACTCCTTCATTGGACGGCCCGGCATTACGCAACGCCTGGTGGGTGGGGCTTGGGTTGTTAAAACTTCCGAGTTTCCCCGGCGCGCGCCAGACCGCTATCAGTGTCTCGTATGCGCCGTCACATCAAATGAACAGCTGAATATCAGCTGACAGGCACTTTCTGAACTCTATGATAATAATTCAGGCAACTCGTACCCCTGAGGACGCTCCCCTATCTGGTGCAGAAACGCGTTGGGAAGTGTGCCTGTTACCTAATCTGTGGCAATCAGATTTTATCAATATTTGCTAGCACTCTGAGCTAGTTTATGTGACAATTCACACTAGACATCTCAGGCACTTATGAATGAGTGCGTGCTGACTGTCTCTTTTTCTCACATACAATTCAGAGTGCGTTCTTGATCTCGTTGCCAACACCTGTACCTGGATCTTTTGGCACTCCGTGCCCTACCAATTTTAATAATTTCAATAATAAACAATTATTTTAAACGTTTATACAGGCAGAATATTTTATCTATCTACTAAGTCCAAACTTTTTTTCACTTATTTTTGGAGTGCTGACTATTATCTTATTTTATGTATATATATTGTATGACTGTAATAATTTGTACATAGTGTGACAGTGCATAAACAAAAACACTGAGTAATGAATGGTCGTTTTTGAATTCCTGTGATTTTTTTTTTAAGTTTTCATTTTTGTAATCTGAACTTGAAAGCAAATCAATATTGAGGCATCGTACAGTCCAAGATACACTGTATATTAACATGTTGGTTTAGAAGTGGTATACAGTTTGTGATCTAAAAATACACAGAAAACAGATGCAACATTTGCTCTGCCTATGAATCAGATTATAATGTGGACATTGACAAATGGTTTGTTAGGACATACAGATGTAAGGTTCACTGAAATGACAACTGAGTAAAAAGATATCTTTAATAGTAACTAGTTTAAAAACAGGGGTAACACACCACTGTGACATAAGCCCCACCGTGAAAATTAAAAAATGTATTAAACAAAAAAACACTGAGTTATTATGATACCTATATCTCTGTGTTTAAACGATATTTGTAGGAATCAGCATATACCCAGGGCACAACAGTAGTACAAGCCCTAATTGAAGCATAGGTGTCCGACAAAATCGGATCTCCTAACGCTGGGTGTAACACAATATAATTGTCCCCAATGCACACATTCCATAGACATTAAACGACCCTACGCGTTTCAGATACTCATCCTCAGGGGTCCGTATCTTGGTAGCTCTGGCCTCATCACCAGCGATATTAATATTCAACAGCGGATATTCCGCTGTGCGTCACGGGAAGATGCACGTATCGATGTCAACGGCATACTTCATTGCAGGCGCTAGGTTACTATAAACGCTAAACTCCACCCATCGTATTCGGCGGCAACACATGAATTGACCAATCACAACACCCACTCGATTCGTGACACCTGCCCATGTGACCCCCCGCCGTCAGCTGACAGCCAGGGGTCATCATCGGCCGCATCATGCCGAACGCGCAGGCGCAGTGGAAGCCAAGGACGTATCGCCCGGACTGCCAAACACGAGGAGGTAAGCGCTAAAAGATGATGTGTTATAAGTATATCTTGCGGGACAGTATAACACCGCAAGTGGGCAACCTCACAAAGCAACTCAAGAGTAAATAAACACATATGAGGTGGACAAAGTTGCTGAAGTCCCTATTCCTTAGAAAAACTGACAAAACGATCTCTTTATGTGTTGGCTGATCAGTGTAGCCATCTCAAATAAGTAATGCAAAATGCAGATAAACACTCACCCACCCCAAGGTAAACCACCTATAGGGGGATGGTATCACACATTTAGATAAAACATGTATAATTAGTCTGCTCATTTAAACCTGCTGGTTGTATACATTCCAGTCTATGGATCCATTGCGCTTCCTTCCGTAAAATCAGGTTGTCCCAGTCCCCTCCTCTTTTGGGGGGTCTGACGAGTTCAATTGCTTGAAACTTTAACACTGCTGCCTGGCCTTGGTGTTTAGCATGCACGTGCTTGGATATTGGGGTGTCCCTACCATGGATAATATCTCCAACATGCTCCCTAATACGACGACGAAATTGTCGTGCTGTTTTACCCACATAATTTAGGGGGCATGGGCATGTAATTAGGTAAACTACTCCTGCTGTCTTGCAATTGACATAATCCCAAATATTGTATTTTTTCTGTGTGACAACACTGGTAAAACTATTCCCTTTAAAAATGAAATCACAGGCTTTACAGCTACCACATCTGAAAGTGCCTGGTATTTGTCTATCCAGCCATGTACCCCTAGGTGAAATGGGGTCGAAACAGCTGTGCATGACTCTGTCCCTTATATTTTTCCCTCTCCGATACGTGACAGATGGCCTCTGTGTGATCTGGTCTACTAAATCTATATCAGAACTGAGAATACGCCAATACCTATTCAGTATCTGCATAATGTCATTTTGTTTTGAGTCATAGGTGCCTATGAGTCTGGTAACTTGTTCTTCTTTCCGTTTTTTAGGGACCAGGAGACATTGCCTATCTGCATCCCTTGCTCCCTCATAGGCCTTCCTAATGACACTCTCGGGGAAGCCTCTATCCTTCAATCTTGTTTTGAGTTCCTGGGCCTGGCACTCAAAATCACCCATAGAGCTACAATTCCTGCGTACTCTCATGAATTGGCCTTTCGGAATGCCACGTTTGAGGGAATAAGGATGACAGCTATTCCATTGCAAAAAACTATTAGTTGCTGTTTCTTTCCGATGTACCTTTGTGCGGATTGTACCTCCTTCCGTTTTTGTGATTTTCAAGTCTAAAAAAGACAGTTCGTTCTCACTGATCTCACATGTAAACCTAAGTCCTACATCATTTTTGTTGAGGGCTGCTACGAACCTATGGAACTCATCTGCTGTAGAGTTCCAGAGAATCAGCACGTCATCAATATATCTAATCCATAATCCAACGGATGAAGTCCAATTGACAAATTTGTCCCCAAAAACAATTGTCTCCTCCCACCAGCCAAGAAATAAATTTGCATAGGTGGGAGCAGCAGGACTCCCCATTGCAGTACCACATTGCTGATGAAAGATCTTGTCTTCAAAAATAAATATATTTTTTTCAAGAACAAACTGTAATAACTGCAAAACAAATTGGTTATGGGCAGCAAACTGTGTACCTCTTGATCCCAAATAATACTCGATCGCTTTATAACCACATTTGTGAGGTATGGATGAATACAACGCCTCAACATCCAGACTAGCCAGGATTGTATCTTTCTCCAGAGAAATACCATCAATCTGTTTCAAGACATCCATGGTGTCACGTACATATGATGTAAGACTTAAGACAAAAGGGCGCAACACCTGATCAACATAAGTACTCACATTTTGAGTTAAATTATTAATGCCTGAAACAAATGGGTCTGCCACGTAAGGGAGGATACCCTTTGTGGATTTTGGGCAGGCTATAAAAACACGCCATAACAGGAAATTGTGGGTACAGGAACCCAAACTCTCCTGCACTAATCAAGGATCTGCTCTTTGCATCACTCAGAATGCTCAGCAACTCCTTCTTGAATAGTGCTGTGGGGTTATCCTTTAAAATGGTGTAACAGTTATGGTTAAACAATATGTCCTCACACATTTTTTTATAATCATCCCTACTCATGACCACAATATTCCCACCTTTATCAGATGCTTTTAGAACGATGTTCTGTTTTTTCTCTAGAGTGGTCAGAGCTAGTCGTTCGGACCAAGACAAGTTGTTATCCATGCCCCTACTGTCCTGACTAAGATTTTTGATCTCATCTCCCACCATATCCACAAATAAATCCACATTGGTAAAATCTCCTATAGGTGGCAGCTTTCTACTCTTAATTTTTAGGTTGGTAAAGGGACCTAGACCTGGAGCTCTTCCAGATTCCTCTAATAACCCCTCCAAGGCTGCAAGGCCTTCCATATCAGACTCTTCCAACCCTAGTTCCATACATTTTTTTCTATTGTGGTGTTTGAAAAATTTGATCCATTTGAGTTTACGAGCAAATAAATTAAGATCTTTTATCCACGAGAAAGAGTCAAATTTAACTGTGGGGACAAAGGAAAGTCCTTTTTCTAATAATGTGTTCTCTGATGCACTCAAATTGTATTCAGATAGGTTAATAATTTGTAGCCTATCCATATTTTTTCCCTTCACTAATCCTTTTGTCCCCTCAGCATATAGCGGGAAATGGGGGGATTGTTGGCTAAAAAATTGTTGCCACTATTAGAAGAGGCTCTACCACGGCCTCTATTTCTACCTCTAGCTCCTCCCCTAAATTTTTGTTTCCCACCGCTACCACCGAAAAATGGGCCCACTCTTTCAGAGTCTGTGGTTTCACTCTCTGTTGTGGAAGGGTCAGATTCCCTCGGCCCCCTATTGGTCTGTTGATATTGTTGTTGTTGTGTATGGACAAAATCATACGCTTTTTTCTCCCTAAATTCCTGTAGATCTCTCTGGAATTGGAAGTGTTTACGTTCCTTAAGATGATTGGTGAACCTCTCTAAAGTTTGTTGGAGGATTTTATCCCGTTTATCAAAACCAGGGGTATCTACCAAGGACTTGGCTGCCTCAATCTCTTTTTTAAGCTCAGCACTAATAGAGTCGAACTGAATTTTTTCTTCCTCTACCAAAATCTGCATCAGCCTAAGTGAACTCCCTGTAATCTCCTGTTCCCACCTTTCTTTTATATTAGCAGTTTTTAATCTTAATGCTGGGACAATGGGGACCCTGAGGCCTCTGGGAACTATCTTGTTCTTTAAATAGTTTTCCAGACTCTGGATCTCCCACCAACTTCTAGTATAATCTTTATGCAATCTATTAAGGTTTTTAAAGGTAGATTTAAGAGACGCACCCTGAACTGTATACACCAGTTCACATTCAGAGAAAACGCTTTTAGCCTCACTCATCCACCCTTCTGTGTTTAAATCTGAGAGTGCAAAGGCTGCCATACCCAGATAAAACGAAATTATTAACTGTATAAATTGAATATAATTTCACTGTATAGTTAGATAGAAATCTAATTGTGCTCCCACAATATAAAGAAATTAAATTATAAGGTTCACTGAAATGACAACTGAGTAAAAAGATATCTTTAATAGTAACTAGTTTAAAAACAGGGGTAACACACCACTGTGACATAAGCCCCACCGTGAAAATTAAAAAATGTATTAAACAAAAAAACACTGAGTTATTATGATACCTATATCTCTGTGTTTAAACGATATTTGTAGGAATCAGCATATACCCAGGGCACAACAGTAGTACAAGCCCTAATTGAAGCATAGGTGTCCGACAAAATCGGATCTCCTAACGCTGGGTGTAACACAATATAATTGTCCCCAATGCACACATTCCATAGACATTAAACGACCCTACGCGTTTCAGATACTCATCCTCAGGGGTCCGTATCTTGGTAGCTCTGGCCTCATCACCAGCGATATTAATATTCAACAGCGGATATTCCGCTGTGCGTCACGGGAAGATGCACGTATCGATGTCAACGGCATACTTCATTGCAGGCGCTAGGTTACTATAAACGCTAAACTCCACCCATCGTATTCGGCGGCAACACATGAATTGACCAATCACAACACCCACTCGATTCGTGACACCTGCCCATGTGACCCCCCGCCGTCAGCTGACAGCCAGGGGTCATCATCGGCCGCATCATGCCGAACGCGCAGGCGCAGTGGAAGCCAAGGACGTATCGCCCGGACTGCCAAACACGAGGAGGTAAGCGCTAAAAGATGATGTGTTATAAGTATATCTTGCGGGACAGTATAACACCGCAAGTGGGCAACCTCACAAAGCAACTCAAGAGTAAATAAACACATATGAGGTGGACAAAGTTGCTGAAGTCCCTATTCCTTAGAAAAACTGACAAAACGATCTCTTTATGTGTTGGCTGATCAGTGTAGCCATCTCAAATAAGTAATGCAAAATGCAGATAAACACTCACCCACCCCAAGGTAAACCACCTATAGGGGGATGGTATCACACATTTAGATAAAACATGTATAATTAGTCTGCTCATTTAAACCTGCTGGTTGTATACATTCCAGTCTATGGATCCATTGCGCTTCCTTCCGTAAAATCAGGTTGTCCCAGTCCCCTCCTCTTTTGGGGGGTCTGACGAGTTCAATTGCTTGAAACTTTAACACTGCTGCCTGGCCTTGGTGTTTAGCATGCACGTGCTTGGATATTGGGGTGTCCCTACCATGGATAATATCTCCAACATGCTCCCTAATACGACGACGAAATTGTCGTGCTGTTTTACCCACATAATTTAGGGGGCATGGGCATGTAATTAGGTAAACTACTCCTGCTGTCTTGCAATTGACATAATCCCAAATATTGTATTTTTTCTGTGTGACAACACTGGTAAAACTATTCCCTTTAAAAATGAAATCACAGGCTTTACAGCTACCACATCTGAAAGTGCCTGGTATTTGTCTATCCAGCCATGTACCCCTAGGTGAAATGGGGTCGAAACAGCTGTGCATGACTCTGTCCCTTATATTTTTCCCTCTCCGATACGTGACAGATGGCCTCTGTGTGATCTGGTCTACTAAATCTATATCAGAACTGAGAATACGCCAATACCTATTCAGTATCTGCATAATGTCATTTTGTTTTGAGTCATAGGTGCCTATGAGTCTGGTAACTTGTTCTTCTTTCCGTTTTTTAGGGACCAGGAGACATTGCCTATCTGCATCCCTTGCTCCCTCATAGGCCTTCCTAATGACACTCTCGGGGAAGCCTCTATCCTTCAATCTTGTTTTGAGTTCCTGGGCCTGGCATTCAAAATCACCCATAGAGCTACAATTCCTGCGTACTCTCATGAATTGGCCTTTCGGAATGCCACGTTTGAGGGAATAAGGATGACAGCTATTCCATTGCAAAAAACTATTAGTTGCTGTTTCTTTCCGATGTACCTTTGTGCGGATTGTACCTCCTTCCGTTTTTGTGATTTTCAAGTCTAAAAAAGACAGTTCGTTCTCACTGATCTCACATGTAAACCTAAGTCCTACATCATTTTTGTTGAGGGCTGCTACGAACCTATGGAACTCATCTGCTGTAGAGTTCCAGAGAATCAGCACGTCATCAATATATCTAATCCATAATCCAACGGATGAAGTCCAATTGACAAATTTGTCCCCAAAAACAATTGTCTCCTCCCACCAGCCAAGAAATAAATTTGCATAGGTGGGAGCAGCAGGACTCCCCATTGCAGTACCACATTGCTGATGAAAGATCTTGTCTTCAAAAATAAATATATTTTTTTCAAGAACAAACTGTAATAACTGCAAAACAAATTGGTTATGGGCAGCAAACTGTGTACCTCTTGATCCCAAATAATACTCGATCGCTTTATAACCACATTTGTGAGGTATGGATGAAGTTACCAGACTCATAGGCACCTATGACTCAAAACAAAATGACATTATGCAGATACTGAATAGGTATTGGCGTATTCTCAGTTCTGATATAGATTTAGTAGACCAGATCACACAGAGGCCATCTGTCACGTATCGGAGAGGGAAAAATATAAGGGACAGAGTCATGCACAGCTGTTTCGACCCCATTTCACCTAGGGGTACATGGCTGGATAGACAAATACCAGGCACTTTCAGATGTGGTAGCTGTAAAGCCTGTGATTTCATTTTTAAAGGGAATAGTTTTACCAGTGTTGTCACACAGAAAAAATACAATATTTGGGATTATGTCAATTGCAAGACAGCAGGAGTAGTTTACCTAATTACATGCCCATGCCCCCTAAATTATGTGGGTAAAACAGCACGACAATTTCGTCGTCGTATTAGGGAGCATGTTGGAGATATTATCCATGGTAGGGACACCCCAATATCCAAGCACGTGCATGCTAAACACCAAGGCCAGGCAGCAGTGTTAAAGTTTCAAGCAATTGAACTCGTCAGACCCCCCAAAAGAGGAGGGGACTGGGACAACCTGATTTTACGGAAGGAAGCGCAATGGATCCATAGACTGGAATGTATACAACCAGCAGGTTTAAATGAGCAGACTAATTATACATGTTTTATCTAAATGTGTGATACCATCCCCCTATAGGTGGTTTACCTTGGGGTGGGTGAGTGTTTATCTGCATTTTGCATTACTTATTTGAGATGGCTACACTGATCAGCCAACACATAAAGAGATCGTTTTGTCAGTTTTTCTAAGGAATAGGGACTTCAGCAACTTTGTCCACCTCATATGTGTTTATTTACTCTTGAGTTGCTTTGTGAGGTTGCCCACTTGCGGTGTTATACTGTCCCGCAAGATATACTTATAACACATCATCTTTTAGCGCTTACCTCCTCGTGTTTGGCAGTCCGGGCGATACGTCCTTGGCTTCCACTGCGCCTGCGCGTTCGGCATGATGCGGCCGATGATGACCCCTGGCTGTCAGCTGACGGCGGGGGGTCACATGGGCAGGTGTCACGAATCGAGTGGGTGTTGTGATTGGTCAATTCATGTGTTGCCGCCGAATACGATGGGTGGAGTTTAGCGTTTATAGTAACCTAGCGCCTGCAATGAAGTATGCCGTTGACATCGATACGTGCATCTTCCCGTGACGCACAGCGGAATATCCGCTGTTGAATATTAATATCGCTGGTGATGAGGCCAGAGCTACCAAGATACGGACCCCTGAGGATGAGTATCTGAAACGCGTAGGGTCGTTTAATGTCTATGGAATGTGTGCATTGGGGACAATTATATTGTGTTACACCCAGCGTTAGGAGATCCGATTTTGTCGGACACCTATGCTTCAATTAGGGCTTGTACTACTGTTGTGCCCTGGGTATATGCTGATTCCTACAAATATCGTTTAAACACAGAGATATAGGTATCATAATAACTCAGTGTTTTTTTGTTTAATACATTTTTTAATTTTCACGGTGGGGCTTATGTCACAGTGGTGTGTTACCCCTGTTTTTAAACTAGTTACTATTAAAGATATCTTTTTACTCAGTTGTCATTTCAGTGAACCTTATAATTTAATTTCTTTATATTGTGGGAGCACAATTAGATTTCTATCTAACTATACAGTGAAATGACATACAGATGTAACAGCCGCTGAAAAGCATGGATGTGCATTGATTTCAACTGAAGCTGTAAAGTACTTTCTCTCAGCTTCAGAACAATTGAGCACTTACCAATACTTCCCTGCTCAATATATTTCTTTCCCAAAAACTAGCAACAATTCCATTTGAGGGAGGCCTTTATTTTGCAAAGTTTTGGCTTGTTTCTGGAGTGCAGTGGTTAGTACCTACCAAAAGTGGCCCAAAGACGGACAACCGGTGAAATGAGGTCAGGGTCATGGGTGCATGTGGGGAGCGAAGGCTAGCTGTCTGGTCCTTTCCGAAAGAAGAGCTACTGTAATGCAAATTTCTGAAAAAGTTAGTTCTGTCTATGGTAGAAAGGTGTCAGAACACACAATGCATCGCAGCTTGTAGCAATTGGGGCTGCATACTGTATCATTTAGAGTGCCCATGCTGACCCCTATCAAATGCCTACAGTGAATGCCTGTGTGTTGCTTACCTGGGGAAGATATTACTTTGACACGTACCACCTACCTCCATACGGGAAGTTGGCAGCAGGTTCTTAAACCACTCTGTGTTGTACAAGAATGTGGAAAAAAGTTAAAGGGGTTGGCCACTACCGGACAACTGATGACCTATCCACCAGATAGGTCATCAGTATATCATCGGTGCTGGTTCGACACCCGGACTCCGCACCGATCAGCTGCTCCAGCTACCTGTGGGCACCGGATGTCAGTGCACAGTATGCAATGTACAGAGCCGGAAGCAGTTGGCTCCGTACATTGCATAGGAGCCGTGCTGCTGAACTGGAGCTCTGCTCCTATTCACTTGAATAGGAGCAGAGCTGCAGTACTGCAGCTCGGCCGCTATTATGAGACCGGAGCCATCTGCTTCCGGCATGGACGTCCGGTGCGAAGAGGCTGCCGGACCAGCTGATCGGTGCGGGTTCTGGGTGTCGGACCCCCACCGATCATATACTGATGACCTATCCGGTGCTTAGGTCATCAGTTGTCCAGTAGTGGACAACCCCTTTAAGTACTGTACTCCAATGGTGAAGTATGTATACCATGATTGCCTGTATACTATACTTATTTTAATTGAGTTGTGAAAACGACCTTGATATAAAATGTTGTCGTAAAGGAATCCTTTTCACCAAAGAACTGTATATGTCAGTATCTATAGACTCCAATACTTTAGTCACAATTTTTTTAGTAAATCAACTTATTTATAGTAGTTAAAAAATAAATAAATAGATAAAACATATAAATGAGCTCACCATTTCGCAGGACTCTGTCTGCTTCGTCAGAAGATACAAATGGTAACTGATAAATAATTTTTATATACAGTATAATAGAGTTAAAAGGTGGGAAGGGGTTAATAATCTTTCAATGCCTGTCTAAAAGATAATTTTACACATAACTTCATATTGACAGTGCATACAAGCGTACAAATAGTGTTCATTGATGGTTAGATGCGAATGCTTTCGAGAAAGAAGCAGAGGATGCAGAATAACAATACACATTTTTACAATGTGATCTACTGAATATATCATGTGGGAATTTCTATGCAGAATTCTCATTCACTATTTATTTAAAACGTGCCTTTACTTTGAAGCTGAAAACATGACTGCCATTTGGATGCTGTTCATTATGACATTTACTTTGAATCTCCTGAACAGAGTTGTTTTATAATTTACTTTATCTGCCCAAATCCCTTTAAAGAAATACTTAACAAATACAGGACACCAGGTCAATAGGACTATAGTACATCAACCAAACATGATTTCCTGCATCTGGAATATTTCTTACTACCGTAAGACATTGTATTAGCTACCTGCTAATAAAAAGCTGAGGTTACATAATAAATTCAACGTTTCAACACAATAAATTACAGCATTCCAAAGCATTGTAGTCAAGTTTAAACACCATTTCTTTAGGCTGGATTCACACGGGACCGAAAGGCTGGAGCTTTTCCGTGCAAAATATCCTTGTGGAAAATCTCCAGCGTATTACAGTCCCAGTCAGTTGGATCAGATTTGAACCAATCTCATGCACATGCTATTAAACATTCCCTGGATGGAAAACAGAACATTTTCAAATCCGTCGCATGCTCATTCTGGTGTGGATGTTCACTGTGGATTTCACCATTTTCAATTATTCACTGACATTACTCCATCAGAAATAAGAATCTCCACAAGAGACACATCATCCAAAGTGTATACTATTGAAGAAACTAAACTTATGACAGACCCTTTTTTAGAATTTGAAGATTTTACCAAAGCTGAACTTATGCATAATTTAGATGCAACTTTCCTAAAAATGTATCTTGTTAAAAATCTTTTGCCTAGAGGCTTGAGAATGCTGTTTTTGTCTACCTTTCCTGATGATACATAATTTTCACTCGAATGGAGTGAATACATGACTACATGCTCCAGAGTTATGATGGAGCGTCTTTTCAAAAAAAGGTCATTACTAGCAGATCATTTTTCTCAATTTATCAATAGCACATGGATTAAATTCGAATTTTATAAAAAACACAAAGATTTTTTCAGATTAGAATCATCAATAAAAACCAGACTAATCAAACTAGAGAGAGACATCATAGAAAAGAAAGCAGCTACATTCAAACGAGATCGACAGGATTACTCCCACCAGAGTTCAGATACTCCAGTACAAGAACCGATCAATACCCAACAAAAAAAACCAGTTACCTCACCCCCATCAGTCTCGGACTCATGGCAACACGAGACCCCATACAGATATATGCACAAACAAAAAATGTTATGATAGAAACATCTACAGAAGTGCCCCCGTAATTCATGATAAAATAAACACTGAAAATATTAATAGAAAATATAACGACATCAAGACAAAAGCGACTATAAATCACAATACAGGTAAACAAATAGACCAAACTCCAGCCAGTAAAGAATTTTGGATTCCGCCCAATGAGAATTTACCCACTTTATTCCCCAAAGTTACATTAGAACAACCACACACAGACATGTCATATATTACTAGTTCGATAGACAATACTTTTTTTGACAACTCATGATTCACCGGATGGTACCAATACTACTCTTCGTTGGATAGGGACTCCCTTCCAAACAGAAAAACTATCAGAATCTACATTTTCCTCCCCTTTAGTTCTTTATTTAAATGAACAAGAAACATCCAATGTTAGTACATCCACACCCACAATAGAATCTCCAAATCCCTCTCCATGCAGCACTCTGACAAATATCTATTTTTTAGAATTTCCTCCAGTTCCAAACATTAGTCCTCAAATACATATCACAAACAAAATTCCATCCACAAAAAATCATGTCATAACAAAATATTTTCAAGCTCTTTCGATCCAAACACATCCACCCATATCTACAAAAGAAAAGAAAGATCAGAGGGTGCAGAGGAGGGAAACAAAGAACCACACAAAAAAAGCAGAGAGGATTAACAGAAATGCCTCAAGATACAACAATAAAAAATATGAATAAACAGAATAAAACTAACAATATTTTCAATCTGTCCAAATACACCCTCAAAGAGGAAGAGATAAATCTCTTATCCAAGGGGTTATCATTCTGCCCTACGCAACAAGCAGATGAGTTTCAATTGTTTCTAGCCCTTAATAATTTTATCAGAAAGTTGATGCTACAAAGTCATATTGCCATCAAAGCCAGAAAACCCAAACAGATGGAAACTACAGCTAATACTGAAGATCCATATACACACCTATCAGTAAAGGGTAAATCAAATTTTTACCCATTACAACACAGACGCAACTATTTAGAAACATTTTATACATTAGTTTTAGACGATATGAAAAAAACCAATAGAAAAACAAAACCTAGCCAATGCAATTTAGATAAATCAGAGAAAAAAATCACTTAAAGATCTACAAAATAATAAAAATATAGTTATAAGATCAGCTGATAAGGGAGGTGGAATCGTGATACAGGATAGAGAGGTCTATATTCAAGAAGCAGACAGAATATTATCTGATTCAAATTATTATGAAATACTGAGAGCTGACCGTACAGATCAATATGAGGAGGAATTTCTGAATCTAATAAAAACAAACTTTGAGGAAGGTATCATAAATAAAAAAGAAAAATCATTTATAATAACAACTAACTCCGAAACACCATTTTTCTACCATTTGCCTAAAATCCATAAAGACAAAATTAACCCACTAGGAAGACCAATAATCTCAGGTATAAATACACTAACCAGTCAATTGTCACATTTTATCGATTTACACCTGCAGAACTTAGTCCCAAAACTACCATTCTATCTTAAGGACTCTACGAGCTTAATCAGAGATCTACGGAAACATATGTGGAAAGAAAATTATATCCTTATGACTCTAGATGTGACTTCCCTCTATTCCAATATAGATCACACACTTGGAATAGAGGCAACACATTTTTTTTTTTTTAAATAATGGCACATTAGTAGAGAAACAAAATACTTTTCTATTGGAAGGGCTGCATTTTATCCTCACCCATAATATTTTCAAACATAACTCTAAACTGTATAAACAAATAAGGGGCACGGCAAGGGGGACACGAGTAACCCCTAGCTATGCCAAGCTATTCATGGGGCTTTTGAATCTCAAAACATAGAGAATGATCACATATACAGAAACAACATAGTCTACTATCGTAGATATATAGACGATCTATTCTTCATATGGTCCGGTACTTGTGAGGAAGCGAATTGCTTTATAAACATTTTAAACAATAATACATGGGGAATCCAATTCCCCCCAAATATTTCCAAAGAAAATATTGTATTTTTAGATCTGGAAATTGGCCACTGCAATAATAAATTCATCACAAAATCTCACTTCAAGGATGTGGATAAGAATAGCTTCCTTAATTTCAAAAGTGCCCATTATAAGAGATGGACAACAAATATTCCACATAGCCAATATAGAAGAATAAGGAAAAATTGTTCTTCGATAGAAATATATAAAGATCAATCAAAAATCCTTAAGGAAAGATTCAAAGAGAAAGGTTATACATCGAACTTCATCAAACACGCTTATCAGAACAATCTATCTACTACTCAAGAAATGTGTCTCATAGAAAAAGAGCAGTCAGAACATACTAAAGAAATTCACATGAAAGATTACTCCAGTAATTTTATAACAACTTACAATCATGATCATAAGACCATCCGAGGATCTCTACTTAAACATTGGAGTATCCTCCGAAGTGACCCTATTCTGAATAAAATCATTCCCGCTAAAACAGATATAACATTCAGTCGTGGGAGAACGATTAAAAATATATTGGCACCAAGCAGACTGAGGACAAAAACCTCCATCTCTATTTCTACTCTCCTCCCGAAACCCACAGGTATTGTCAGATGTGGGAAAAGAAACTGTTTATGCTGTTTAAGTATAAATGCAGGAAAAAAAGAAGTTATGTCCAATATAACAAACGAAAGAATTCAAAATGATACTTTTATGAATTGTGACACCGATCATGTAATATACATGATTGAATGTCAATGTGGATTACTGTATATAGGGAGAACCACACAGACATTAAGGAGTAGGCTTAATGGCCACCGTTTTAATGCTAAAAAGGATTTTTAAAACACAGCCTATCAAGGCATCTGTTACATAATCATAAATCTAATTTTAATAACATAAAAATTTCTCCTATTGAACAAATAGATTCAAAAACACAAAATAGAATTTCTATCTTAAACAGGCATGAATCCTTTTGGATTTTCAAATTCGAATCTCTGAGTCCTGAACGGACTGAACGAGAAAATAAATTTTGTTTAAATCCATATAGTAAAATAAAGAAGACTAATATCAAACCCTTTAAACAATAGAAAATTAGAATAGGGGCATCTGAAAAAGAATCTATGAATACTCCAAAGCAAAATAAAATATTGGTTTATATAAATAAACCTTCAGAGATATTAATCCAGCTCTCCAAATAACATCTACAAAAAAAAAACTATAGATAAGGATATACCCTATATAACTCATCTATAGAGATAAATGAGGAAATTAGAGATACAAATCATACCTGAATAAACCTGTCTCAGCATACCGCCAAGTGTTAGAGCAGTGTTTAGGGCAATGTACAATCTATGAAGAAGTACCAGCAAGACCAGTAAGAAATGTATTTTTGATAGCGACGTAGATCAAAAATCAAACAATAATTTATAATAATACAAAATACGGGTATTACATTATAAAAACCCATATAACATTACATTATAATGGAGAAAGTATTCACATATCCAGTTAGTACCGTATTCCTATACTGAAAAGAAACACATTATAATTCAAACAAACACTGCTAATAAAACATCAACAATGGTTTTAACATATCAAAATCAAATTAAATATAACACAATAAGTAGACACAAAGACCTCGTAATTTGAAAGGTAAAAAACATCACATACATACCCATAACGATACTCCACAACGAACTTCAACCTTGATAGTTTGACCGGGGTGTGAATCACACAACATGGTTATCTAAGAAGATGTTTTGTTAGAAATTTTAGATGTCTGACGAAGACCTCAGTACGAGGTTGAAATGCCCGATACAAGGAGCATTTTTTCTTTTTTCCTTCATTATGCATGACCACGAGAAAGAGGCTCCAGTGCTGGAGAATTCAACCGTGGGTCTGCTCCAGAGGCCAGCACAGTGTGAACGAGACCGAAGGTGTTCAAACACCTGACGAGCAACAAAGTTAAGTTGTGCTGACGATCCTGCACAACTAAATCAGGTGAGTTCATTCCTATTCACCTATCAATTCAACATCTTTATTATCCATACGATATCACCTTAGAGGAGCGCCGTCTCCCTTTTTTTCTGTTTCATAATAAGCATTTTCAGTGTAGAAGGGGTGAAATCCACAGCAAAATCTGCATGTAACATGTGCAGATTTTACTGCAGAATAATTGCTTAGTCCCCCTGCACACTAGGTTGGCTTTGCTCCAACCAAGATACCACAGGAAATTCTCTCCCAAAATCCACACCAAATCGTGTCCGAATTCTCGATGAGAACAGCAAATGAGGAAAAAAAAAAAAGTAAATACTTACTTCCTCCTGGCCTCCCATAGTGATGCATCAGGGCTGGTGTCAGTACTGTCAGCCTCCTGGGATGATGTTTTATCCCATGTGACCGTTTCAGCCTGTGATTTGCTGCAGCGGTCACATGGAATGAAACATCATCCCGGGAGGCCGGCAGGACTGAGAAGAGACGAGGAAGGAGTGACGCATCACTATGGGAATGCCAGGAGCAGTGAGTATAATTTTTTTTGTTTTTTTATTACTTGCGATTGTTGCTGCGAATTCGCAGCTTTTCTGCAGCAAAAATCGCGGGACTTGCTGCGGAATTTCACTTCCCCATTAAATTCAAAGGGGATAGTCCGCAACAAGTATGCAATCATTTTGCAGCAGAAGCTGCTACAGTACCAAAGATCTGCAATGCAGGTCAATTTCTGCACAGAAATTTGCATCAGCGTGTGGATGAGTTTTTTAAAATCGTATCCATTTTGCTGATACTGTAACACGCTGCAATATGTTCCGTCCTCAAATCCGCAGCAATTACATTACGTGTGCAGGGGGCACTACAAGATCCCTTTACCACGGATCTGAAGTCTTCAAATTATTATAATTTCAATGCCTGTCTGCTGTTAAAAGGAAATTAGAATTGGTTGTCAAAACCTTTTTCTTGTACACATGAAGTTTGATCTTTTATTTTCACCATGGCATGTACACAAAATGCATACATGCAAACCTTCTGACTATGATGTTAACTTCACCCCAGACACAACATCACATATACTCTATTTAATGCCTGCCATTTGAAAAGGGATATACACACAGTCGAGTCACATTATTTTGACCACCAGCTAATATCTAGTGCTAGACAGGCTGGGAGTGACTCAATAAGGTGCTGGTAGGTTATCTCAGGTATCTGGAGCCATGCTGACTGCAGTGCATCCCACATTTGCTGGTGGGTGCGTGGGGGAGGATCTATAGAGCGAACAAGATGATGGAGGTAGTCCCACAGATGCTCAATTGTGTTCAAGTCTGGTGAATTAGGAGGCCAGGGAAGTACTTGGAAGTCTTGGTCGTTCTCTTACAACCAATGTCGGACATTTCTAGCCGTGTGACATGTCGCATTGTATTGGTGGAAGATTCCATCTGCCCCAGTGAAGACAAACAGCATGTATGGATGGACGTGATCGGCAATGATGGATTCATACCCAAATTGCTTCAGAGTGCCTTCCACATGGATGAGTGCGCCCAGAGAATGCCATGAAATAATTCCCCTTTCCATAACACTGCCGCCATCAGCTTGTGGTCTTCCAGCAATGGTTGCAGGGTGTTTGTTCTCTAATGTTTCTCTCCTGACACACCAACGTCCATCCGTTCAATGAAGCAGAAAACGTGACTCATCGGAGAAGGCAACCCATTGCCAATCATCGGTGGCAAATTGAATCCTTTTTTTCCGATGCACCTTTGTTTCAAGCCAGCCCACGGCCCATCATTTCCTTCATGGGCTACGCGCTGCTGATGTTGAAAGTAGGAGGTGGTCATAATAATGTGACTCGACTGTGTATAATATTATATAATTAAAATGAAATTCCTTTTTCATGTTCCTTGATAATATAAAGCCATTGACCTATGATCTAGACTGGTGTCTTCACACGTTGTTAAATGAGTCTTTCAAAGTTATGCAAGTGTAAATTTGTTGGTTTAATTAACACAAAATATTGTCATAGGCTTGGAGCTTTCATTAAAACAATAATGTCCACAGGATTTACAGATTTAATGAAGACCAAAGAAGCAATACATTAGCAAGTAATATTGGAAACATCGCCATCTGGGAGCTGCAAAAGATGGAAGAGCATACAATAATATCACTTTATTATTTTTGTATAATATGTTAAAGATGTAAATGGAACCTGCTACTTTGTAATAAGAGAGAGATATTCTCTGGCATGGATATTCTATAATTAGAAAAGAAGCCAAATAGACCATTGTTGCTAATGCACCTTGGTAAAAAAAAAATATATAAACCAATAGTACATATTAATAGAAAACAATGGACGTAAGAAGTCGAAGGAGTAAGAAATCAGTATGCTCTACAATCAAAGCTGTCGTAAATGTCTAAAAATGCAATTGTTGAATAGTGAACTATGAAGAGTGCTGCAGGAACTTCATCTCAGAGACTAGTGCACACCAAATATCATAGTGTAACGCTGGCGGCCGCCGATCGTCATTATCCGGCTTCCTTTGGCGGCCGCCAGCATCTATTACCTCTGTGCTGGGAATCAGCTCCTTCTCCCCGGGGACGCCGGCATGTACTGCTCCCGCCGCTCGCTCCCGTAGGGTGCTTACACGCACCCTGGTGACCTCTTAAAGGGCCAGCGCACACACCACTATAACCTTTCTTAGAAAACCTACAACTGGAGAGTCAATAATTATACAAAAGTCAAAATACAATGAAAAAAGTATGAAACTGAGTATGAAACATTTTGACTTTTGTGTACTTATTGACCCTTTCCAGTTGTACGTTTTCTTCATCCTTTTGGGTCAAGTTATGCTTGGTATACCTTTCTTAAATGCCCCCGATCACGGATATTTTTGAACTATCGCATATCTATAACTGTTTTGTGCGGACTATATAAGTTTGTGGCATTTTTGTCTTCCTGAATCTACAGATAGGTTTTGCCTATAACCTTTCCTAGCCTATCCCGGTGCACCGTGTCCTAATTAAATCAATTCTGCCCTCCTTCCTGTGCCTAAGTGTTGTTGTGTCTACCCATGTTCATTTAACAAATGGTCCCTTAGTTCTAATCCTGTACCTAGTGTTCTCGTATCCTGTTTCCTGTAGCCGTATCCAGTAATTGTGCTTATTTGTGCCAAGTGTCATCACGCCAAGTTTCTGCCATGCCAAGTGTCTGCCTATCTTCTACCCAGGTACTCTTGTTCTAAAGACTTTCACTGTTGTTTGGCCAGCTGCTATTCCAGCTACGGCGGAGCGGCCTAGTGGGTCCACATACCCCACAGCTGTGACACATGGTCTGAAGGCCAAGAAGACAGACTATAGTACAGTACACTCATTTTCTATTTCCCATACTCCCTTGAGAAGTTATAAGACAAAACAAACAGGTGAACTGCATGGTAGAAGCTTTCCATGCAGAAAATAAAATAAAATATATATTTTTTTGAATACTCATTTTTATTAGAGTTTCTAAAATACAAACAATGATACAAGTCAAGAGAAGTAGAAAAATCCTCCAGAAAAAGAAAATGAAGAAATATACTATATATCATGTAATACCATTATACAGTGAAGGAAATAAGTATTTGATCCCTTGCTGATTTTGTAAGTTCGCCCACTGTCAAAGACATGAATAGTCTAGAATTTTTAGGCAAGGTTAATTTTACCAGTGAGAGATAGATTATATAAAAAAAAAAAAAGAAAATCACATAGTCAAAATTATATATATTTATTTGCATTGTGCACAGAGAAATAAGTATTTGATCCCCTACCAACCATTAAGAGTTCAGCCTCCTCCAGACCAGTTACACGCTCCAAATCAACTTGGTGCCTGCATTAAAGACAGCTGTCTTAAATGGTCACCTGTATAAAAGACTCCTGTCCACAGACTCAATTAATCAGTCTGACTCTAACCTCTACAACATGGGCAAGACCAAAGAGCTTTCTAAGGATGTCAGGGACAAGATCATAGACCTGCACAAGGCTGGAATGGGCTACAAAACCATAAGTAAGACGCTGGGTGAGAAGGAGACAACTGTTGATGCAATAGTAAGAAAATGGAAGACATACAAAATGACTGTCAATCGACATCGATGTGGGGCTCCATGCAAAATCTCACCTCGTGGGGTATCCTTGATCCTGAGGAAGGTGAGAGCTCAGCCAAAAACTACACGGAGGAACTTGTTAATGATCTCAAGGCAGCTGGGACCACAGTCACCATGAAAACCATTGGTAACACATTACGCCGTAATGGATTAAAATCCTGCAGTGCCCGCAAGGTCCCCCTGCTCAAGAAGGCACATGTACAGGCCCGTCTGAAGTTTGCAAATGAACATCTGGATGATTCTGAGAGTGATTGGGAGAAGGTGCTGTGGTCAGATGAGACTAAAATTGAGCTCTTTGGCATTAACTCAACTCGCCGTGTTTGGAGGAAGAGAAATGCTGCCTATGACCCAAAGAACACCGTCCCCAGTGTCAAGCATGGAGGTGGAAACATTATGTTTTGGGGGTGTTTCTCTGCTAAGGGCACAGGACTACTTCACTGCATCAATGGGAGAATGGATGGAGCCATGTACCGTCAAATCCTGAGTGACAACCTCCTTCCCTCCACCAGGACATTACAAATGGCTCGTGGCTGGGTCTTCCAGCATGACAATGACCCGAAACATACAGCCAAGGCAACAAAGGAGTGGCTCAAAAAGAAGCACATTAAGGTCATGGAGTGGCCTAGCCAGTCTCCAGACCTTAATCCCATCGAAAACTTATGGAGGGAGCTAAAGATCCAGTTGCCAAGCGACAGCCTCGAAATCTTAATGATTTACAGATGATCTGCAAAGAGGAGTGGGCCAAAATTCCATCTAACATGTGTGCAAACCTCATCATCAACTACTAAAAATGTCTGACTGCTGTGCTTGCCAACAAGGATTTTGCCACCAAGTATTAAGTCTTGTTTGCCAAAGGGATCAAATACTTATTTCCTTCACTGTATGAACAGTAATAACATTTTTCAACCCCCAGGCAATACAATTAATTTGAATATGTTTTGTTGTTGTTTTAGGTTGTAATAAGGAGCACCACTAGTGAAACAATCATTCTTTAAGGATGGAAAGAAACACAATATATAATTATTATTGATGGTGTAGATCTTGTTCTAAATAAAATGGCTTGGAATAAAATTGTATTGAATTCTTATAGCAATACACGCTCAGTACTGTGTTTATAGCTAAGGGTTAACAGAATATAGTTTTAGGTGGCACTACAATGTTTTATGGTGGCAAAAAATAAATAAATACAAGTAACATACAAAGAGCGTGGAAAATCAGCTCAATTCTCTAAAGTATACAACAAAAATCCAGCAGTTATCTCGGTACAAGGACAGAGGCCTGAGCCGGTTGTCAGGTAGGTATGAGAAACAAGAAGATTCCTATTGGTTCTCCAGCATTTGAGTGATTTAAAATCATTACATTTATTTTAACATGAGTTTAAATACACTTTGTGCACAAAAATACTAACTTCGTTTATGCGTTTCAAACCAAGTAGTGGTTCTTACTCATGAGTGAGAATAACTACTTGGTTCTAAATGCGTAAGCAAAGTTATTTATTTTGTATGTGTACACAGTGTATTTTTATTTGATGTTGAAATAAATTTAATAATTTTAAATACCATACTCAGCATAAGTCTGTTTCTTTCTTAATGCCCTATTACATAGGCCAATGATGGGGCAAACGAGCATTCATATGAACGCTCGCTCCCGATCATTGCCCTGTGTAATCAGGGCAACGATCAGCCGATGAATGAGCAAACTGTCGTTCATCGACTGATCTGCTGTTTTATGCAGAATTAAAAATCATCATTGTCGGGAGCACATCTCCCCGTGTAATCAGGGAGATGCGCTGCCAAGATGATGGAAATGTATAAGGACGAGCGATCAAAAAAACAGTGCTTGTCCCTGTACATATCCAATCATTGCTCCGTGTGATAGGAGCAAACAATCATTTACACGGCCTCTGTTGGGCCGTGTAATAGTACTCTAAGTTTCTATGTGTGCACAGATTTGCCACATACATTTCTGCCGATCAAGACGACCACTAGAAGGAGCAAAATGACAACTTTATACAGGAAAACTTAGTACAATGCAAGTCATACAACTGTATCTTCAGGTTGCTCCTCCTAATGACAGCTTTTTGCTGCAGTAATGTATTTATTTAATAATTTACTAAAACTGTGTGGGTGCGACAGGGGACCAAGGGGTATGTTTTATTGTTGTTCGTGACGAATGACCACATTTTATATATATATATATATATATATATATATATATATATATATATATACACATATACTAGTCCTTCTCAATGAATTAGAATATCATCAAAAAGTTTATTTATTTCAGTAATTCAATTCAAATTACACACAAAGTAATCTATTTCCAGCATTTTTTTTTATTTTAATGTTGATGATTATGGCTATGGGTATGTTCACACACCCTATTTACGGACGTAATTCGGGCGTTTTAACCTCGAATTACGTCCGAAAATACGGCTCCAATGCGCCGGCAAACATCTGCTCATTCATTTGAATGGGCTTTACGATGTTCTGTGCCGACGGTCATTTATTTAACGCGCCGCTGTCAAAAGACGGCGCGTAAAAAAGACGCCCGCGTCAAAGAAGTGCCTGTCACTTCTTGAGACGTAATTGGAGCCGTTTTCCATTGACACCATGGAAAAACAGCTCCAATTACGTCCGTAATGGACGCAGCCAAAAGCGCCTGCACTTGCCATTACGTCTGAAATTCCGGAGCTGTTTTCTCCTGAAAACAGCTCCGTAATTTCAGCCGCAACGGAGGCTGCCGTGTGAGCATACCCTAACAGTTAATGAAAACCACAAATTTAGTGTTTTAGAAAATTAGAATATTATATATATATATAAGCCCAATTAAAAAAATTATTTTTAATACCGAGATGTTGGCCTACTGAAAAGTATGTACAGTATATGCCCTCAATACTTGGTCGAGCTCCTTTTGCATGAATTACTGTATCAATGCGGCGTGGCATGGAGGCGATCAGCCTGTGGCACTGCTGAGGTGTTATGGAAGCCCAGGTTGCTTTGATAGCGCCCTTCAGCTCGCCTGCATTGTTGGGTTCTGGTGTCCCTCATCTTCCTCCTGACAATACCCCATAGATTTTCTATGGGGTTTAGGTCAGGCGACTTCGCTGGTCAATCAAGCAGTGATACTTCATGCTTCCCTCTGCTGACAAGCTTTATGGAGATGCTGATTTAATTTTCCAGTAGGACTTGGCACCTGCCCACACTGCCAAAAGTACCAGTACCTGGTTTAATAACCACAGTATAACTCGCCTGACCTAAACCCCTAAACTCTATATAAGACAATGATAACACTGAAAGTTTATGATGTAGGGTGTCCCGCTTTGCTCGTGATACATAATATAAAGAAAAAGAAAAATCATCTTACCGGATTGCTCGGGAACGTAACGAAACAATGCAGGCTTTATGAGAGCGATTTACCGCGGATACGTTCCCGAGCAATCTGGTAAAATGTTTTTTCTTTCGTTCTGTTTTGTATAGATTTTTCTGATGAAGGCCTAATTTGTCTGAAAACGTTCATATAAGTGTATTGCATAATAGAGATTACGAATTACTTCACCAAATACTTGAGTGCCGAGTTCTTATAGTCACAGGTGTTCTTGCACCTGTATACACGTTTTGTATCATTTTGTTGGAATGTGCTGTTCAAATTTTTGTTGTGTTTATGTGATCCATATATGTGGGGTTAGTGACTGACTCCTTTTTTATTCTTGCACTCCTCCCATTCAGCCCTGGCTGATTTTAATTAGTTTAGTGCTGTTTTCTACCATCCCCAGATATATATGTAGGCTTAGTCCCAGTTCTGGGTGTATGTGCAGCGTAGTTTCCCACCTTACAGAGGTCGCCTTGTCGTGGCAGGTGAGCAAACACTTTTTGATCAAAATGTGCACTAAGAACCTCCCTATTTGTAAGTAGATTTAGCAGTAATGCATATTTTTTATATTTAGTGGCTTAGGTGGCATTAGTGTTCGCAGTGTGCTGTCGCCATTTCTTTTTCTGCTATATATATATTTAGATAGATAGATATATACAAAGTCCAGCAGCACCAGCAGCGTGTGGGTGCAAGCTCAAAGGGACAGACCGAGTCCCAGATACACAGAAATCCAAAAAATTAGCAGCTACTCCAATATAAAGGGTGAAAAAGTGGGTACTTTAATGCCCGTGCAACGTTTCAGCTCCGTTCACTGGAGCCTTTCTCAAGCTTGAGAAAGGCTCCAGTGAACGGAGCTGAAACGTTGCACGGGCATTAAAGTACTCACTTTTTCACCCTTTATATTGGAGTTGCTGCTCATTTTTTGTATTTCTAGATAGATAGATAGATAGATAGATAGATAGATAGATAGATAGATAGATAGATAGATAGATAGATAGATAGATAGATATGTATTGTTTATCTATCTATATAAAAGTATATATCTCATGTTCATGTATATAAAACTGTTGCACTGTGTGAATTGTGCTTTTGGCCTTTTATAGGTTATTGTAACGTGGTGGCGTTTGTCTTCGATAAAGAATCAGGCTGGGCGACTGACGGGGCAACCTCTTGTGATTATCGCTGAAAAAGCAGCGGCCGTGGTGGCTCGCTCGCCATTTTACATGAGGGTCTGTCACTTTAACAGGGAATGTTGCTGGGGAAAGCCTGACTGACACTGAAAATGTGGCTGCATAGACGTTGCACCGCAGCGTGTTGGTGGAGGTACTGCAGACAATAAATAAGGGCCTAGTTGGCACCAAAAATTTGGTAGGACATGTGCTCAAGTAAGTGTGCGCTATGTCCAGCGAGAAGCCTCCCGGGTGAAGCAGGGTCTAGAGAGTCTGACAGAGAAGAGTCAGGACTATGCAGAGCCAAGGAGCAACGGGTAGGCAGGGCTGGGTGCTTCTGATTAATGGCCTGAGGAGAGACGCTGTGGTAGCCTTAGGGCAGGGGTCGGGAACCTATGGCTCGCGAGCCAGATATGGCTCTTTTGATGGCCGTATCTGGCTCGCAGACAGGGCTCCTACCTGTCTATGGGAGGGATGCACGTTGCAGCCGCACAGCTCAGTATAGTACACATGACTATGAGAGCGGGGCTGCGGCTGTGTAATTCAGCCACAGCCCCGCTCCTGAGTCCTGACATATGCGCGCGGGGTCAGCATCATGTGATGCGGCCGGCGCTGCACTAATGATCTGCGGCATTGAAGACAGAACATGGCGGGCGCGCTACAAAGCACCCCCATGTTGTCTTCAGTGCCTGAACTGCCGCTCATTAGTGCAGCGCCGGCCGCATCTCCTCATGCTGACCGCGCGCGCACTTCCTGTCAGGAGCGGGGCAATGGCTGTATTACACAGCCGCAGCCCCGCTCTATAACGCCGGAGATCAGAGAACCTCTCATCTCCGCCGTTATTCCCGTGAATGCTGCGATCACAGCTGACTGCAGCATTCAGGGGAAAGTGAGAAGGGGGGATGCCCCTGGATCGCATCACAGGGAATTCCTGTGACGCGATCGAGGGCCATACCATATATGGGCAGACAGCCCAGGGTCTATTGACGGACCCCAGGGCTGTCTGACCATATCTCTTGTTGTTAGGATATACCCAAGTATGTCCTAACAACAGCCTGTGTGCTATCTGTCCACAGGCTAATGTACTGGCACATATCTGATATATGTCAGTACATTAAAGTTTAAAAATAAAGTAAAAACAAAGTATGGTTACATTTTTAAAAAATATACACCTTCACCTTTTTTACAATAAACATTAAAATAAGTCTCAATACATAAAATACACACATTCAGTAATGGCGCGGACAACAATGTTTTTGCATCATTTATGATGTGTACGCTGTAAAAAAATGAAATAAACACGGCTTTCATTCACTTATTAATGTGAGGCGCGAGGTGCGATGAATTTACCCTCCATGTTCCTCACATTAATAGTAATTAACCCCATCATGTACCTCGCCTATCTGCGCATGCGCGAGTTCAAAGAGACAGAGAGTCCTGGGTCCTGCCGCCGATGGCCATAGTGAAGCGCTCCTGCACGAAATGGTGAGTATATCTTAAATTCTATATTTTAAGGGTAAAAGTTGGGGGGTCGTCTTATACGCCCAGTCGTCTTATACGCCGACATATACGGTAGTTCTTTGATGGCCTGATAAGCATTGGCGGCAGTGGTGAGCGGCAGGGAGCATGGACTACATTTCCCATAACTCCCTGCATAGCCGCGCCGTCTGCAAGCACGCACCTGCGTCCCCTAGTGAAGCGGCATCTGCCTCCTCCCTTGTGTCTCCCTTGGACGTTCCAGAAACCCCTGGCTGTGCTGCTGCTTTGAAGGTGAACATTATAACATGGAAATTGTTACACAGCCTCATGGTCAGCAGCAGTGAGCTGCATCAATAAAGGGGCTGTGTAATACTGGCTTTAAATTAATCTCTTGTGGGCATAAGAAACTGATTTAAAGGACCACTATCAGGGCAAAAATCTGTTCTGAGCGCTTTATTACAGCTCTGGAGGTCTCCCAGATGGGTCTGAGCCTCTCTTTTTTGTTCATTTTCTGTAAGACCAACACTTCTAAAAGGGCCACTGACAGATACAATTGCTCCAGCGGTCACTTAGTACACAAAGGAGTGTTCCTCTCTGCTGCACTAAGCCACCGCTGGACCTAAACAATAATTCGCTGTAAAATAATAAAATAGATAATTGACATAACTGACAATGCGTTGTGTGACATGTCCAACATTCCAGCTTCTTTCTTCTGCGAATGCCTCAAAGCTGGCATTCTCTCAACATCAGGTGGGAAGAATGCCAGCTTCCAGTCATGCGCAGGAAAAAGAAGAAGCCAGACTGCTGGACTGATGTCATGCATCGCAAGCTCACAATGTAAGTTATTTATTTAATTTTTTTACTGCTAATTACCATTGTTTCAGTCCAGTTGTGGCTTTATACAGCAGGGAGGAGCATTCCTTGCTGTACTAAGTGAACATTGGAGCGATTGATCTGTCAATGGCCCTTTAAACATATTGTACGGCTCTCGCGGAATTATATTTCAAAATATGTGGCGTTTACGGCTCTCTTAGCCAAAAAGGTTCCTGACCCCTGCCTTAGGGAATGCTGAGGGAAGGACACAGGGACCATACTAGGCAAACAGGTGTGACAGGAGATTACCTGATACTGACAGAGACAGTGTAGAGTAGCGACGTGCTACAGCGTGCAGGTGGACTCAACCATCCCCCGCGTGAGTGACCCCAGGCCTAAAAGGCAGATGCCACTACTGGATTCCAGCCAGCGGGCGAGAACCAATGTGTTTAGAGGCGGTGATATTTGCTCCAGAGACTTTCCTTATTACACTGCCATTGCAGCAGTCAGAGACTGTGTTCCCACCATTGTAACCACCAAGTGTTGTTCCTCGTGATCAAGTACAAACCTCTAAGAGTTGTACCTTATCTGAGAATAAAGACTTCTTTTTGTTCAGCTGCGCTCTGTGTATTGATATTCCTGACTGGGACTGTGCAGCAACCCCTGTGCCCACTTGGGACATCTTACACAGGCAGTAAGAAACCGAGCTGAAAACCCTATTACAACTGTAAAGAAGGGGGTAGGGAAACAGACAAGTGAGCCCTAATCTACCCACCACTCAATCCCTGCCTACTTGCAACGACCCGCCCTAGGCGGCGGGGTACAACTGGGCGACGGTCCCTACGCTCAGTAAGTGCACGACAGACAAACAGACAAGGGTACACAGAAGTTAAGGGAAATGGGGCAGTTGCCCACGGCAACACCGTGAGCAACGAGAGTGGTGAACGAGCCGAGTCAAACCAGGAGTGTACGAGGTACCGAACGCAGAACAGGAGAGTAGTGAACAAGCCAAGTCAAACCAGGAGTGTACGAGGTACCAAACACAGAGCAGGAGAGTAGTCAGTAAGCCAGGGTCAATATGAAGCAGGGACAAATAGTTCAGAAGTTGCAGCAGGGCCAGGAAACCAAACAAGAAGAATCACAAGCAAGGAGGAACAGGAAAGGCAGGTATAAATAGACAGAGGGCGGGAGCTAGCTCCGTCTGGCCAGGCTGTGATAGGCTCTCCCACTCCTAAGCCTGCCATCCTGAGTGGTGGAAGATGGAGTCAGTCTCACAGACATAGAAGCAGGTGCAGACTGATTACCTATGGGCGTTGACACAGAAGCTGTGCCTGGCAGATCCTTTACAACAACATTGTAATAAATGAATGCAGACTGGGTCATCCAATTTTGTAATAGGAACAAAATGATAGCAACACTTAAATGATCGAAGATGGAATGGTTCCCTCCTTCCTTATAAGCCATATAGCATCTGCATGAGCTATTTAACTATAGTTATTTTTCTTCCTTAAATACAGCCTTTTAAGTGAACAGTGTTGTATAATAAAACCAATGTTCCTGCCAATTTTGTGCAAGGAATATAATTACTGTTATGTGTCAAATAGTCTGTTGAAATGTTTATGACTGTAAGGCTTGTAAGTTTTATATTTCAAGTATTGAATTAATACGCCTTTTTTGGTTAAAACTGAGAGACTGACAAAATGTACATATGCGTTTAACATAAACACATGATGACCATTACTTCATCATGTACATGTTATGTCCTTATTAGACAGCTGTATTTAACATAGTTCAGGAGCAAGGGCATAACTATAGGGGGTGCAAGGGTTGCGGTCGCATCTCGGACCTGCTGCCTCAGGGGCCCAATTGCCATTTAATAAGAAATGAGCTAATTTCCCAAAATTCATTCCGGGTCTGATTTGGTTGAATCGACTGTCCGATTAGATTCTGCCCGGATATATTTGTCGTGAATTGATCCTGCAGTCTTCTAGGACAGTATGCCAGTAAAATGCAACCTATTTGAAGCTTTTTAACACCAAGCCAGCATGTAATGTGAAAGCGATAGCAAAATATATGGATAGAAGGAGAAATAGCTGCAATGCATTATAGGACGGCAGCCTGGAAGGCATGTCACTATCTTTTTGTTCTTATTACAAAAATGGATGACCTAGTCTATAATCATTTATTACAATATTGTAACGGGGTTTTTATACCTATTTCTTTGATACCGCCTGTGTAGAAAGCCAGAGTGGGGTCAAGGGAGTGCTGCAGGGGCGTAACTAGGAAAGACTGGGCCCCATAGCAAACTTTTGACTGGGGCCCCCCTCCCCTGGGTGTCACACAACCCCCCCCCCCTTGTAGATAGTGCCTTTTTTACAAACCCCCCCTTTTGATAACGCCATACAGCCCCCCTGTAGATAACGCCATACAGCCCCCTTTGTAGATATCTACAGAGGGGGCTGTATGACACTATCTACAGAGGGGGCTGTATGGCACTATCTACAGAGGGGGCTGTATGGCGTTATCTACAGAGGGGGCTGTATGGCGTTATCTACGGGGGGCTGTATGGCGTTAACGCCATACAGCCCCCTTTGTAGATATCTACAGAGGGGGCTGTATGGCGCTATCGACAGAGGGGGCTGTATGGCACTATCTACAGAGGGGGCTGTATGGTGTTATCTACTGAGGGGGCTGTATGGCGTTATCTACGGGGGGCTGTATGGCGTTCCCTACAGGGGGGACTGTATAGCGTTCCCTACAGGGGGGACTGTATGGCGTTCCCTACAGGGGGGCTGTATGACACTATCTACAGGGGGGGGGGCTGTATGGCGCTATCTACAGGGGGCTGTATGGCGCTATCTACAGGTGGCTGTATGGCGCTATCTACAGGGGGGCTGTATGGCGCTATCTATAGGGGGGCTGTATGGCGTTCCCTACAGAGGGGGCTGTCTGGCGTTATCTACAGGGGGCACTGTATGGCGTTACCTACAGGGAGTCTATATGGCGTTCCCTACAGGGGGGGTCTGTAGGGAATGCCATACAGCCCCCCCTGTAGGGAACGCCATACAGCCCCCCCCTGTAGGGAACGCCATACAGCCCCCCCTGTAGGGAATGCCATACAGCGTCGTCCCCCTGTAGGGAACGCCATACAGCGTCCCCCCCTGTAGGGAACGCCATACAGCGTCCCCCCCCCTGTAGGGAACGCCATACAGCATCCCCCCCTGTAGGGAACGCCATACAGCATCGTCCCCCCTTGAGGGAACGCCATACAGCGTCGTCGTCCCTGTAGGGAACGCCATACAGCGTCGCCCCCCCCTGTAGGGAACGCCATACAGCGTCGTCCCCCCTGTAGGGAACGCCATACAGCGTCGTCGTCCCCGTAGGGAATGCCATACAGCGTCGTCGTCCCCGTAGGGAACGCCATACAGCGTCGTCGTCCCCGTAGGGAACGCCATACAGCGTCGTCGTCCCCGTAGGGAACGCCATACAGCGTCGTCGTCCCCGTAGGGAACGCCATACAGTGTCCGTCGTCCCCTGTAGGGAATGCCATACAGCGTCGTCGTCCCCCCTGTAGGGAACGGCATACAGCATTGTAACCCCTGTAGGGAACGCCATACAGCGTCCCCCCCTCCCAAAAAAATTCGACCTACAGTGTGTCCTAATAAAAGACATGCATCCCCTATCCACAGGATAGGGGATACATGTGTGATCGCTTGCAGCGATAGGGAGAATGGGGGACTGAAAGTCCCCCAAGTTCTCCATGACTAACCTCTGACTTCCGGCGTCTGTGTCGGCAGCTCTGTAGAAATGAATGGAGCGCTGGTCACGCATGCGCACAAGCGGGACCGGCGCTCCATTCATTTCTCCGGAGCTGCCGACACAGACCCCGGAAGTCCGAGGTTTGTGATGGAGAACTTGAGGGGACTTTCAGTCCCCCGTTCTCCCTATCGCTGCAGGCGATCACACATGTATCCCCTATCCTGTGCATAGGGGATTCATGTCTTTTGTTTAATGGCAGAGCGGGGAGATACCTCCCTGCTCTGCCGTACTGTTCAGTGGTGTCCCGCTGTAGGAGCCATAGCGGCTGCTAGCGGAGACTCCGGCCATGGTGGGGGCCCGTGCCGGCGGGCGACACAGGCCCCCTCATGCCGCGGGCCCTGTAGCAGCCGCTACTGCTGCTACGGCGGTAGTTACGCCACTGGAGTGCTGTATGATCCACGTCTTTATTTTAAGGTGTGGTACAATTCTTAGTGGTTTTTACTCAGTCACCAAGCATAAACACTGAGGTCATATAAGTCTTTTTCTAATCTGTAAAATGGCGGCCGGCACTTGCTGACGGCGGGCATTTTGCAAAGACTCGTGGACCCCAAAAGTTGCCAAATTCAATGAATTCCCACCACTGTAGGATTCAAAGTATTCAGACGAGCTGCCAGCGTTTATAGACACTAAATAAGCTGTTCCAGATTAGCTTCTTGTTTTTTACTCCGATGAGATGCTGCAACAAGCTTATTGGTGTTGCGTCTCCAGCGAAATCCGTAATATACTGTCTGAATCTGGCAGGACCTATATAATTCCCTTTTATCAGTTTAGGGTTAGTACTGGCAGTTTCGGGGAGTCTTCCCTAGGGACCACTGTAAGGCCGTATCAACTTAGCAGTCAGGAACCTGCAGGGCTTTGCCCTCTAATTTTGACGTTGTTGCACTCGCTGACCCCTGGAGGGAGTTCTGGCATGTAGTACTGCATTTTGACCACTAGAGTGTGTAGTAGTGCACTTTGACTACTAGAGGGTGCTCCAGCATGTAGTACCGCACACTCGCCACTGAAAAGAGCTCCAGCACTGGAAATGGCTGAAAGAAGAGGACAGAGAGAAGATCCTACGCAGGAGTTGAGAGCATCGGACAAATTAGACGGTAGGTAGGCGCTTAGCGCCGTTTTGTTACAGAAACTATTAAACTAACTAGGGACGGATTGGACTATCTGACCAGGCAGGTCAGAACATGGAAAGTACATACATTCAGTTCCAGGGGCGTAACTAGGAAAGACTGGGTGTAATGGATGTAATGGGTGTAATGGATTTGCCTGACACAGCTTCTTTGTCGACGCCCGTGGTTAATCAGCCTGCATCTGTGCCTAGGTCTGTTAGAGTGACTCGATCTGCTACCAATCAGGCTGGGAGGCTAAGGAGTGGGAGAACCTATCACAGCCTGGCCAGACGGAGCTAGCGCCCGCCTTCTGTCTATTTATACCTTTCCTGCTCCTCCTTTGCCTGTGATTATTTCCTGTTTCCTGGCCATAGAGCCCCCTATAGACAGTGCTATACAGCCCCTTGCATCTGCAACCAGGGAAGGCCTAAAACCAAATCGGACGATAATCCCTGCATCACCAGTACAGAACACTGCTCCAAATGAATGGAGCCAACAATGAGTTCAAAAACAGGGGTATGCTGCGTAAAATAACCATTAGCAAGTGGATTGGTGTCGATACCCACTACCGGGACAGGTTTAGGCAAATCAATCAATGGCATAGCTAGAGACATAGCAAATTCCACAGACATAATATTAGCAGAAGACCCTGAATCCACGAAGGCACTGCCGGTGGCAGACCTACCCTCAAAAGAGACCTGAAAGGGAAGCAAGATCTTATTAGGTTTCATATTTACGGGAAATACCTGTGCGCCCAAGCGACCTCCCCGATGGTCACTTAGGCGCGGAAGTTTTCCGGCTGCTTATTCTTATGCCTAGGACAGTTGTTCACTTGATGCTTGTCATCCCCACAGTAGAAGCAGAGACCATTCTTTATGCGGAGCTCTCTACATTGTTGGGGAGACACGGAGGCCCCGAGTTGCATTGGTTCATCCGAACTTTCCATGGTAGAACGAAGCAACGGAACCTCTGGAGCTATCATTGGGGAGCCAGAGGAGAAGGCACAAAAACTTTCAAGTCGTCTTTCCCTGAGACGTCGGTCAAGACGTACCACTAAAGCCATAACATGATCTAGAGAGTCAGAAGAGGGATAGCAGCTAACTAACAGGTCTTTCAGGGCGTTCGACAGACCCAATCTAAACTGGCACCTCAAGGCAGGGTCATTCCAGCGAGAAGCTACACACATTTCCTAAAGTCAGAACAGTACTCTTCAACGGGTCTCTTACCCTGACGTAAGGTCACCAGCTGACTCTCGGCAAAGGCAGTCTTGTCAGTCTCGTCATAGATGAGCCCGAGAGAAGAAAAAAAAAGGTCAACTTATACTCAAGAATCTCCTTGACTTCGAAGATGCCAGAAGCACCACTGGGAGAAATTACAGGGCCAGGGTATTGGCTGTAGCGATTCAGGGCCACGGGCTTTAGGAGGGACACATGGAAGCAGTTGGGAATATTGAGAGTCGGAGGCAGCTGTAGTTTATATGACACAAGATTAATCTGTTGGAGAGCTTCAAAAGGACCAAGAAATCTGGCGCAAATTTGTGAGAGGGGATTTTCAAACAAATTTTCTTTGATGATAAATAGACCTTGGCTCCGGGAAGAAACTGAGGAGAGCGTTTTCTTTTTCTCTCAGCATTTCTCTTCATGCGGTCTACTGGCTGCAGGATAGAGGACTTGGTTTGCTGCCAGATATGAAGAAAGTCTCCAAATGGAACGTTAGCTGCAGGTACTGGAAGAGGAACACGTTGACTGTATACAATGAAGAATGGGGAAGAAGCAGTAGATTCACTCATGTGGTTGCTGTTGGAGAACTCGGCCCAAGGAAGGAGCTGCATCCAATTGTCGTGTTGAACGGAAATAAAATGATGAAGATTTGCCAGTATTTGATTAATCCTTTCAACTTGGCCATTAGATTGTGGGTGAAACGCAGAAGAAAAGTCCAATTCCACATCAAGAAGTTTACACAGGGCTCCCCAGAATTTAGAAGTAAATTGCACACCCCAATCAGACACGATATGGATGGGCAGTCCGTGCAGACGAAGGATATGCTGTATAAATAAATTTGCCAGACGAGGAGCAGAGGGAAGACCAGTTAGTGGGAGGAAATGTGCCATCTTAAAGAAGTGATCCACCACGACCCAGATGGTAGTGAAACCTGCAGAAGGAGGAAGATCGGTGATAAAAATCCATGGCAATGTGTTGCCAAGATCCATCAGGAATGGGCAGAGGTTGGAGCAGACCAGCAGACTTGGAATGACAGGACTTGTCTTGGCCGCAATTGGTACAAGAAGCGACATAGTCCACAACATCTCTAGGCAGTGTGGGCCAACAGTAGGGATGAGAGATAAAGACCCGTGTCTTACGGACACCAGAGTGCCCAGCCAGTTTGGAATTGTGTCCCCAGAGGAGAATCCTCTTCCTGTCTGCAGGACGAACAAAAGTCTTTCCAGGGGGAATGTCTCTAATTTGCAGAGGGTTCACGGCGATAATCCTGGAAGGATCTATGATATATTGGAAAGCTTCCTCAGAGTCATTCATCTCAAATGACCGAGATAGGGCATCGGTCCTCACATTTTTATCTGCAGGGCAAAAGTGCAGCAGGATCTGGAATCGGCCAAAAAACAACGACCATCTGGCTTGGCGATGATTTAATCATTGTGCAGACTGTACGTACATGAGATTCTTGTGGTCCGTATAGATGATAATGTGGTGAATAGCGCCCTCCAGCAGATGTCTCCATTCCTTCAAGGCTAAGTTGATGGCCAATAACTCTTGATTTCCAATGGAGTAGTTGCGCTCTGCAGGAAAGAACAGTTTGAAGAAGAAGACACAAACCATTGCCTTACCCTTGGAGTTTCTTTGAAACTGAAGTGCTCCAGCACCAACGGAAGAAGCATCAACCTCCAGTGAGAACTGTCGAGACATGTCAGGATGGTGAAGAACTGAGGCTGAAGCGAGGGCATTCTTGAGGCTGGTAAATGCTGACTGCCTCCAGGGTCCAAACCCTGGCGTTCACCCCCTTCTTAGTGAGAGCAGACATTGGGGCAGTCAGAAGCGAGAAGTTTGCTATAAACTGCCGGTAAAAATTAGCGAATCACGGAAATCGCTCTATAGCCCGAAGACCCTGTGGACGTGGCCACTCTAAGACGGACTTCACCTTGTCTGGATCCCTCTTGTATCCATGATCGGAGACAATGTAGCCCAGGAAGGCCAAAGCGTTTCTCTCGAACATGCACTTCTCGTGTTTTGCATATAGGCGATTCCCCCTTAACCGTGACAGAACTTGGCGGACATGCTTCCGATGCGTCGTCAGATCTGGTGAGAAGATCAGGATGTCGTCCAAATATACCTCCACACAGACATACAGTAGATTCCGGAATATGTCATTCACAAATTCTTGAAACACAGCTAGAGCGTTACACAGACCAAAGGGCATCATGAGATACTCATAGTGACCATCTCGGGTGTTGAATGCGGTTTCCATTCGCCACCTTGACGGATCCGGATTAGGTTATAAGCCCAGCGTAGATCCAGCTTTGTGAAAATCTTGGCCCTACGAATTCGATCGAAGAGCTCTGAGATTAGCAGCAAGAGGTACTTGTTTTTTACTGTGATTTTCTGCTTTAAACCTCGGTAATCGATACATGGTCGAAGTGATCCATCTTTATTCTTGAAGAATAATCCGGCTCCTGCTGGAGAAGTAGACTTCCTAATGAACCGTCTCTCGAGGTTCTCCTTGACGTAAGCCGACATGGCCTGGGTTTCTGGTAAGGAGAGAGGATAGACCCATCCACGGGAGGGTGAGGATTAAGGGAGCAGTTCAGTAGGACAATCGTAGGAACAATGAGGCAGAAGAACCTTTGCCTCCTTTTTACTAAAGACTTTTGCAAAACTGGCATAATGTGGGGGTAGTCTAGAGAGTGACTGAGGCAGTGGAGGCAGAATAGGTTGATCCTGTGGCAGACAGTGGTGAAGATACTTGGGTCCCCATTGGAGGACCTCTCCAGAACTCGTCGAGAGCCGGAGCATGTAGACCAGGGGGTCTAAAACTCAGCCGGGTAAATGGGATAGGCACATAGAAAAAAACATTGAAGTTTACTGTCAAATTTGATATATACAAAATTATTGTTAATGATTTAGCTATTTGAACTACTATAACAAGACAAGACAGTACCCCCCCCCCCCGTAGATAATGCCACAGTGCCCTCTGTAGATAATGACACAGTGCCCTCTATAGAGATTGCCACACTGCCCTCTGTAGAGATTGCCACACTGTCCTCTGTAGATAGTGCCACAGTGCCCTCTGTAGATATTGCCACACTGCCCCCTGCAGGTAATTCCACAGTGCCCCCATAGATAATACCCACATATATAATGCCACAGTGCCCTCTGTAGAAATTGCCACACTGTCCTCTGTAGAGATTGCCACCCTGTCCTCTGTAGATAGTGCCACATTCCCCTCTGTAGATAGTACCACAGTGCCCTCTGTAGATAATTCCACACTGCCCTCTGTAGAGATTGCTACACTGCCCTCTGTAGATGGTGCCACAGTGCCCTCTGTAGATAATGCCACAGTACCCTATGTAGATAATGCCACACTGCCCTCTGTAGTGATTGACACACTGCCCTCTGTAGCTAATGCCACAGTGCCCTGTGTAGATAATGCCACACTGCTTTGTAGAGATTGCCAAACTGCCCTCTGCAGAGAGTGCCACAGTGCCCTCTGTAAATAGTGCCACACTGTCCTCTGTAGAGATTGACACACTTCCTGATGTAGATAATGCCACAGTGGCCTCTGTAGATAATTCCACACTGCCCTCTGTAGAGATTGCCAAAATGCCCTCTGTAGAGTGCCACGCTGCCCTCTGTAGATAGTGCCACACTGCCCTCTTTAGATAATGCCACACTGCCCTCTGTAGATGCCACAGTGCCTTCTGTAGATAGTGCCACACCCCCTTGCAGATAGCGCTACCGCTGTAGATAGCGCTACCTCTCCCCCGTAGATAGCGTCATTGGGACTCCCTCTAGGACTGGAATCCCCAGCCAGAGCATAGGCCGGGGATTCCGCTCCTAGAGGAAACCCCTGATGTCACAGTCCATATATGAAATGTGACGTCAGGAGCTACTCCTGGTTTCGGAATCCCCTGTCAGAGCGTCGGCAACGGGGATTCTGCTCCAGGAGTAGCCACTGACGTCACTGTCCATATATGGACTGTGACGTTAAGGGCTTCCCCGGGCACAGCGCTTAAGGTAGCACTGGGCCCGGGGTGTCCTCGAAGAGCAGAGGAGCTCCCCCTGTCCCTCCGCTCTGAAGTTATGCTGAAGCAGGGACCTGACGGTCCCCTGATGTAGACGAAGCCAAGGCAGGCCCAGTAGAATAGGGTTGATAGCTTTTGGCAAGACGTAGAAGGTAATCTGTTCCGAGTGGAGAATTCCGACTCTTAGTCTCAGAGGTTTAGTGATGAATAAAATAGGATCGGTCAGTGGTTGCCCATTCACAGAGACGACTGCCAGAGGTCACTCCAGAGGAACCGTGGTGTGGTCAGATGGAGACAATCTACTAGGTCCTGCTGAATAAAATTTGCAGACGCTCCGGAGTCCAGATAAGCAGAGATGGAGTGTGATTCCTCGCCAGAGACACTAGTTACAGGAATGAATAATTTGGGAGAGGATTTGGCATCATTCCACATAGGATTGTCTCTACCATCAACCCTAGGTGCTGAAGTTTCCCGGCTTCTGTGGAAATTGACGCACAAAATGACCTTTGTGGCCACAATACAGACACAGTCCTGCTTAGCGTCTGAGCTGTTTCTCCTTGTCGGACAATTTGAGTCTGTCCTCCTGCATGGCTCTTTAGATGGAACAACTGAAGAAGGCAGTAGGGTTCTCTGGAACTTGGGGGCCAGTTTACAGGCCCTTCTCTCCCGGCAGACTTCCTGGACACATTTCTGGATCCTTATGTTGATCTGAGTTGCCAAAAGAGTAAGGGCATCCAGGTTGGATGGGAGGTCACGAGCTGCCAAATCATCCATGATTTGGGGAGACAGTCCTTGCCAGAAAGTAGCTACCAAGGCCTCATTATTCCAGGCAAGTTCCGCTGCCAGGGTACGGAACTGGATAGAATATTCTTCAACCATCGATTCCCCTTGACGGAGGGTCAGAAGAGAGGCAGCTGTGGAAGATGTCTGACCTGGTTCCTCATAAACAGTGCGGAAAGTCTCTAGGAACAACTGTAAATTAGAGAAATCCAGACCGTCACGTTCGCAGATGGGGTTAGCCAATGCCAGGGCTTTGCCTTAAAGGAGGGAGACGATGAAAGTGACCTTGGTAACATCAGAGGGGAACAGATGAGTGTGCAATCTAAAGTAAATCTGGCATTGGTTGATAAAGCCTCTACAGGTCTTAGCATCTCCATTGTAGTGAGGTGGTAGATGCAGAGAGATTCCGGGCCCAATACTAAGGAGTAGCAGCAGGGGGTAGTGTACTGTAAGCAGCTGCTGAAGGAAGATCCAAGGAATTGATTAAGGAGTGTACCGCCTGTAGTAGTTGATCCTAGCGTACCTGGAGGTCACGTATGTCTGTTTGCATCATTTAGACGGCGGTCTGGAGTTGACCAGCGGGATCCATGGCCTGAGCGTCTGTCACGGCTGTGGGGTATGTGGACCCACTAGACCGCTCCACCGTAGCGGAGTAACATCTGGCCAAACTACAGTCAATGAAAGTCTGTAGAACTACAGTACTTGTTTAGAAGTTCTAACAGACATGGGGCATAGCAGACACTTTGCCATAGCAGACACTTTAAGAGGTCACCAGGGTGCGAGGCACAGATGGGAGCAGTACATGCCAGCGTCCCCGGGAAGGAAGAGCAGGACGCCGGCACAAAGGTAATAGATGCTGGTGGCTGCTAAGGAAAGACGGATGTCCACCAGCGCTAAAGATAGATTCAGGGATAGATATAGGGTGAGCTAAAGTTAGGGTCACAGCTTGTTACCATTACCAATCATCCATTTGTTACCATAATTCAACTGTTATCATTACCCTGCATCAGTTTATTTCCACCATCTACTTGACCTCATAATATTGTTACCATCCCTGTCTTCAATCGTTGAGTTCGTCTTTCTTGTATTCCTTTAGCCTGCTAATATTTCCTTTTCCTTCAAAAGTCCAGATTGCTCACAATTCAGCTCTACTGTAAGTACTGACGCTAACAGTGTACCGAGAGACCAGGGTGCAACTAGGAAAGATTGGTCCCCATAGCAAACTCTTGACTGGGGCCCCCCAGGGCCCCCTTATAGATAGTGCTCCCTGTAGATTGTGCCATACAGCCCCCTGTAGACAGTGCTATACAGCCCCGCCTGTAGACAGTGTCACGCCCCACTTGAAGATAGCGCCCCCAACCTCCCACTTGTAGATAGTAGCATACAGTCCCCCTGTAGATATCGCCATGAAACCTCCCTGTATATACAGCTCCCCATGTATATATTGCCACACAGCCCCCCTACCTTGTATATTGTGCCACACAGCCCCCCTTAGTAGATAGTGCCACACAGACCCTTGTAAATTGCGCCACATACAGCACCCTGTAGAGCCACAGCCCTCCCCCTTGTAAATAGTGCCATACAGTCCCCCTAGTAGATAGTGCCACACAGCCCCCCCTTAAGTAGTGACACACAGCCCCTTGTATATAATGCCACACAGCTCCCCAATGTGTATAGTGCCACACAGCTCCCCAATTAGAACAAGGCAATGGAGCATCCGAGAAAGTTGTATCAGCCAGGGGAATGTCAATCAAACATGGAAAGGTGGGTTTGGAGGCAGGACTATTTGACTCTTCAGGATAGCGGCACCGACCCATGACCCTTGCAGCTCTGGAGTCCATCAGAGGCCTGTATGTGGGGCACTGTCTACAGGGGATTCTATGTAGGGCACTATCTACAGAGGCTCTATGGGGGTCACTATCTACAGGGGGGCTATGGGGCACGGAGTGTGTGTGTGTGTGTGTGTGTGTGTGTGTGTCTGTGTACATATCAATACATATATACAGCACCAGAACAAATCTCAATACATAAATACAGCACTCGAACCAAGCTCAGTACATATATACAATACCAGAACCATAATCAGTACATATATACAGCCCCAGAACCAAGCTCAGTACATAAATACAGCACCAGAACCAAGCTGAGTACATATATACTTCCCCAAAACCAAGCTCAGTACATATATACAGCACCAGAACAAAGCTCAGTACATAAAAAAGCCCCAAAACCAAGCTCAGTACATACAGTGAAGGAAATAAGTATTTGATCCTTTGCTGATTTTGTAAGTTTGCCCACTGTCAAAGACATGAACAGTCTAGAATTTTTAGGCTAGGTTAATTTTACCAGTGAGAGATAGATTATATTTAAAAAAAACCTGAAAATCACATAGTCAAAATTATATATATGTATTTGCATTGTGCACAGAGAAATAAGTATTTGATCCCTTTGGCAAACAAGACTTAATACTTGGTGGCAAAACCCTTGTTGGCAAGCACAGCAGTCAGACTTTTTTGTAGTTGATGATGAGGTTTGCACACATGTTAGATGGAATTTTGGCCCACTCCTCTTTGCAGATCATCTGTAAATCATTAAGATTTCGAGGCTGTCGCTTGGCAACTCGGATCTTCAGCTCCCTCCATAAGTTTTCGATGGGATTAAGGTCTGTAGACTGGCTAGGCCACTCCATGACCTTAATGTGCTTCTTTTTGAGCCACTCCTTTGTTGCCTTGGCTGTATGTTTCGGGTCATTGTCGTGCTGGAAGACCCAGCCACAAGCCATTTTTAATGTCCTGGTGGAGGGAAGGAGGTTGTCACTCAGGATTTGACGGTACATGGCTCCATCCATTCTCCCATTGATGCGGTGAAGTAGTCCTGTGCCCTTAGCAGAGAAACACCCCCAAAAACATAATGTTTCCACCTCCATGCTTGACACTGGGGACGGTGTTCTTTGGGTCATAGGCAGCATTTCTCTTCCTCCAAACACGGCGAGTTGAGTTAATGCCAAAGAGCTCAATTTTAGTCTCATCTGACCACAGCACCTTCTCTCAATCACTCTCAGAATCATCCAGATGTTCATTTGCAAACTTCAGACGGGCCTGTACATGTGCCTTTTTGAGCAGGGGAACCTTGCGGGCACTGCAGGATTTTAATCCATTACGGGATAATGTGTTACCAATGGTTTTCTTGGTGACTGTAGTCCCAGCTGCCTTGAGATAATTAACAAGTTCCCCCCGTGTAGTTTTCGGCTGAGCTCTCACCTTCCTCAGGATCAAGGATACCCACCAGAGGTGAGATTTTGCATGGAGCCCCAGATCGATGTCGATTGACAGTCATTTTGTATGTCTTCCATTTTCTTACTATTGCACCAACAGTTGTCTCCTTCTCACCCAGCGTCTTACTTATGGTTTTGTAGCCCATTCCAGCCTTGTGCAGGTCTATGATCTTGTCCCTGACATCCTTAGAAAGCTCTTTGATCTTGCTCATGTTGTAGAGGTTAGAGTCAGACTGATTAACCCCTTAACGACCGCTCACCGTCTTTTGACATCAGGCGGTGCAGGTACTCAGTCTACAGCGACGCCTTTTGGCGTCGCTGTAGTAGAGTGGGTTTAACGGCACCCTGGTGACATCTGCACTAAAAACCGGCTGTAAGTAACAGGTCCGGTTCTTAGTGCAGCCATCAGGACCTGCCGATTTCGTCGTTACTGCGTACAGAGCCGCCGGGAGTGTCTAAATGACAGCTCCTGCTCTAAGAACGAGCTGTTGCTAGCAGCTCTGTTCTTAGAGCAGTGATCAGGAGCCAAGTATTGGTTCATGATCTTTTGTGATCACTATGAGATCCAATCATAGTGATCACTACAGTAAAATAAAAGTAAAAACATGTATCTGTTTCTCCTCACTGTTCTAGCTGTGGAGAGAAACAGATACAAGTGTGTCAGCGTCCCCACACAAAATCACTTGTTCCTCACACACAGTTTATTAAAAAAAAACAACATTTTTTTCAGTATTTTATAGTATATAGTATATACACATATATATATATATATAAATATATTTACTGTATATACTAAGAATCGTACTATAAACTACTTTCTTTTTAGGGTACGCTGTTATACGGCGTGTACGCTGTTAGGCCTCATGCACACGACCGTAGCCGTGTGCACGGCCATGATTTTCGGGTCGGCCGGCTGCGGACTGTCAGCCGCAGGCCGCCAGCAAATCGCGGGACATGCACATGGCCGCCACCATTGTTTTCAATGAGCCCGGACCGCAGAACAGGGCCGTAATAAGACATGCCCGTTCTTTCTGCGGTCCGGGCTCCCCGGGCCGTGCAAGGACCGCAAAAACTACGGTCGTGTGCATGGTTTCATAGAAAAGAATGGGGCCGCAATTCTCCCGTGGACTTTCGGGGGAATTGCGGCCGCAAAAACACGTTCGTGTGCATGGGGCCTTAGACGGCGTAGGGTGCTGTTCTGGGCTTGGGTTTACGGTTTGTGTTAGGCGTAGGGTTTAGGTTTGAAAAAAAAAAACGTAAAAAAAACTATTAAAAAAAAAAAGTTTCATTCTTTTAGTGTTCTTAGTTGATTAGGCTTCATGCACACGACCATGTTCGTAATTACGACTCGTAATTACGAGCACGGCCGGGCACGGCCGGCCGCGGGCATTATAATGTATAGCAGCACGGCCCGTAAAATAGAAAAATAGAACATGTTCTATTTTTTTAACGGCACGGGCACCTTCCCGTGAGAAAACGGGAAGGTACCCGTGGGTAACAGAAGTCTATGAGCCTGTTATTGCGGGTCGTAATTACGACCCGCAATAACGGGTGTTTTTACGGTCGTGTGCATGAGGCCTTAGTTGATAAAAAAAAATTTGAAACCGCTAGTTCCATTTATTATTTGCGGTTTAAACTGTATTATCATTATGGCTGCCAGAAGATACAGCGTTGAGGAAGCCTATCAGATGCTATGCTCAGATACGGATTCTGCATCTGAAGTTGAGCTTTTAGGGTATGTGCACACGTAGTGACCAAAAACTTCTGAAAATACGGAGCTGTTTTCAAGGGAAAACAGACCCTGATTTTCAGACGTTTTTTGAGCAACTCACGGTTTTCGCTGCGTTTTCGCTGCGTTTTTTACGTCCGTTTTTGGAGCTGTATTAATTGGAGTCTATGAGAAAACGGCTCCAAAAACGTCCAAAGAAGTGTCCTGCACTTCTTTTGACGAGGCTGTATTTTTACGTGTCGTCGATTGACAGCTGTCAAACGACAACGCGTAAATGACAGGTTGTCTGCACAGTGCGTCGGCAAACCCATTCAAATGAATGGGCAGATGTTTGCCGACGTATTGTAGCCCTATTTTCAGACGTAAAACGAGGCATAATACGCCTCGTTTACGTCTGAAAATAGGTCGTGTGAACCCAGCCTTACTTGAAAGCGACAGCGAAAGTGTCGCTTCAAGGGATTCTATGGATATGAGACCCAGCACCAGTGATATGGGAGACGGCACAGTTGCCACAACGTCCGATCAAAGTGCAGCCCCTGAAATAGCACAACCCCACCAAACCGATTTAGTGTGGGAACCCACGAGTTTATTTTCTCCCACCATAAATGACTTTATTGCTACTCCTGGCATAAGTCCCAATGTCAGTAATTTTTCACCACTAAATTATTTTAATATTTTTATTACGGACCAAGTTTTGGAACATTTTGTGCAGGAAACAAATTTATATGCCAGGCAGTACATTGCCAATAAGCCTTCGTCACCTAATGCCAGGTTGTGGAATCCCACAAATTTCAAAGGGCGTCTCTCATTCCGTCAATTCATACCCTCAAAAAGTGCAAAATTCGGGGTAAAGATCTACAAGTTATGTGAAAGCACTACTGGCTACACATGTGCATTTAAGATCTACGAGGGTAAAGACAGTGAATTTAATCCACCAGGGTGCCCTTCAAATATTGGTACCACTGGTAAGATTGTGTGGGATTTAATTGGCCCTTTGCTACACAAGGGGTATCATGTATACACGGACAGTTTTTATACCAGTGTGCCATTGTTTAGCGCCCTTCATTGTGCCAACACCGGAGCCTGTGGCACAATACGCAGGAATCGCAAAGGTTTCCCACGTCAACTTGTGGATAATAAACTACGAAAGGGGGAGTCATGCACTTTTCAAATTGAGAAGATGCTGGCTTTAAAATTTCGTGACCGCAAGGACGTCTACATGATCAGCACTCTCCATACAAGTGCAACAGCAACTGTTAGAGAACGTGGGGCCTCTGCAGATAGACAAAAGCCTGTGTGTGTCATCGGCTATAACAAATTCAGGTTGCGATGCAGAACATATTTGTCCTGTACAAAAAATCAGCGGGCAGGGCGACATTCTTTGAATTTCAGGAGAAAGTGATTGAAGATCTCCTATTTCAATCTGCAGACCAGAGAGTAGTCCATGAGTCAGAGGATGTACACCGACTTGTTGAAAAACATTTTTTACACCCCATCCCTTCAACATCTAACCAAAAATACTCCAAAAAACGGTGTCGGGCCTGCAGCAAACGAGGACAGCGAAGTGAGTCACGATATTATTGTTCCGCTTGTCCTTCCAACCCTGGTCTATGCATAAGTCCCTGTTTTGTCCTTATCAATACACTATGGGCTTTATTACAGTTTTGTTCGGGTTTTTGGTGGACCTTTTACACCCGACAATACTTCTAGAAATAGCAACATTAATTTGGGGAGTAGTGGTCCTTTACTGTATCTATACATACGGTGTGGGACACTGCCCCTTTATATATTCTACAGGTGATTGGTTGTTTTGTGCACATGGCGGTTCCTACCTTGCCGGGCAGGGGCTTATTATGGTGTACCGCGTCACTTGGCACATTCGTCCCTTATATAGGGATTGATGGAGCTAAAGAGACGTTGTATGACCAGTCACTTTGAATAATAAAGTCATTACAGCCCTACAAATTTTCTTTCATCCTGTGAACATGCTCTAGTTTTCCACATAGCTGGATACATTCTTCCTCCTTTTTTTTGGATATATTGCCTATTTCCGCCAACAGTTTAATACATTTTCCCACTCTAACTTACTATATATCAGAGCGGGTTGATATACATAATGTCTATGGACTGACATGATTTCAGGACAGCTGCTTTCTTAGCACGACATAGTCATAGGGTGTAGAAACTGTTAGGGACATCTATTTCTCAATTTAGAAAAGTAGAATCCTCCCATTTTCAAAGCAAAATGTGTGTCCTGAAAGCCTCCGGGTGCTCCCTTCCCTTTGGGTCCTGCCGTGTGTCCAGGAAACACATTAGGGCCACAATGGGGATATTTTTGAACACAGGAGAAACAGGGTGATAAATTTTCTGGTGCATTTCCTTATTCTCATGTCCTCTGTACAAGAAATCTGACCTTAAAATGACACATTTGTGAAAAAAAGTGAAATAAAATTTTCTTTCCACCTGCTTTGCATTAATTCCTGCAAAAACTGTGGGGTCAAAATACTTACTACACACCTAGATGAATACCTTAAGCGGTCTAGTTTTCAAAATGGGGTCATTTATAGGGAGTTTCTATCTTTTTGGCAGCTCAGTGCCTCTATAAATGTGTAATGGGACCTGAAACATTTTCAAGCAAAATGTGTGTCCTGAAAGTCTTCGGGTGCTACCTCCTTTTCGGGCCCTGCCGTGTGTCCAGGCAACACATTAGGGTCACAATGGGGGCATTTTTGAAAACAGGAGGAACAGGGTGATAGATTTTGGGGGGGTTTCTTCATTCTCATGGTCGCTTTACAAAGAAATCGGTCTTCAAAGTGATACTTTTATATAAAAAGTGTTGTTTTTTTTTAATTTCACCTGCTATGCATTCAATTTAGCAAAAAACTGTGGGGTCAAAATACTCACTACAGCCCTAGATAAATACCTTAAGGGGTCTAGTTTTCTAAATGGGGTCGTTTATGGGGAGTTTCTATCGTTCTGGTAGTTCAAAACCTCTCCAAATGTACAGTGGGGCCTAAAACATTTTCAAGCAAAATATGAGACCTGAATGCCTCCGGTTGCTCCCTTCCTTTCGGGCCCTGCCGTGTGTCCAGGCAACGCATTAGGGTCACAATGTGGGCATTTTTGAAAACAGGAGAAAAAGGGTGATAGATTTTGGGATGTGTTTCTTCATTCTGATGGTCGCTTTACAAAGAAATCGGTCTTCAAAGTGATACTTTTATATAAAAAGTGTTTTTTTTTTTATTTCACCTACTATACATTAAATTTAGCAAAAAACTGTGGGGTCAAAATACTCACTACACCCCTAGATAAATACCTTAAGGTGTCTAGTTTTCTAAATGGGGTAGTTTATGGGGAGTTTCTATCGTTCTGGCAGTTCAAAACCTCTCCAAATGTACAGTGGGGCCTAAAACATTTTCAAGCAAAAATGAGACCTGAATGCCTCCTGTTGCTCCCTTCCTTTCGGGCCCTGCCGTGTGTCCAGGCAACGAATTAGGGTCACAATGTGGGCATTTTTTAAAACAGGAGAAACAGGGTGATAGATTTTGGGGTGCATTTCTTCATTCTCATGGTCGCTTTACAAAGAAATCGGTCTTCAAAGTGATACTTTTATGAAAAAAGTGAAATTAGATTTTTTTACGCCTGCTTTGCATGAATTCTTACAAAAAAACTGTGGGGTCAAAATACTTCCAACACCCCTTAATAAATACCTTAAGGGGTTTAGTTTTCAAAATGGTGTCACTTGTGGGGGTTTCCACCATTTTGACACCTATGAGCCTCTGCAAAACCTGGCTTGGTACAGGAAAACAAAATGTACTTCAGAATTTATAAAATCATTACTAAACTTGTAAGTCTTCTAAATTGCTGGAAAAAAAAAATATTTTTTTTCAAAAGTGCTGCCAAAATAGAGTAAAGCGATGGAAATATATATTTAATAAAAAAAAATTGTACAGTATGTATGTACATATGTGACATATTGCAGTTAAAAATAGGGAAAAATTATAATTTTTACAACATTTCTTCAATTTTTCTATTTTTTCATTAATTTCCGCAAATCGTATCAGTCTACTTTTACCACTAAAATAAAGTACAACATGTGACGAAAAAACAATGTCAGAATTACTTGGATATTCAAAACTTTCGCAGAGTTATTCTCTGATAAAGTCAGACATACCAGATTTAACAAATCTGGCTTGGTCATTAAGGTCTTTTCAGGCCTGGTCATTAAGGGGTTAATTGAGTCTGTGGACAGGAGTCTTTTATACAGGTGACCATTTAAGACAGCTGTCTTTAATGCAGGCACCAAGTTGATTTGGAGCGTGTAACTGGTCTGGAGGAGGCTGAACTCTTAATGGTTGGTAGGGGATCAAATACTTATTTCTCTGTGCACAATGCAAATAAATATATATAATTTTGACTATGTGATTTTCAGTTTTTTTTTTTTTTAATATAATCTATCTCTCACTGGTAAAATTAACCTAGCCTAAAAATTCTAGACTGTTCATGACTTTGACAGTGGGCAAACTTACAAAATCAGCAAGGGATCAAATACTTATTTCCTTCACTGTATATATATATCACGAGGCGTGGTGTGGACCCACTGGGCTGTACCGCGTAGCGGGATGGCAGCTGGCCAAACAGGTATGGTACAGAGTCTATAGTCCAGAAAAGGGTACCTGAGGCAATGTAGGCAGTAGCAAGGCATGCTCGGCTGGGACCAGGCGGCAGGCAGACGTCTGGCGTGGTGCAGCAGAAAAGGCGTGGAGATGCAGCAAAACACGACAACAGTTCTGCATGGCAGTAGACCAGGATGGTACTGATAGCACGGGAAACAGGATACAGGATACAGGTATGGGGAAAACTGGGAAGCTGGAAGACACTTAGGAGACCATTTGCCAGACAGACTAAGGGAAACAACAACAACGCTCAGGCGAGGATAAGAAGGGTGGTGACCCTCTTATAGTCCAGGAATTCAGGAGTTGATGATGATGATTTCCAGATGCGTGTGCTGGCCCTCTAAGCACAAGCACGCGCGCGCAACCTCCAGGAGACAGGCTCGATACCCGGAAGTGAGTGCCGGTGCCTCACAGGGGGACGACGCAGCACAGCAGCAGGACGTCCTTGGCCGCGGTCGTCGAGGGGTAAGTTGGAATGACAGACCGTGGCCATAAACGTTACAGTATACCCCCTCTTACGCTCCCTCTTCTTGGGACCAGAACGGGAGAGAAACTTCCTTATGAGGACAGGGGCATCGATGTTCTGCTCTGGCTCCCAAGACCTCTCTTCTGGGCCGAATCCCCGCCAATACTCCAAATAAAAAGTCCTTCCTCCCACATTCTTGGAAGCTAGAATCTCCCTTACCTCGAAAGTCCCTGACGAACCGCCAGGAGCCACTGCGGAACTAGGAGTCCTAGAGTAGTGGATCAGAACCACGGGCTTCAGCAAGGATACATGGAAGGAGTTAAGAATCTTGAGTGTAGGAGTCAGCCGCAGCTTGTAAGACACTGGGTTAATTTGTAGCAGGATCTCGAAGGGTCCGAGGAAACTGGGAGCAAATTTGCAGGACAGCACCCTTAGCCGGATATTCTTTGAGGACAACCAGACCCTCGTACCAGGAAGGAACTGAGGAGGATCCCGTCTTCTAGTATCTGCTTTTCTCTTCATGCGATCCACCGCTATCAGAATAGAAGATCGGGTCTGTTGCCATATTTGCAAAAAGTCCCTGAAGATCGAGTCTCAGCTGCAGGCACCTGGGACATAGTAGAGACAGGAAGAGGTATTCGAGGATGTTGGCCGTAGACTACGAAGAACGGGCTGGAGGTGGTGGACTCACTAGTATGGTTATTATAAGAGAACTCTGCCCACGGGACCAGCTGCACCCAGTCATCATGTCATCTGGAAATAAACTACCGCAGATAGTTCTCCATAATTTGGTTAATCCTCTCGACTTGTCCATTAGACTGGGGATGATAGGCCGAAGAGAAGTCCAACTTTACACCAAGTAGACCGCAGAGTGCTCTCCAAAACTTTGAAGTGAACTGGACCCCTCGATCCGAAACAATATGCAGGGGCAAGCCGTGCAGACAAAAGATGTGTTGTATGAAGAGGTCAGCCAGTCGAGCAGCAGAAGGCAGGCCAGTCAGGGGAACAAAATGAGCCATTTTAGAGAATCGATCCACCACCACCCAGATCACACTGCAACCCGCAGAGAGAGGGAGGTCCGTGACAAAGTCCATTGCAACATGCTCCCATAGGGCATCGGGCACAGGCAGTGGCTAGAGCAGACCAGCTGATGTGAAGTGGGCAACTTTATTTGCTGCACATACCGTACATGAGGAGACGAAGTCCATGACGTCTTTGGGCAGCGTGGGCCACCAGAACTGATGGGCGATTAGGTCTTGGATCTTACGAGTACCCGCGTGACCTGCCAGCTTGGAGCTGTGACCCCAGCGAAGGATTCTTCCTCTGTCTGCCAAACATACAAAAGTTCTTCCTGGAGGAATGTCTCTAACCTGCAGAGGGTTCACAGAAAAGATGCAGGAAGGATCAATAATATTCTGTGGGGACTACACAGTGTCCTCTGTTTCGAATGACCTAAACAAGGCATTGGCCCTCACATTCTTGTTGGCAGGTCGGTAGTGGAGTTTGAACTGGAATCGAGCAAAGAGTAACGACCACCTGACTTGACGAGGATTCACCTGTTGAGCCGTCTGTAAATAGGTGAGATTCTTGTGTTCCGTGAAGACCAGGATAGGGTGGACTGCACCTTCCAGTAGGTGTCTCCACTCCTGCAGGGCCAGCTTGATGGCCAGTAACACCCGATCCCCAATCGAGTAGTTGCGCTCTGCGGAAGAAAACAGTTTGGAATAGTAGCCACATACCACAGTCTTGCCTTTAGAACCTCTCTGGAACAAAAGTGCGCCAGCACCAACAGAGGAAGCGTCCACCTCTAATGAAAACTGTAGGGACACATTAGGGTGGTTAAGAATAGAGGCTGTCGAAAAGGCTTTTTTCAAGGTCTCAAATGCGGCTTCAGCCTCCGGAGTCCATACTTTGGCATTCATACCCTTTTTTTGTGAGGGAAGAGATGGGGGCTGTCAATGACGAGAAGTTGGGGATGAACAGCCGGTAGAAGTTGGCGAATCCCAGGAAGCATTGTATGGCCCATAAGCCTTGAGGCCGTGGCCACTCCAGGACAGCCTTTACCTTCCCAGGGTCCATAATGAGGCCCTGATCGGAGATGATGTAGCCCAAGAAGGAAAGAGATCTTTTTTCAAACATGTACTTCTCCAGCTTGGTGTAAGATGATTCTCCCTTAAACGAAGCAACACCTGGCGGACATTACTCAGATGAGTTACTGGATCTGGGGAAAAAATCTAAATATCATCGAGATACACCACAACACATATATAGAGGAGATCACGAAAAATGTCATTGACGAATTCTTGAAACACCGCGGGGGCGTTACACAGGCCGAAGGGTATTCATAGTGCCCATCATGAGTATTAAATGCGGTCTTCCACACGTCACCCTGACGAATCCGAATCAGGTTGTAGGCCCCCCGCAAGTCTAGTTTAGAAAAAAAAGTTGCCCCCCGTATGCGATCGAACAGTTCCGAAATCAATGGCAAAGTGTACCTGTTCTTTACCGTGATCCGATTGAGGGCTCGGTCAATGCAGGGACGGGGGGATCTATCCTTCTTCTTGACAAAGAAGAAACCGGCTCCGGCCGGGGATGAGGATTTACGAATGAAGCCCCTCTCCAGATTCTCCTTAATGTAGGTCGACATAGACTGAGTCTCTGGCAGGGAGAGAGAGTATACTCTACCGCGAGGAGGGGATGAATCAGGAAACAAGTCAATCGGACAATCATATGCACGATGAGGCGGGAAGGTCTCTGCTTCCTTCTTGTCGAACTGAGAGAAACAAGGAGGCAACCTTGCCAATGACTGATGTGTAGAAGGCTGCGGTGGATGGATATGACCCAGACAGTGGTCCAGACACTTGGGACCCCACTGGAGAACCTCTCCGGAGTTCCAATCCAGGACTGGGGCGTGCAAATGGAGCCAAGGCAAACCCAGCAGCACAGGATTGACGGCCTTGGGCAGAACAAACAGGGAGATGAGCTCAGTGTGAAGAGCTCCCACTTGAAGTCTCAATGGCTTGGTCACGGAAACAACTGGGTCAGGCAGAGGCAGTCCATCTACTGAGGCTACGATCAACAGCCTTTCCAGGCGGACAGTGAGCAACTGGAGAAAATCCACAAGGTCCTGACAAATGAAATTAGCTGTAGAGCTAGAGTCCAGGTAGGCAGAAACCGGACGGAGCCTCTCGCCAGCGATGATGGTCACGGCAATAAACAGTTTGGAAGAGAGTTCACGATTAACTGCAGTAGCGCCCAGGGTTGTCTCTCCAACCAAACCTAGGCGTTGGGGTTTTTTGGTTTCTGTTGACACAGACGCATGACATGGCCAGCGAGGCCGCTATACAGACAGAGTCCAGAGGTGCGCATGCGCTGTTTCTCTTGTACAGACAATTTTAGGCGATCCACCTGCATCGGCACCTCGGGCGTAGCAGTAGATGAAGGCATGAGGTGTTGTTGGAAGTTGGGCGCCAATCTAGGAAGTTGTCTCTCCTGTTGCACCTCATGAGACCTCTCCCTGAGCCTTATATCTACCCGAGTAGCCAGCAGAATCAGGTCGTCGAAGGCATTTGGTAGTTCTCAGGCAGCAAGTTCGTCCTTGATCCTGGGTGACAGGCCATGTCAGAAGGATGCCACCAAGGCCTCATTGTTCCAGGACAGCTCTCCTGCCAGGGTCCGGAACTGGATGGTGTATTCGCCCACGGAGGTGTACTCTTGGCGAAGGTTGAAGATAGCCGTGGCTGCCAATGAGACACGTCCTGGCTCTTCAAAAACAGTACGGAATAACCGTACGAACCCCTGGAAGTCTCGAGTCTTGGGTCCCTGACGTTCCCAGATTGGGTTCGCCCATGCCAGGGCCTTGCCAGCAAGTAGAGACATGATGAAGGCAATCTTGGTTCCGTCCGACGGAAATGCTCGGGCAGGCAAGGAAAAATGGATATAGCATTGGTTCAGAAATCCCCTGCACGTACTTGCATCTCCATGGAACCGAGAAGGTAATGGCAGCGAGAACCGGGAATCTGAACCGGAACCGCCAGGAAATAGCAGAAGGGTCGGTCGGAGGAGCTTGTATAGAGGCAGGAATGGAGGCAGCTAGCACCGCTAGCTGCTGCGCCATGGAGTCCACTGCCCCAAGAAGTTGATCCTGTCTTGTTCGGAGATCCTGCAGGTCCACCAGCATAGCTTGGGAGGGTGACATGCCCTTAAATTGACCAGCGGGGTCCATGGCCTGAGCGTACTGTCACGAGGCGGGGTGTAGAGCCACTGGGCCGTACCACGTAGCGGGATGGCAGCTGGCCAAACAGGTATGGTACAGAGTCTATAGTCCAGAAAAGGGTACCTGAGGCAATGTAGGCAGTAGCAAGGCAGGCTCGGCTGGGTCCAGGCGGCAGGCAGACGTCAGGCGTGGTGCAGCAGAAAAGGCGTTGAGATGCAGCAAAACACGACAACAGTTCAGCACAACAGTAGACCAGGATGGTACTGATAGCACGGGATACAGGAAACAGGATACAGGTACGGGGAACACTGGGAAGCTCGAAGACACTTAGGAGACCATTTGCCAGACAGACAAAGGTAAACAACAACGACGCTCAGGCGAGGATAAGAAGGGCGGTGACCCTCTTATAGTCCAGGAATTCAGGAGTTTATGTTGATGATTTCCAGGTGCGCGCGCTGGCCCGTTATGAGCGGGCAGGAGCGCGCGCGCGCACCCTCCGGGAGACAGGCTCGATACCCGGAATTGAGTGCCGGCGCCTCACAGGGGGACGACGCAGCACAGCAGCAGGACGTCCATGGCCACGATCATCGAGGGGTAACTTATAATGACGGACCGTAGCCATAGACGTTACAATATACAGTACCATAACCAAGCTCATACATATATACAGCATCAGAACAAAGCTCAGTACTTAAATACAGCATCAGAAACAAGATCAGTACATATATACAGCACCAGAACAAAGCTCAGTACGTATATACAGCCCTAGAACCAAGCTCAGTCCATATATACAATACCAGAACAAATACAGCTCAATTTAGTGCAACCGCTGCCGTATTGGTATGTACGGCATAAAACTACAGCTCCCAGCATGGCCCAAACAATGGTAAGGATATGCTGGTTGATGCTGTATCACAAAAAAAAACATACCACCCATCATCACGCTGCAGATCATACAGTAACTACAGAACTGATTAGAGGCAGAATAAACATTTACATTAAGTGACTCACCGGTGACGTCTCAGATTCTAGTTATTTTTCTCTTTTCTTCTCCCTCCGATCCAGACCTCTATGATAGATTCTCCCGGCCACGACCCATTTCTGCAGTTTTCCGCTCAGATGTCTTTAGCTTCTCACTTTTAAAACATTTCTGTACCCATAAACGAAGATAAAATTCTCAACACACTCAGCACTATAATAGTGCCATAAACTGTGTCCCTGATTATAATAGTACCATACAGTGTGTCCGACACACACAAACACACAAACACACACACACACAACGTGCCCCCTGTGATAATGCCCCCATGGCCCCCCTGTAGATAATAAACCCCATAGATCCTCTGTAGATAGTGCCCTACATAGAAGCCCCTGTAGAAAGTGCCCCACATACAGCCCTCTGTAGATAGCGCCCACATATGGACTGCAGACCTGCAAGGCAATAGTGAAAACCACTGAGCCACCGTGCTGTCCTACATATACCTTCCCCTATAGATAGTGCTCCACGTATAGCCCACCTCTGTAGATAGTGCCTCACATATATCTCCCACTGTATATAGTGTCCCACATATAGCCCACCCCTGTAGACAGTGCCCTACATATAGCCCCCTTGTAGATAGTGCCCCGCATGTAACCCACCCCTGTATATAGTGTCCCAGATATAACCCACCCCTATAGATAGTGCCCTACAAATAGCTCTCTTTATAGATAGTGCTCCACATATAACCCACACCTGTATATAATAGCCCTCCCCTGTAGATAGTGCCCTATATTTAGCTCCCCCTGTATATAGTCCTCCACATCCCCACATATAGACCCCCTGTAGATAGAGACCCCAGTGTAGATAATGCCACTCACAGTTATAGTAGAAAAAAACCAAAAACTTTACATACTCACCCTGATCCCATTCCAGCGCCGTCCGTTGGCAATGCAGATCTGCTCTTTTCTGAGCAGGTCTGCTGGAGCTGAACGACGCAAGCTGCGCGTCGTTGAAAGGCGCTGAATGGCAGGGCAGAATGACTTGCCTCGTCAATCAGCGCCTTTCAACCACTGAAACGGCGCGATGACATTATCGCGCCGCTAGCGTCGTTGAAAGGCACTGATTGGCAGGGCAACTCATTTTGACCCATCAATCAGCGTCATTGTAAGGCGCTGAATGTTCAGGAACGGAACGTGCTCGGCCATTCAGCGCTAATGCATGTATGTGTACCTGCGTGCTATAGATGCAGGTACAATAACTACGAGAGGGGGCGGTTGTCGCTAGCACCGAGGCCCCCTCCGGTGCCAGCGATGCCACCGAGCATGAGATGGCCCGTGATGCCCAGCCCACAAATGTTAGAGGCTCGACGACACTGGGCCCCGTAGTAGCGTCGCTACCGCTGTAGCAGCTATAACGGTTGCTAGCGGCACCACCTGGCATATGGGAGGGCATGCTACCGGGCGGCACAGGCCACCTCATGCCGCGGGCCCAATAGCAGCCACTATGGCTGCTACAGCGGTAGTTACGCCACTGCGACAGATGCTATTAGTCCCTGGGAAAGGGGATTGCTATAGGGGAAGTCCAGTTCTGCCGTATTGTGGTCAGTGGGCATCATTACCCCTGGTCCCTTTTCCGACATCCATAAAAACAGCACCAGACCTAGAAAACCATTTTATGAAAACACTGCAAATGAACAAAATTACAGTTTTTTCCCCTTGGAGGCAAAAAGGGGAAAATTGGAAAACTAAATAAAAGCATAGTAAATGCAATGATAATTCAAAATCAGTAAAGATTTTCAATCTTTCCTCAAATGTTATGAAATACAGGTCTTGTAAAAAGGCCTGTTAGTTTGTCCTACCAATAAACTGGATATTTTATTAACTCTTTATAGACATGTACCAATTTTCAAGGAAACTCACACTTAGGCCTCATGCCCACTTCAGTTTTTTTTCGTCAGGGTGCTATTCGTTGTTTTAACTGATAGCACCCTGACATATTAATTCAATGGGGCCATGCACACTACCGTTGTTTTAACGGAACAATGCGGCCGTTCCCGTCAAAAATAGGAGCGGTCCTACTCCTGTCTGTTTTTGATGGTACAGTCTCGGTCTTTTCATTGCTTTGGTCCATGAAACAACGAACTGCAGATGGAAGCGATCGGTGTGCGGCCCGTGTTTCACGTAACCAACATTAGCGGCCGTACAACGGCCGATGGAAGTGTGCATGCAGCCTAAGGGCTCATACCCACTTCAGTTATTTTCTTCTCGGTGCTATCAGTTATTTTTATAGGGCCATGCACACTTCCGTTGTTTTGACTGTTCCGTTTGTTCGTTCCATCAAAAGTCATGCATGTCCTACTTTTGTCCGTCGTTTAGTGACCGTGGAGCCTATTGAAGTCTATGGGTCCATCAAAATATGGACGGCACACGTAAGGCATCCGTGTGCCATTCGTTTTTCACGGATCCGTTGCTAAGCAACGGCAGGGCGTGCCAAAATTCCCTGCATTCAACACACAAGATGAATTTTAACGGACCATTTAAAACGGAAGACAAACTCAAGCACAACATCAGTTTCAAATGGAACAACGGAACGGATGCGGAGTGACAACGGAAACCAAACAGATGCAACAACAGACACATGGATCCATTTTAAACTGACGTGAAAACAGTGAAGGATGTGTGCATGAGGCCTAACCATGAACGAGCCAGTTTACCACCCAAAACAAAAATAACCAAAAACCTCCCACCACTTCCCAGACAATAATAAATACACAGGAATCTGACTCATATTATCATTTTTATCTGATAGAGGACCAAGGCAACTTTATCAATACTGTTTAGGCTGCGTTCACATCTGCGTCAGGGCTCCGTTCTGACGTCACGTCACAGCTTTCCGTCAGAACAGAGCCCTAACTGCCATAAATGGAAACCATAGGTTTCCGTTTCCATCACCAATGATTTCAATGGTGATAGATCTGGTGCATATGGTTTCCGTTTGTTTCCGTTGTACAAGGGTTCCGTCGTTTTGTTGGAAGCAATACCGTAGTCTATTGCTTCCGCCAAAATGACCAAACCATTTGCACTGGATCTGTCACCATTGAAATGTGCTGAGAGAACAATTCTGTTATGTTGTACGAACTTCTAATAATTTCTTTAGTTTTTACATGGTTTATGTTTCCGCTGCCAGCCAGACACACCTATGTGTGACTGAGGGCTTAAAATCCCAGGATAAGTATATGTTTTTCAGAAATTTGACAAGCTATATCTGAACAGAGGGTCATAAGTAACTTTTTTATTTCATCAAATTCACAGAACTTTACTGAGGTCCTTTTTGGTTTAGATTGAAGATTGACTTTAAGGCCCTGTTCACACACAGATTTTTTTTTAGCGCTGATTTTGACGTGGAAACCGCATCGGAATCAGCGCCGAAAAACGCCGAAACCAACTCCCATTGATTTCAATGGGAGGCGGAGGAGTTTTTTTCCCGCTTGCGGTTTTAGCCGCTCGTGAGAAAAAGAAATAGCATGCTTTTTCTTCCTGTGGTTCCGTCTCTGATCTGAGAAAGCGTTTTTTTGCCTGCGGTACTCAATGGCCACGGCCGAAAAACGCAGTGAAAACTGCGAGAAGAAAGTACAGAAGGAATTCCTAAAGGAATTTTGAGGCAAATTTTTTTGCCTGCAAAATACTCCGTTTGAACAGGGCCTAACAGGGAAAAACGATATCAATTTGTTTAGATACCTTGCTCCCGTTTCTGTAACAAGAACAACCCACATGTATACACAAAGTTGAGGAGCTTTATTTTTGGATTTTCTTATAGTGAGTTTACAGGCCCAGTATGTATTTATATCTTCGCTTATCTGGTATAAACAGTGCTTCCAGCTGACAGAAAGGATCAAGATGTTCATGGTTTTGGGTGCTAACAGTGTAAACTGAACTAATGTATCCTTAGACTGTTGTTTATTCTCGCCATTGCCATCTTCAAAATCGTAAACTTCTAAAGAATCTTGTTGAATGTTTACTAAACAACTATGAAGAATGTACCAAAAGACTATTAAGCCTTGTCGAGTATTTAGTGCCGGAATATGCGTGAAAAGCACTTATAAACAGTATCTCATTAATTTAAATGGGAAAACGCCTCGTTGATACATTCATATGGAGTAGAGTTTTCAATGAAATGTCATGCCATTAAATATGGCTAATCTCCCTCAACAGCTTTAACCCCTTAATGACCGAGCCATTTTGCACGTTAATGAGCAAGAATTATTTTTTTGTTTTTTCACGGTCGCATTCCAAGAGTCGTAACTTTTTTTTAATCCGTCGACATAGCCGTATAAGGGCTTGTTTTTTGCGGGACGAGTTGTATTTTGTAATTGTACCATTTTTAGATGCTTATAACATATTGATTAACTTTTATTAATTTTATTTTAGGAGAGAATTGAAAATAAGCAGCTATTCCAGCATTCATTTTCAAGTTATAAATTTACGCCGTTTACTATGCAGCATAAATAACATGTTAACTTTATTCTATGGGTCGGCACGATTACGGGGATACCAAATATGTAAAGGTTTTATATGTTTTTTTCTACGTTTGCACAATAAAAACCCTTTTAGAAAAAAATTACTTGTTTTTGCATCGCCGCATTCCAAAAGCCGTAATTTTTTTATTTTCCCGTCGCTGTGGCCGTACGTGGGCTTGATTTTTGCGGGACAATGTGTAGTTTTCATTAGTACTATTTTGGGGTACATAGGACTTATAGATTAACTTTTATTTTATTTTTTATGGGGGGAATGAGAGAAAAGAGAGAATTTTGACATTGTTTTTTGCGTTTTCTTTGGACGCCGTTCATCCGGCGGTTTAATTAATGTGTTCATTTTATTGGTCAAGTTGTTACGATCGCGGGGATACCATGTATGTGTATGTATGATTTGTTTTGACAGTTTTACTAAATAAAACCACTTTTTGGGCCCAAAAAGTAGTTTTATTTGACTTTGACTGTAATTTATTTTATTTTTTCTTCACAAACTTTATTTAACTGTATTACATTTTTTTTTTTAGTCCCACCAGGGGACTTCACTATGCGATCTGCTGATCGCATATATAATGCTTTGGTATATTTAGTATACCGAAGCATTATTGCCTGTCAGTGTAAAACTGACAGGCAACCTGTTAGGTCATGCCTCCGGCATCGCCTAACAGGCAGATGCTGAAGACAGACCTGGGGGTCTTTGTTAGACCCCCGGCTGTCATGGAAACCCGACGGCGACCCGCGATTTGTTTGCGGGGGCGCCGATCGGGTGACAGAGGGAGCTCCCTCCCTCTGTCAAACACATTAGATGGCGCTGTCACTATTGACAGCGGCATTTAATGGGTTAAACTGCCGGAATCAGAGCGCGCTTCAATTCCAGCAGTTGCTGCGGGAGCCAGGCTGTCTATAACAGCCGTGCTCCTGTCGCTGATCGCGTGGGTACAGTGACAGTACCCGCGCCATCACAGGACGGATATATCCGTCCTCCTGCGCGAACTAGCAGCTTCCTTCGGCGTTAAGGAGTTAATGTTAACTCACACAAATTTCAACTGTTTAATGTTACTTTCTTACAAAACATGATGGCCACATTCAAATCGAGTCTACTCTACAAATGCCAATCTAACAGTATAAATTACGTTGTAGTTATTTTAACACCAGACTAACAATCTATACAGTATTCCACTAATTTCCGTGCCCTTCTCCAAACCATAAAGAAAGATCTCGCTACCTGGAAACACCTTTTCTTATCCTGGCTCAGCATGATGGCGACCCTCAAAATTTACATTCTCCCTCAGATATTATATCATTTTCAAACATTACCAATCCCCATAACCTAACCGTACTTTAGTAAGCTCAAATTTATGGCCCAGATTAAGCTCTTAAAATCTTGGTTCATCACAAATCTGCTGTGTGCATAGGTATTTCTGACTTTGATCTATATCACAAATCTGCTTTTGTCTCTTGTATTCCTGATCTCTTTCATAACCTCAAAATTCCACAGTGAGTAGCACTGGAAACCTCAGCTACTTCCATTCATCTGACCACCCTTCTGTGGATTCCTTCCTACTACCGACCGACACTTGTCACCACTCTCTATCTGTCCTGGGTTTTGGCACAATTGTAGGATTGAATGTTCCATAGATGGCCACTATCCTCACAACCAGGATTTCTTACTCCCCTCATTAATAATTTATAGTTTGGCATGAATACTACACACTTGTCTCTATATGATTCGCCACTGTCCCCAAGCCCCCGGGGTATGAGATGTCCTGAATCAGTTGGGACTGCGTCAACTGTTGGATCAATACTCTTCTCCAAACACGGATTGGGTACTGCAGGGGCGTAGCTAGGGGGGTGCAGGCGGGGCATATGCTCCGGGCGCAACTCTGTGGTAGGGAAAGGGGGGGGCGCTGAAGAGCAGCTGATCACTGCTGACAGGCGCCCCGTATGTCGGACACCTGCAGCAGGAAATTATGGCATTCTGACTGGGGTCTGTGACGGCCAGGGAGTGGACCAGTCCAGTCACCTGACTTGTTACCTGACCTCACATCAGTGACATGAGGTCAGATGAGACTCAGGTCAGGGGACAAGTCAACTCCCGTGATGCAGCCTTCCAGCATCTGACTCTACTCTGTGCTCTACACACACGCCGAGAAGCTCCTCCGGTAAGTCACACCAGGCAGAGCGGAGAGTGGTAGCGGTAGGCTACCGCTCACTGGTCTGTTCACAGTGTGGCGCTAAGTATAAGGGGGGGGGGGGAGTGTGGTGCTATTTAAAAGGGGGGGAATGTGGCACTATTTACAAGGGGGGGTGGGAGTGTTAGCGCTATTTACAAAGGAGCAGTGGGCTGTGTGGCGCTATCTACAGGGGGCTGTGTGTGGCCTCTTTAATTTATTTTCTTTTAATTTATTTTTATGTTAATTACATTATAGAACTACATCGCTTGTAAAATGTAGAAATGCTTTTATACTTAAGTTACATTAAAAAAATTGTGAAAAAAAATTACACCTCATTGATTGGTAGGGAAAGAAAACATGGCGAGGGGGAAGGAGATGCCGGGAAATAAATGGGGGGGGTCGCCAATCTGAATCTTTGCCCCGGGTGCAGGAGAACCTAGCTACGCCTCTGGGTACTGTATACGCAACTTAAACATTTTGTTTCTACACTTTACCCCTTGTCAGCACTTTCTCATCTCTTAACTCCAGTTAAAAGACTGTGTCTCCAACAGGCATCTCTTGCTTATTCCATATCCTGAGTCTGTGCATTACTGAGGGACGGTGGGGATGATTCTGCCTGTTTGCCCGATCCTCCCTTTATTTCTAGGTGGGAATCTGAGTTTAACAAGTTTATCTCCCTGGAAGTAAAAACTAAAATGTTTTGCCTTCCCAAAAATGTACCATATCTGGAAGGTTTCAGGAGTGAAACTGTAAAATTCTAACACTTTGGTATAGGTGTACTGTAACTCTTCATAAGATGTTTCTTACAACATTCTTTTTGCTCCTCGACTGACATGCAATCTTGGATAATAAATAACTACTACTAGAAGGTTCTTGTGGGATTTGTATTTACTTCAATTCATCCCCATCCCCTTTACCGCCCCCTTTTTTGTTTTGTCTCTCTTCTCTTCCCCAACCGCTCCTGGTTATTTTACTTCTTTTTAGATACTGGGTGGGGATATTTTTAACTGTCTCTAGAGTTTGTATTATTAAGTTACGAACTCTATTCATATGGACAATTGTTCTTCTTATGACTTTAATGTGACGTGGTCCCAATGTACATTTTTATGTTTGTTGTTATTGACTGAAACATTCAATTAAAAGTAATCTACAAGAATGGGGCTAATCTTCATGCGGCTCCGCTTCAAATCCCTTGCAGAGACCAAGTGTCACTCGGATTTTAGCCGCAGATTCTCTGCCAAATCTTGAAAAATCTGCCGTGTGAACATGGCCTTAAAACAATGCCAATGATCTACATGCCATTTGTAAACAATACAGTAAACCTTGACTTCATCAGCATTGAAAGTAGAACAATGTATTACTAAGTTTCCAGATTCTAGTGAATGTAAGTCCAAAACTTTAGGGGTGTTAAATCATAATAGTTCCTGTGTACTAAGCTACACCCTGTTGAGAAGAGGACCTATTGTCACAAAAAGCTGTTGATAAGAGGGGCTATAAAAGATTGATAAAAAATCATGTAGTCTTTCAACAGGCCACACTTTAGCAGATAACAACCAAATAAGGCTTCGTTTACATCTGCGTTGGAGTCCCGTTTTGACGTTCCATCTGAGGTTTCCGTCAGAATGGGACCCTGAACAGACACAAACTGACAAAACGGAAACCAGAGGTTTCCGTCACCATTGATTGTAATGGTGACGGATCTAGTGGCCATGGTTTCCGTTTGTCTCTGTTGTGCACCGGACCGTCGTTTTGCCATAATCAATAGCATAGTCGACTACCGGCAAAACGACGGGTCCGGTGCACAACAGGGACAAATGGAAACCATGGGCACCGGATCCGTCACCATTGAAATCTGGTTTCTGTTTGTGTCAGTTTGTGTCTGTTCAGGGTACCGTTCTGATGGAAAACTCAGACGGAACGTTAGAACGGGACCCCAACGCAGATGTGAACGAAGCCTACAATAGTGGTCGACCAATTGTTTAACCAGAAAAGATGCAATTCTTTTTTCAACTTTGAAGAGCCCAAAATGTTAAAGAAGACCTGTTGGCTCTCTTGACATGTCTGTTTTTCTAACAAAATATACAGTATATACCCCATTTTCGTTGTGCTGTTCTTTTGTTATTCCACCTTGAAATGTTTGAATAAATTGAAAACTGGGAATTAAAGGAAGGGTGTCGCGAAAAAAAATAAATGTTATATCAATTTGCTTTTATTGTTTTATTAAAAAAAAAATATTTATTTGTGTGTTTGTGTTTTACTTTTTTTTTTTCTAACTTTTTCTTCACTATGGGGGCTGCCATTTTTTTTCATCTCTGTATGTGTCGAATTGCTCCCTCTAGTGACCAGCACGGGGAAATGTTATAAATTAGAATCTAATTTATAATATTTCCTGACTCGTGAAAAAATTAAAAAAATTAGAACAATGTCTAATCATGTATACACTAACTGTTTAACTAAAAAAAATAAAAAAAAACTCTAGCGACACATTCCCTTTAACATTTCCCTTGTCAATTGTGTACAGGTGTATCCTTCCTTACCTTTTCTCAACAAATCCTGTGACGTGTGGCACAAGCTTTGAAAAATAAATCACGATTCTGAAATACTCTGTCATGAGAGGTCTAGTTATATGGGTCTAAGGGGGCAATGCAGTGTTTGTGGTGTCAGTTGCAGCCTGTCAAGGGTTTTGAAAGCATGTCGCGATATTATATTGAATTGGTTTCATAAGAAATTTGAGTTCTTAAGGAAATTTAAGCAAATGTAAGGGTGGACACATCTATATGTGTCGACATAGTTTGACACTCTCAGCACTGAATGGACAGTGTCAGACAGTGTAGGGACAAACCCCATTTGCAATGGGAATGGAAACTGCTAATTGTCAATTTATCCATAATGAACAACAAGAGCAGAGTTTTTACTGAAACAGACATGCCGGGAGAGCCTAAGAAGCTCTTCAAAATGCTCACCTTTAATATTCATCATTATTCAGTAGACACTGTTTTTTGAGACCATCCACCTACACACACGAGAGTGGCTGGTCAACCACTTTGAAGGCAGGCTGTGAACAAAGATGTGGTGTGAGACCCAAACAACCGTGGCAATGAAAACCCAAGGAATCCTAAATGTAAGTGTGTTCATAAATGATTTTAATATTTTATGCTCCTTTACAAGTTTTTCCTATACCTAGAAAACCCTCTTAGAAGTCATAAAATAAGTTTGAAGAGCAGCAAAAGGGTTTTTGTCTACATGTATGAATAAAAAAAATGTTAGCCCAACTTTGAAGCTCTCTTTTTTGTGGACTAATTTGAGCCCCTGAGGTACTTGACTATCTAGCTGTGGCTGTGTCCTCTCTGAATAAGATGTTAAGAGGCTGTGTAAACAGATGTTTAATATTGAATTTCACTGGCTCTACTTTTACCTATGATTAGCGGTATCTCACAAATATGTTGCAAAATCCATATCTATCATGATAAATAGAATGATAATCCATAACAATGACAGCGAGCATCACAATTATGATGTCGTTTTTATGGAGGGCATACAATGAATGCCTTTTATCTCTGGATAGATTGAATTTGACAGAATCAGCATCATATTAGACAACAGTTATGTGCCTAACAGCATATGCTATCATAGCTTGTATGCTGGACAGCATTGATGGCATGGTCTAATCTCTCAAATTTTAACTAAAATGCACTCAGGCAACTTAAAATTTGTAAAATAGTTGAAGGATGTAATCAGAACAGAATAAAATAATCAGATATATGGTCTATAAAACAATATAAATGTTTGTTGGTGTAGTATGATGTCTGGACTATTTTTGATTATAATAGAAAAAATGGAAATGGTAACTCCTTAACTGAGTGCTGCCTACCGTTTCCATTTTTTCTGTACTATTGGGGAGGCTGAGACCATGCCCCTGGTTTGGCGTGCACCACTATTCTACTAGGTAAGATAAGGATTGCTGTTCCCATCTCTGCTTCTAGTAGTTTTTGATTATAGTCTGATCCACAAATTACCCTGACTACAGCATTAGTACCAACAAATATTTATTTTGCATTTTTAGTCTGCCATCTAATGATTCATGCATTCAACTTTAACCCCTTCCCGTCGTATTTTCGTTTTTTCCTCACCCCATTTTAAAAGCCATAACTTTTTTATTTTTCCATCAATAAAGCTGTATGAGGGCCTTATTTGTGCGGGATGACTTGTAGTTTTTCATGGCACCATTTATTGTACCATAAAATGTACAGGAAAAATAAAAAAAAAGAATTGTGGGATGTAATGGGAAAAAAGCAGCGATTCCTCCATTTTTAAGGGTCTCATTTTTATGGCAATCACTGTGCTGTAAAAACAACATGTTAACTTTATTCTGCAGTTCCATACGATTACGGCAATACCAAATTTATATTTTTTTTTATGTTTTACTACAAGAACAAAAACAATTGTTAAAAATACAATTTGTTTTGAGTCCCCATATTCTGAGAGTCATAACTTTTTTATTTTTCAGTCGATATGCCACAATCAAAGCAGATTGTGGTATACAAGAGGAAAGCAAAGGAGGGATACCCGTTTGATAGCGTCACAGGTATATCCTATGACTCAATCTATACCTATACATAGAGAGCCCATGGTCCATTGAAGGAACCTAGCGCTGTCTGTTCAGGATTCCTGTTGTAAGGGTATTCTTAGGTATGCCATAACAACAGTCCGTGTACTCAGTACACAGGCTAATATACTTGCTATTATATATATACATATGCAAGGACATTACTATTTAAAGGCTAATAAACGTAGTGACATGTAAGAAGTTTTGATTGGTGGGGGTCCGAGCACTGAGACCCCCACCAATCGCTAAAAGGAAGCAGAAGCGCTCGTGTGAGTGCTGAGCCGATTCGCTTCTGTCCGGCTTTTTCCAGAAATCGATGTAGGGGTGTACGGGCTCAATGGAAAGTCTATGAGCCCATACACCGCAACATCGGCTTTCCAGAAAGAGCCGAACAGAAACTAAACAGAAAAATGTACTTAAAAGTTGACTAAAATCATATGTAAAAAGTAAATAAACATTTAAAAATAAAAAAATACGCAAACACAATATGTAAACATATAATATATTTTTTTAAATAATAATTACGAAGTAACAAATAATATTCACATATTGGGTACCATAACAACCTGTTCTATAAAATGTTTAACAACATTATGGGTATGTTCACACAGCTTATTTTCGGCCGTTTTTCGGGCCGTAAACGGCCGAAAAGCGGCCGAGAAATCTGAAGCAGAACGCCTCCAAACACCTGCCTATTGATTTCAATGGGGAAAACGGCGTACTGTTCAGACGGGGCATTTTTTCCGCAGCCGTTTTGAAAAAACAGCACGTAAAAAGACGCCCCGTAAAAAGAAGTGCATGTCACTTCTTGAGCCGTTTTTGGAGCTGTTTTTCATTGACTCTATAGAAAAACAGCTCCAAAAACGGCCGTAAAAACGCCACTAAAAACGCGAGTTTGCTCAAAAAACTACTGAAAATCAGGAGCTGTTTTCCCTGGAAAATCCGCAGCATAATACAGTAGCAGCAAAGTGGATGAGATAAAACAATTCTCATTCACACGCTGCGTAAATACTGAGCGGGAAAAAACGCTCAGAAATTGACCTGCGGTGCAGAATTTTATTCCGCAGAAAGTCAATTGTATTTGCGTAAACGCTGCTTATTTGTTGCGGGGAGGTAAAATCCACAACAAATAGCAGCAGGAGCGTAGCTAAAGGCTCATGGGCTCTGGTGCAAGAATTCATCTTGGGCCCCCCTACCCCTGCCCAACACCACCAGACCCCTGCCCATACCTATGCCCAGCCGCCTTGCCCAACAGTCCCCATAGCTTCCCCCACACAGTATAATGCCCCATAGTATAATGCTCCCCATAGCTGCCCACACACAATATAATGATCCCCATAGCTGCCCCATACAATATAATGCTCCCCATAGCTGCACCCTCACAGTATAATGCTCCCCATAGCTGCCCCCATACAGTATAAGGCCCCCCTTAGCTGCCCCATACAGTAAAATGCTCCCATAGCTGCCACCATATCAGCCCCCCTCCCATACCCAGTATAATGCCCCCATATGTGTCTAATAAAAAAGAATAACATAATTACTTACATATCCCCGTTCCCATGATGGGTGGAGGATCCGGTCTGTGCTGTGAGTGACTCGGCGCAGATGTTCTGATGTCATCGCGCCTGCCTGCGCCGAGCCGCTCACAGAAGAATGAATGCTGGGGCAAGGAGCCATCACTCCTTGCTCAAGAATTCAATTCTACTGTATCTGCAGTGGTCACATGGGATGATACATCATTAACGGAGGCCGGCCTGGATGATGTTGGAGGGCCGGCCTCCTGGGATGACGTTTCATCCCATGTGACCACCGCTGCAGCCAATCACAGGCTGCAGCGGTCTCCTGGGATGAAACATCATCCCAGGAGGCCTGCTCAGCAGGTTTCCGCAGCGGACATTCTGGACGAAAATTTGCACCACAGTTTTCCGCCCGAAATTCCCTGAGGCCGCTGATACCGCAGATCAATGCCTTAAATGACACAATCCTTTTTGTCTGACATCTTCCGATGTTGCAACAGACTTCAACAATCTTAGTGATTGCATTAACCTTTAACCTTATGACAAGGCATCATGACTCAGCCCCATTTTGGCAGGTTTTTCCACTTCTTTTATAATTCTGTATGTATATAACCCCTTGCAAGTGGCTCCTTTTACCAGTTGCATTTTACCTGAGGAATAGGCCGGTCCGGCCTCGAAACACGTAGTATCTTATAGAAATAAAGCATATGGAAATAAGTGTTAGAGGATACGTGACCCTTTGACTCTTTGAACAACCTTAAAACTCCTTAACCCCTTAAGGACGCAGCCTAGTTTGGGCCTTAAGGCTCAGAGCCCATTTTTCAAATCTGACATATTTCACTTTATGTGGTAATAACGTCGGAATGCTTAAACCTATCCAAGCGATTCTGAGATTGTTTTCTCGTGACACTTTGGGCTTCATGTTCGTGGTAAAATTTGGTCGATATATTCAGTCTTTATTTGTGAAAAATTGCAAAATTTAGAGAAAATTTACAAAAAATAGCATTTTTCAGAATTTAAATGCATCTGCTTGAAAAACAGACGGTTATACCACCCAAAATAGTTACTAGTTCACATTTCCCATATGTCTACTTTTGATTGGCATCGTTTTTTGAACATTCTTTTATTTTTCTTGGACGTTACAAGGCTTAGAACATAAACAGCAATTTCTCATATTCTTAAGAAAATTTCAAAAGCCTTTTTTTGAAGGTGCCAGTTCAGTTCTGAAGTGGATTTGAGGGGACTATGTGTTAGAAACCCCCATAAAACACCCCATTTTAAAAACTAGACCCCTCAAAGTATTCAAAACAGCATATAGAAAGTTTTTTAACCCTTCAGGCATTTCACAGGAATTAAAGCAAAGTGGAAATTAAATTTGCAAATTTCATTTTTTCTGCTGAATTTCAATTTTATTCAATTTTTTTTTAGTAACAGAGAAGGTTTTACCAGAGAAACACTACTAAATATGTATTGTCCAGATTCTGCAGTTTTTAGAAATGTCCCACATGTGGCCCTACTGCGCTCGTGGACTAAAACACAAGCCCTAGAAGCAAAGAAGCACCTAGTGCATTTTGAGGCCTCTTTTTTATTAGAATATATTTTAGGCAGCATGCCAGGTTTGAAGAGGCGTTGAGGTATCAAAACAATGGAAACCCACCAGAAGTGACCCCATTTTGGAAATTACACCCCTCAAGGAATTCATTTATGGTTTTTGTTATCATTTTGACCGCACAGTTTTTTCACAGCACCTATTTGAATTGGCGCTGTGAAATGAAAAAAATGATATTTTTTCCAATAAAATGTCATTTTTGATCAAATTTTCTTATTTTCACAGGGAACAACATACCCCATTTTGTTGCCCAATTTGTCCTTAGTGCGGCAATACCCCATTTGTGGTGATAAACTGCCGTTTGGGCCCATGGGAGGGCTCAGAAGGAAAGGAGCGCTATGTGTTTGTTGGAGTCCAGATTTTGCTGGATTGGTTTTCGGGTGCCATGTCGCATTTGCAGAGCCCCAGAGGTATCAAAGCAATGGAAACCCACCAGAAGTGACCCCATTTTGGAAACTACACCCCTCAAGGAATTCATTTATGGTTTTTGTTATCATTTTGACCGCACAGGTTTTTCACAGCACCTATTTGAATTGGGCTGTGAAATGAAAAAAATTATATTTTTTCCAATAAGATGTCATTTTTGATCAAAATTTCTTATTTTCACAGGGAACAACATACCCCATTTTGTTGCCCAATTTGTCCTTAGTGCGGCAATACCCCATTTGTGGTGATAAACTGCCGTTTGGGCCCATGGGAGGGCTCAGACGGAAAGGAGCGCTATGTGTTTGTTGGAGTCCAGATTTTGCTGGATTGGTTTTCGGGTGCCATGTTGCATTTGCAGAGCCCCAGAGGTATCAAAGCAATGGAAACCCACCAGAAGTGACCCCATTTTGGAAACTACACCCCTCAAGGAATTCATTTATGGTTTTTGTTATCATTTTGACCGCACAGGTTTTTCACAGCACCTATTTGAATTGGGCTGTGAAATGAAAAAAATTATATTTTTTCCAATAAGATGTCATTTTTGATCAAAATTTCTTATTTTCACAGGGAACAACATACCCCATTTTGTTGCCCAATTTGTCCTTAGTGCGGCAATACCCCATTTGTGGTGATAAACTGCCGTTTGGGCCCATGGGAGGGCTCAGACGGAAAGGAGCGCTATGTGTTTGTTGGAGTCCAGATTTTGCTGGATTGGTTTTCGGGTGCCATGTTGCATTTGCAGAGCCCCAGAGGTATCAAAGCAATGGAAACCCACCAGAAGTGACCCCATTTTGGAAACTACACCCCTCAAGGAATTCATTTATGGTTTTTGTTATCATTTTGACCGCACAGTTTTTTCACAGCACCTATTTGAATTGGGCTGTGAAATGAAAAAAATGATATTTTTTCCAATAAGATGTCATTTTGGATCAAAATTTCTTATTTTCACAAGGAACAACATACCCCATTTTGTTGCCCAATTTGTCCTTAGTGCGGCAATACCCCATTTGTGGTGATAAACTGCCCTTTGGGCCCATGGGAGGGCTCAGAAGGAAAGGACCACCATTTGGCCTACTGGAGCTTTTCTGGTGCTAAGTCATGTGTGCAGAAGCCCCTGAGGTACCAGTACAGTTGAAACCCCCGAGAAGTGACCCCATTTTAAAAACTACACCCCTTAAGACATTCATCTAGAGGTGTAGTGAGCATTTTGACCCCACAGGTACTGTGTAAAAGATAATGCGCAGCAGATGGTGCAGTGTGAGATTTGCAATTTTATATATGTATATGCCATTTCAGTGTCCAATATAGTGTGCCCAGCATGCGCCACCGGAGATATACACCCCTTAAATTGTAATGTGGGTTCTCCTGGGTACGACAATACCCTACATGTGCTGTTATCAGCTGCCTGGGCATACGGCAGGGCTCAGAAGGGAAAGATGAGGGGGGTAAGCTGTGCGGAGTGCATCAGGGTAAATTGAAAATCAAGGGATGTATGATACATTTTAAAACAATCTTTTATACAGAGCCCTGGTTTTTCGGGACACGTGTCACATTGGTATATTGTGTTCTTCCTTATCCCCCTCTTATAGCAGACTCTGCACCTCTTTTGACTCTTTCCCTTTCCACCGGTTTGGGGACCTTCTCCTGGAAAGTGTTGCCCTGGTACGATGCGCCCCCCCTTCCTGGTCCCTAAAGATTAGATCTTGAAATTCCAGGAAAGTTCCCCTCTGGCCTGCACATCGACGTAGCACATACGCATTGTACAAAGCCATCTGTATGATGTGCCCGGCCAGCTTCTTATACTACACCGCATGGCGCTGTAGGGCTTCAGGACTTGATTTGACAAGTCCATCCCTCCCATGTACCTATTGTAGTCCAGGATGCAGTCTGGTTTGGGGGTGGCCTTTCCTTCATATATCCTAAACCTGTAGGTATACCCTGATGCACTCTCGCACAGCTTATACATCTTCACGCCATACCATGCCCTCTTACCTGGCAGGTACTGGCGGAATTGAACCCTCCCTTTAAAATGTACCAGGGACTCATCAATAGAAATACACTTCTCGGGGGTGAATGCTTGGGAAAACCGGGCACTGGAACGGTCTAATAGGGGTCTCCGTTTATACAAACGGTCAAAACTGGGGTCATCTCGGAGTGGGCACGGCTCATTATCAGTATAATGTAAGAAGCGAAGTATTGCCTCATTTATTTATTTTTTTAGGTTCCAGTTCATTTCTGAAGTTGCTTTGAGGGGCCCATATATTAGAAACCCCTATCAAACACCCCATTTTAGAAACTAGACCCCTCAAAGTATTCACAACAGCATTTAGAAAGTTTATGAACCCTTTAGGTGTTTCACAGAAATTTAGAGCAAAGTAGAGGTGACATTTACTCTTTTTATACCATTTTTTTTATAACACAAAAGGATTTATCAGAGAAACGCAACTCAATACTTATTGCCCAGATTCTGCAGTTTAGAGAAATATCCCACATGTGGCCCTCGGGCGGTAATGGACTGAAGCGCCGGCCTCCGAACCAAAGGCGCACCTAGTGGATTTTGAGCCCTCTTTTTTATTAGGCACCATGTCCGGTTTGAAGAGGTCTTGTGGTGCCAAAACATTGGAAACCCCCCAAAAGTGACCCCAATTTGGAAACTAGACCCCTTGAGGAATCCATTGTAGTTTTCATGGGGTGCATGCGGCTTTTTGATCAGTTTTTATTCCATTTTTAGGTGGCGTGGTGACTAATAAACAGCAATTCTACTATTGTTTTTGTATACTTTTTTTTTTTACAGCGTTCACCGTGCGCTATAAATGATATATTAACTTTATTCTGCGGGGCGATACGATCACGGCGATACCAGATGTTTATAGTTTTTTTTTATGTCTTATGGCGTTTGCACAATAAAATACGTTTTGTAAACAATCATTCACTTTTTGTGTTACCTTATTCTAAGAGCCATAACGTTTTTATTTTTCAATCAATAAAGCCGTGCGAGGACTTATTTTTTGCGTAACGAACTGTATTTTCCATCAGTACCATTTTTAGGTACATGCGACTTTTTGATCTCTTTTTATTCCATTTTTTGGGAGGTGAAGTGACCAAACAATTGTGATTGTGGTACGGTTTATTAATATTTTTTTTTACGGCGTTCACCGTGCGGGATAAATAACAAAATAATTTTGTAGTTCAGGCCGTTACGGACGCGGCGATACCAATTATGTATAGTTTATTTGTTTGTTTATATATTTTTATTAATAATAAAGGCCTGATAAGGGAAAAAGTGGGACTTTTACTTTTATTACTTTTAAAACTTTTATTTTCTTATTTTTACACATCTTTTTTTAACTTTTTTTTAACTTTATTACTTTGTCCCACTAGGGGACATGAGGGCAGGAGGCCCTGATCGCTATTCTAATACACTGCACTACATGCGTAGTGCAGTGTATTAGAACTGTCAGCTACTCACTGACAGCAAGCATAGTGGGTCCTGACGTTGTCAGGACCCACTAGGCTTCCGTCTATGGCATAGCCGGACGCCATTGTTTGGTGTCCGGTTGCCATAGTCACCATCGCCGGCCGCTATCGCGTAGCAGGCCGGCGATGGCAGCTTAACCCCTAAAAAGCCGCGATCTCTATAGAACGCGGCTTTTAAGGGGTTAATCAGCGGGGACACAGCGATCGGTCCCCGCTGTAGGAGCTGTGACAGCTGCTGAACAAGACAGCAGCGTCACAGCTCCTGTATGTGTCGGGAGGACGGCCGAAACGGCCGTTACTCCCGAGACGTACTATTACGGCATGGAGCGCGAACGATACAGCTGCCATGACGTAATAGTACGTCAAGGAGCGGGAAGGGGTTAAAGAACTCCTAGCAGCGCCATGGTGATATCTGTTTTGTTTCTGCTATTTTTTCTGCTATTGCATCTGGACGATCGCGACCCACACCGGAACCCAGGCTGCAGCATCATTTGGATATATGCACTATTGGATGTTGTGCTCCTAGGTTAGCAGAACTGATCACCCTCTTGTCCACCTCTCCATTTTACCGTTTGATGCACTATGTGCACTCTGTGTTTTTTATTTCTTTTCTATTAGCAATGTGGCTATGGAGGAATGGCTATGGCTGCTACAGAAGTAGCGATGCCACATTCAATAGTGTATGTGTCCTTAGGATGCAGATACTATTGAACACTATGATAGAGCAGGAAGGTATCTCCCTGCTCTGCCATAGGCTACAGGCCACATTTGGTCTGCAGCCTATAAGGCGCAGGGTCACGATCCCTGCACAGGCTGGCATGATTATGTCACTGGATCAAGCTGGTCCACGCAATGATCCTTTCGGCATTGAGGAGCTGCTCCGTTCATCGGGGGAACGGGGCCCAGGAGTGTATATATTTTTTTTGTTTGGGGGGGGCGATATATTGCACGGGGGGCTGTATAGCGCTGTACTGGGACGGGCATATAGGACTGTACTGGGAGGCTGTATCGAACTGTCTCCAGTGGGGCTGTATCGCACTGTCTACAGTGGGGCTGTATCGCACTGTCTACAGGGGGGGTTGTATGATGTATAGCACTTTCTACAGGGGGGTGGATAGCACTGTCTAGAGGGTGGACTGTATAGCAGTCTACAGGGGGGCTGTATAGCACTGTCTACAGGGTGGGCTGCATAGCACTGTCTACAGGGTGGGCAGTATGGAACTGTCTACGAGGGGGGCTGGATAGCACTGTCTATGAGGGGGGGCTGTATAGCACTGTCTTCGAGGGGGGCTGTATAGCACTGTCTACAAGGGGGGGCTGTCTAGAACTGTCTACAAGGGGGGCTGTATAGCACTGTCTACAGGGGGGCTGTATTTCACTGTCTATGGGGGGCCGTATAGCACTGTCTACAAGGAGGCTGAATAGCAATGTCTATGAGGGGGCTGTATAGCACCATCTACGAGGGGGGCTGTATAGCACTGTCTATGAGGGGGGGCTGTATAGCACTGTCTACAAGGGGGGCTGTATAGCACTGTCTGCAAGGGGGGCTGTATAGCACTGTCTACAAGGGGGGCTGTATAGCACCGTCAACAAGGGGGGCTTTATAGAAGAATCTATGGGGGGACTGTATAGCACTGTCTACAGGGGGGCCTGTATAGCACTATCTACAGGGGGGGCCTGTATAGCACTGTCTACATGGGGGCTGTATAGCACTGTCTATGGGGGGTCTGTATAGCACTGTCTACAAGGGGGCTGTATAGCACTGTCTACAAGGGGGGCTGAATATCACTGTCTACGAGGGGGGACTGTATAGAACTGTCTACAAGGGGGGCTGTATAGCACTGCCTATGAAGGGGGCTGTATAGCACTGTCTACAACGGGGGATGTATAGCACTGTCTAGAAGGGGGGCTGTATTGCACTGTCTACAAGGGGGGCTAAATAGCACTGTCTACGAGGTGGCTGTATAGCACTGTCTATGAGGGGGCTGTATAGCACTGTCTACGAGGGGGGCTGTATAGCACTGTCTACAAGGGGGGCTGTATAGCACTGTCTACAAGGGGGCTGTATAGCACCGTCAACAAGGGGGGCTGTATAGAAGAATCTATGGGGGGGGCTGTATAGCACTGTCTACAGGGGAGCCTGTATAGCACTATCTACAGGGGGGCCTGTATAGCACTGTCTATAGGGGGGGCTGTATAGCACTGTATACAGGGGGGCTGTATATCACTATCTACAGGGGGGCTGTATAGCACTGTCTATGACGGGGGGGGCTGTATTGCACTGTCTATGAGGGGGGCTGTGTTGCACTGTCTACAAGGGGGCTGTATAGCACTGTCTACGAGGGGGGCTGAATAGCACTGTCTACGAGGGGGGCTATATAGCACTGTCTATGAGGGGGGCTGTATAGCACTGTCTACGAGAGGGGCTGTATAGCACTGTTTACGAGGGGGTTTGTATATCACTGTCTACGAGGAGGGCTGTATAGCACTGTCTACGAGGGGGGCTGTATAGCACTGTCTACAAGGGGGACTGTATAGCACTGTCTCAAAGGGGGGCTGTATAGCACTGTCTCCAAGGGGGGCTGTATAGCACTGTCTACAAGGGGGGCTGTATAGCAGCGTCAACAAGGGGGGCTGTATAGAAGAATCTATGGGGGCTTTATAGCACTATCTACAGGGGAGGCCTGTATAGCACTATCTACAGGGGGGGGCTTGTATAGCGCTGTCTGCAGGGGGCTGTATAGAACTGTCTACAGGAGGGCCTGTATAGCACTGTCTACAGTGGGGGGGGGGCTGATAGTACTGTCTACAGGGGGGCTGTATGGCACCATCTATGGGGGGCACTATCTAAAAGCTTGGGGTGTTTGTGGCACCCAGGGGAGGGGAGCCCAGTCAAAAGTTTGCTATGGGGCGCAGAGTTTCCTAGTTACGCCCCTGGCTGCCACCATAGAGTATAATGCCCCTTAGCTGCCCCATACAGTATAATGCCTCATAGCTGCCCGTACAGTATAATACCACCTTAGCTTCCCCCATACAGTATAATGTAGCCTTAGATGTCCATAGTGCCAGTGCCCATGTAGATAGTGTCATAGTGCCACATACAGTTCCCATGTAAATATCGCCACAGTGTCCCCTGTAGATAGTGCCCATATTGTGCTACAGTGCCTATGTAGATAGTGCCACATCAAGCCCCAGCTAGAGTATCGGCCACACTGTGCTGGGGACTCCGCTTCAGTAGAAGCCCCTGACATCACTATCCATATATAGACAGTGACATCAGGTGTTATTTCTTGGAGCGGAATCCCCGGCTAGATCGTCAGCCATGCTGTGGCCGGGGATTCCGCTTCAGGAGGAGCCCCTTATGGACAGTGATGTCAGGGGTTCCCTCTAGGAGCGGAATCCTTGGCCAGAGCGTCAGCAACATCTCGGCAGGGGATTCCCCTGACATTTATGGACAGTGACATCAGGGGTTCCCTCTAGGAGCGGAATCTCCGGCCAGAGCATCGACAATGCTCTGGCAATGGATTTCAGTCCAGGAGTAGCCCCTGACATTACTGTCCATTTATAGATCATGACGCCAGGGACTTCTTTAGGAGTGGAAACCCCGGCCAGAGCATTGGCAACACACTTGCCGGGTATCCCGCTCCTGGGATACCCGGCTTCAGTTCCTTGCTTCAGCATTGGATTCAACTGTATCTGCGTCCTGAGGACGCAGATACAGGTGACACCGGGAAATACCACCGGCCGCCCAGGACATAGGGACACCGTCCGGAATCCATGACTGTCCAGCTGAATCCGGGACGGTTGGGAGGTATGCTAGTACTTATATAATTATCTAACTAGGATTTTAATTATACTTGGATTGTGTGTTTTTCCCCTGTATATTGTATTGCACAATATGATGGTGCTTTGCAAACCTTGATTTTTATTAATAATTACAACTGTACCAAAACCTTTTGAATTATGCTTGGCATTAATAAAGGTAAAGGGCAAAAATAAGTTGTGTGAGCATGCAGGTAAGAATGGGTATAACCAGCAAGCTAAGCATAGCATAAACTTTCCCTTTTGCTTACAAGCATGGATATTTCTCATGCACATGACTTGCATAAAAACAATCCGCATATGTGCCAGCATACATTGTTGTGTCATGAATGGCCCCATTCGAATGTATTAACACTGTGTTTAGGATCCATTTAATACAAATCCCAAATACGTTCATGCCCATGAGATACAAAAAGCATCCAGCAACATAAGCAAATGTGTCTATTGTTAGATTCTCTAAATGCCTGCCTGGTTTATATAAACAGATATTTGAACATTTTAAAAATACAATCCAGTCTCCTGCTGCTCAAGTTTCTGTATAGTTTACTAACGTTTTACAGCAAAAAATGTGTAGAAGAGCCAGAAATGTGCACTCTGTTTACACGTTCATTCATGTTAATCAAAAACACATTATCCTTTATGAATAAAATCAATGATTTTATTCAGAGATTATTGATAAGTATAGTGGAAAAAACAATTATGACCTCAAACAGTAGTTATGCCAGAGTGGATTTAAAGGGCTTAGTTTTGCATGTAAACAGTTAGGTAGCAAGTTTAAAATAAGAATCTTATCATAATATTATCTTTATTTTACAACACATTTCCCATAAGACTGGTTTGGATTGGATTAGCTCTACATGGATAACAGATACTTGTTTATATGTGTAATGATCTTTTTCATCCAGACAGTGTAATCTTTGGAGGACATTTTAAAGATCAGAGGTATGGTGCCCTATAAAAATTCAAGTGATAATATTTCCAGAACTCATCATGCTAGGAGTGTGAAATGTTTAATATAAAGTCTTGGAATAAACAGCAATAATAAGAGAGTGGTAATACAGAATTTTCCAACACATTGCACTTCAGACTTCCATTTTATTTCCCAAACACTGAAATGCCATTGTCTGCAAACGGAACATCTTTGATCTTTAATTTGCAGTTGTTGACATTGATATTTCCAACAGAATGTAACTCCATGACTGGGTTATAGACTGGTAAAACGTATCGTGCCAATGAAAGGACATCATATTACTGTTATTACTCTCTCTGTGCAGATACCTTGGTCAACTGACATGCTTAAACAAAGGACACTCAATTCCCACTAAAAAATAATTACCTTCTAAATATAGGTAGCGTTGTGCTGTTTTTAAATGGGTTGTCCCAGTATTAAATGTTATTGTAATATAATTCAGCATTAACCCCTTCAGGACACAGACTGTTTTGGCCTTAAAGACTAAGCAGATTTTTTTAAATCTGACATGTGCCACTTTATGTGGTAATAACTTTGGAATGCTTTTACATATCCAAACGATTCTGAGTTTGTTTTCTCGTGAAATATTGTACTCTGTTAGTGAAAAAAATGTGGTTTATAAATTCAATATTTATTTGTGAAAAAAAACAAAATTTTGAGAAAATGTGCAAAAATTAGCGCTTTTCTAAATTTAAGTGTATCTGCTTGTAAAACAGATAGTAATACCACATAAAATAGTTATTAGTTCACATTTCCCATATGTCTACTTTATGTTGGCATAGTTTTTTTAACATTCTTTTCTTTTTCTAGGACGTTACAAGGCTTAGAACTTTGACAGCAATTTCTCACATATTCAGGAAAATCTCAAAATGCTATTTTTTCAGGGACCAGTTTAGTTGTGAAGTGGTTTTGGGAGGCCCATACAATACAAACCTGCATAAATCACCCCATTTTAAAAACTGCACCCCTCAAAGTATTCAAAACAGAAATAAAGCAATGTAGGGGTGAAATTTACTAATTTTATTTGTTTTGCAGAAATTCATATTTAATCCTTTTTTTTCTGTAACACAGAAGGTTTTACCAGGGAAACGCAACTCAATATTGTCCAGATTCTGCAGTTTTTAGAAATATCCCACATGTGTCCCTAGTGTGCTTATGGAATGAAACACAGGCCCCACAATGAAAGGAGCGCCTAGAGGATTTTGGGGCCTTCTTTTTATTAGCATATATATTAGGCACCATGTCAGGTTTGAAGAAGTCTTATGGGGCCAAAACAGTGGAAACACTCCCAAAAAGACACCATTTGGCAAACTACACCCACATGGAATTTATCAAGGTTTATAGTGAGCATTTTGCTGAATGTAGTGGAATGAGGCTGTGAAAATAAAAATCTAATTTATTAATAAAAAAAATTTCAACAAAAAGCACCCCAACATTTGAAAAGCAATTTCTCCCGATTCCGGCAATACCCCATATGTGGTAATAAACTGCTGTTTAGATACACGGCAGAGCTAAGAAGGCAAGGAGCGCCATTTGGCTTTTGGAGCTCAAGTTTTGCTGCAATAGTTTTCGGGTGCCATGTCGCATTTGCAAATCACCTGTGGGACCAAAACAGTGGAAACCCCCAAAAGTGACCCCATTTGGGATCCCCTCAAGGAATTTATCAAGGGGTATAGTAAGCATTTTGACCCCACAGGTTTTTTGCTGACTTTAGTGGAATTAGGCAGTGAAAATGAAATTCTAAGTTTTTTTCTAATAAAATGTAGTCTTAGCTCAGATTTTTGCATTTTCACAATAAATAAAGGACAAAAAGCACACCAAAATTAGCAAAGCAACCTTTTCTGAGCACAGCAATATATGGCAATAAACTGCTGTTTGGACCCACGGCAGGGCTTAGAAGGGAAGGAGCACCATTTGGCTTATGGAGCTCAAATTTTGCTGGAATGGTTTGAGGTGCCATGTCACATCTGCAAAGCCCCTGCGGGACCAAATCAGTGGAAACCCCCAAAAGTGACCCCATTTGGGAAACTACATCCCTGAAGGAATTTATCTAGGGGCATAGGGAGCATTTTGACCCCACATGTTTTTTGCCGTATTTAGTGGAATTGGGCCATGAAATTGAAAAGCTACATTTTTTCAGATAAAACGTGAACATTTTCAATTTTTACAAGGAATGATTGAGAAAAAGCACCCTAGCATTCGAAAAACTATTTCTCCCAATTATGGCAATACCCCATAAGTGGTCATAAACTGCTGTTTGGACACTGCAGGGCTCAGAAGGGCAGGAACGCCATTTGGAGCTCAAATTTAGCAGGAATGGTTTTCGGGTGCCATGTCACATTTCAAAAGCCCCTGCGGAGCCAAACAGTATAAGCCCCCCACGAGTGACCCCATTTGGGAAACTACATACTTTAAGGAATCTATCTAGTGGTATATTGAGCATTTAGACCACAGGTCTTTTGCAGAATGAATTGGAATTAGGCCATAAAAATTTATATCAACATTTTTTCTACTAAAAAGTTGCATTTTTTCCATTTTTACAAGGGATAAAGGAGAAACAGCTGCCAAACATTTGGAAAGCAATTTCTCACGAGTACGGAAATATTCCACATGCGGTCATAAACTGCTATTTGGACAGACAGCAAGGCTGAGCATTTTGACCCCGCAAGTGTTTTGCAGAAATTCGTACACAATAGATGTTGCAGATTGAAAATTGCAATTTTTCCACATATATGCCATTTCAGTGACCAATTGTGCCCAGCTTGTGCCATTGGAGACACACATCCCATAAATTGTTAAGCAGGTTCTCCAGAATACAGTAATACCCAATATGTGGTCATAAACTCCTGTTTGGGCACATTGCCAGGCTCAGAAGGACCGCCATTTGGCTTTTGGAGCGTAGATTTTGCATGGTAGTTTTGTTTGGGGTTTTACTGGTATTTCAGTTTATAATGTGGGGGCATATGTAATCTGTGGAGAGTACATCAGGGTATACGTAAGCCGTGCGGAGTACATCAGGGTATATGTAAACTGTGCGGAGTACATCAGGGTATATGTAAGCTGTGTGGAGTACATCAGGGTATATGTAAGCAATGCAGAGTACATCAGGGTATATGTAAGCTGTGAGGAGTACATCAGGATATATGTAAGCTGGGCGGAGTACATCAGGGTATATGTAAGCTGGGCGAAGTACATCAGTGTATATGTAAGCTGTGCGGAGTACATCAGTGTATATGTAAACTGGGCGGAGTGCATCAGGGTATACACCGCGTTCCAAATTATTATGCAAATATTATTTTTAGCTGATTATCCTAAATAGTCTATGCAAATGACAGTCAGTATAATCTTCAAGCCATCAACTATTGGAGTATAATGCGAGTTTTATTGAACAAATCTAATGATAACAGGTTTTTTTTTAGAAGTAAAAAACTCAAAATGCACTGTTTCAAATTATTATGCACAACAGAGATCTAAACATTTTAAAGGTTGTAAAGAGAACTAAAATGGTAATTTGTTGAATTTGCAGCATCAGGAGGTCATATTTACAGAAATCAAAAGCTCTTTCAATCAAAAAAGACTTAACAGGCCAAGTTACATGTTAACATAGGACCCCTTCTTTGATATCACCTTCACAATTCTTGCATCCATTGAATTTGTGAGTATTTGGACAGTTTCTGCTTGAATATCTTTACAGGATGTCAGAATAGCTTCCCAGAGCTTCTGTTTTGATGTGAACTGCCTCCCACCCTCATAGATGGCCTGCTTAATAATGTGGAACGTCCTTCTTAAGTAGTTTTCCTTTGATTGGGCACACCTGGCAAACTAATTATCACAGGTGTCTGAGATTGATTACAATGATCCAAAGTGCCCTAAGACACAATACCATCCATGAGTTTAATTGAAAAACTAATAATTAAATGTTTATGACACTTAAATCCAATGTGCATAATAATTTGGAACACGGTGTATGTAAACTGGGCGGAGTACATTAGGGTATATGTAAGCTGGGTGGAGTACATAAGGGTATATGTAAACTGGGCAGAGTACATCAGGGTATATGTAAACTGGGCAGAGTACATCAGGGTATATGTAAACTGGGCGGAGTGCATCAGGGTATATGTAAGCTGGGTGGAGAACATCAGGGTATATGTAAGCTGGGCGGAGCGCATCAGAGTATATGTAACCTGTGTTGAATACATCAAGGTATATGTAATCTGTGCAGAGTACATCAGGGCATATGTATGTAATCTGTGCGGTGTACATCAGGGTATATGTAAGCTGTGCAGAGTACATCAGGGTATATGTAAGCTGTGCAGAGTACATCAGGGTATATGTAAACTGGGCAGAGTACATCAGGGTATATGTAAACTGGGCAGAGTACATCAGGGTATACAGTATGTAAACTGTGTGGAGCACATCAGGGTATATGTAAGCTGGGTGGAGTACATCAGGGTATATGTAAGCTGGGCGGAGCGCATCAGAGTATATGTAATCCGCGTAAAAAAACTCGTAAAAAAACTCAGTGTGAACATACCCAAAAGTCTGATTTTCGGATCCCGGTACAATTCACTGTACTGCTTATGTAGTGCAGTGTATTGTTACTGTAATTTTTCAACTGATGTAATGACGGGGTAGGGAGACAGACAGGTGAGCCCTAATCTACCCGCCACTCAGTCCCTGCCTACTTGCAACGGCCCGTCCTAGGCGACGGTGTACAACTGGGCGACGGTCCCTACGCTCAATAAGTGCACGACAGACAAACAGACAAGGGTACACAGAAGCTAAGGGAAATGGGGCAGTTGCCCACGGCAACACAGTGAGCAACAAGAGTAGTGAACGAGCCGAGTCAAACCAGGAGTGCACGAGGTACAAATCGCAGAGCAGGAGCGTAGTCAGTAAAGCCAGGGTCAAAAATGAAGCAAGGTCAATAATAATAGCAGGAGCAGCAGAGCCAGGAAACAGAAAAGAATCACAGGCAAAGGAGGAGCAGGAAATGCAGGTATAAATAGACAGAGGGCAGGAGCTAGCTCCGTCTGGCCAGGCTGTGATAGGCTCTCCCACTCCTCAGCCTCCCAGCCTGACTGATAGAAGATCGTGTCGCTCTCTCAGACTTAGGAGCAGGTGCAGACTGATTACCCACCGGCGTCGACACAGAAGCTGTGTCTGGCAGATCCTTTACAACTGACAGTTAGCCTATTAGGTCCTGCCGTTGCTATGCACCCGCGATCGCTAATGGGGGGGGGGCGATGGGGAACAGAGGGAGCCCCCTTCCTCTGTCAACCACTTCAATACGGCGGATGTTATTTAACGCCGCATCGAAAGGGTTAAACGGCGGTGATCGGTGGTAACTGCGATCGCCACCGTTGCAGCGGGATGTCAGATGTATTTTTACCTTCATTTACAGGAGGTGTCTGGTATGTCGGATTGAGATAAGTTACTTACAATGCTGACGTACCAGACCCATTATTTTGCAGGAAGGCGTTAAAAATGAATTTGTTCTGTAATTTACCTTATATTACAAAAATGCTCCATTTGCAAGATATTCCCTTTACTTAAAGAGGCTCTGTCACCAGATTTTGCAACCCCTATCTGCTATTGCAGCAGATAGGCGCTGCAATGTAGATTACAGTAACGTTTTTATTTTTAAAAAACGAGCATTTTTGGCCAAGTTATGACCATTTTCGTATTTATGCAAATGAGGCTTGCAAAAGTACAACTGGGCGTGTTGAAAAGTAAAAGTATAACTGGGCGTGTATTATGTGCGTACATCGGGGCGTGTTTGCTACTTTTACTAGCTGGGCGTTGTGTATAGAAGTATCATCCACTTCTCTTCACAACGCCCAGCTTCTGGCAGTGCAGACACAGCGTGTTCTCGAGAGATCACGCTGTGACGTCACTCACAGGTCCTGCATCGTGTCAGACGAGCGAGGACACATCGGTACCAGAGGCTAGAGATGATTCTGCAGCAGCATCGGCGTTTGCAGGTAAGTCGATGTAGCTACTTACCTGCAAATGCTGATGCTGCTGCAGAATCAACTGTAGCCTCTGGTGCCGACACGATGCAGGACCTGTGAGTGACGTCACAGATCTGCACTGCCAGAAGCTGGGCGTTGTGAAGAGAAGTGGATGATACTTCTATACACAACGCCCAGCTAGTAAAAGTAGTAAACACGCCCCGATGTACGCACATAATACACGCCCAGTTGTACTTTTACTTTTCAACACGCCCAGTTGTACTTTTGCAAGGCTCATTTGCATAAATACGAAAATGGTCATAACTTGGCCAAAAATACTCGTTTTTTTTAAAATAAAAACGTTACTGTAATCTACATTGCAGCGCCTATCTGCTGCAATAGCAGATAGGGGTTGCAAAATCTGGTGACAGAGCCTCTTTAATTATAATAGCGCCTCTGAGGTTCAATCTGTATAGTAATGTGCAAGTCCTCCTACTGAGCTGAATGAGGGAGGATGCAGATGAGGGAGGATGCAGTTAGACTGTGCTATTGATTCCGTCGAAATAACGGAAACCTGCCGGAACGGTGACAAACGGAAACCATTAGAAGTGTTTCTGTCACCATTGATATCAAGCTATTAAAATCAGTTTTTACAATTCCTTTTTTGGGCACACTATAGGATCTTTGCTATTATTACTTCTAGAAGGTCCCCCATAAAGTATAGATTCACTTTTGCAGAAACCTATATTATAGAATGACATAATCATAATAAGTGATTCCAGTAATAAGAAAGCAATATGGAATTCCTGCTTAAAGGCAATGTGTCACGAAATTATTATTTTTTTATATAATATTGGTTTTAGTTTGATATTTAAATAAATTTTATTTATTTGTGTTGTTGTGTTTTACTTTTTAAGTTTTTCATTCTTTTACTTCTCCATGGGGGCTGCCATTTTTTTTTCCATCTCTGTGTGTGTCGATTAACGACACATACAGTGATGGAATACGGCACACACATCCCCATAGAGAATGCGAACGGGAGCCGTTCCATTCACTATAGCGTACGCGGTCTGTGTGGGAGCGGCGCATGCGCCGCTCCCACACAGTCCAAATGGAAGGTCTTCGGCCGAGCGACATCCGGCGCCATTGTCTTGTGGACCGGAAGCCGCGGCCGGACAGTAAGATGACTACTTCTGGTCGCGGCTTCCGGGCATGTGTTCAGAAGCAAGCGGAGGGAGCAGACGGACCGGAGGGAGAGGCGGCGGCAGGAGCAGGTAAGTCATGTTTGTGTATTTTTGTGTTATAACCACTGTATGTAAGCCTACTACACTGTGTATTCGCTCAAAAAATGGCGGCAGACAGTGTAGGAGGTTTGAACATTCAATCCCCTCCTTTCTCCTGGCACTAGCCAGGATAAAGGAGGGGGGATTGTTTGAGGACGCTAGAGCGAGTGTGTCTTCTCAAATTTTGCAGCATAAAGCAATGTGGTTGCTTTACCACATGTCAATGCTGCAATTTTGGGAATTGCTCCCTCTAGTGACCAGCACAGGGAAATTTTATAAATTAGAATCTAATTTATAATATTTCCTGACTTGTGAAAAAATTAGAACAATGTTTAATCATGTATACACTAACTGTTTAACTAAAAAAAAATAAAAAATTTCTAGCGACACATTCCCTTTAAGTAGTTCCTTAATATATTAGTGTAGGTTGACCAAAGGGGAAGTTAAATCTTTGCTTACAATTACTAAGACAAGAGTCTATCCAACGTTTGCACTTCTGTCGCCATCCGTCTCATAAATCCATAGGGTTCTAATACAACCATTATCCTTCATGTATATTCACAGACACAAACGTTTAAATATCAGATTTACAATTCAATTTTATTATCCAAATTATACTCCTCATTCTCCACATTAGATTTTATTATTTTATTATTTACTTATAAGTAATGTTTTGTAACATATTGGTACCCATAGGTTTTTATGAACCAAATTATCCTATCTTGTTTTTTAATTAAATGCTGAAGGATAATGTTTGGGAATCAGAATTAGAATGTTATTTTAACACGGTCTCCATCATTTATTGACCCTGAACTTTTTTTTTTTTTTAAATAGTTCTGTGGGAAAAAGAGCTGCTCTGGCAATCTATGTCCAAGTCAAATAAAGACAACATCAAAATTTGATTTAATGTGCTTGAAAACCCTTGGTTAAAAGCATATTTTTTTTACTGGGAATGTGACACATTCTGCATCAGTAAATGTCAGAAAAGCTAAGTATACTGGCTAAAGCGTCTCTAAAAGGTGTTAAAAATGTACTGTTAAAATCAATACGACATGTGAAATGCTTAACTTGAGATTTAATAACGATATTATTTTGTATTTTTCCAATAATGGGTCTTGATATTAGGGCTTTTATATATTTTTTTGATTTTTCAGGAAGTAGACATTTTCAAAGTTCAAAACTAAATTAAAAAACATTGTTATAAAATTTTTTTTTTTAATAAATAAGCACATTTTCCCTTATATAAAAAGAACAAAACAAACAATAAATAAATATGAGAATATGTTTAACCCCTTAATGACCAGGCCTTTTTGGCCTTAACCCCTTCCCGACATTTGACATATCCATACGCCAAAGTCGGGTAGGGGGAAGTATGGAGCCAGCTCACGGAGTGAACCCGCTCCATACGATGCTGTCAATAGCGACCACAGCATTTAAACAGTTAGAAAGAGGGGGCGACCCCCTCTAACAGTTCATTGCGCCTCCCTCATCGCAATCACGGGGGGCGATAGTTGCTATGGCTGCCTGGGGGCCTAATGAAGGCCCCCAGGTCCGCCATCTTTGTGCACCTATTAAGCCCTGCCTCTGGCAGAATCACGATATACTGCAATATATAAAAAAAGTAAAAATGAGTTAAATAAAATGTTTTTTTGTGTAAAAAAAAATAAAAATATTAAAAGTAAAAAAAAAAACCTTTTCCCATTTTCCCCCTAGAGCATAGTAAAAAATAAATAAAATAAATATAATTGGTATCGCCGCGTCCGTAAAAGTCTGAACTATTACAATATATCATTATTTAACCCGCACGGTGAACGCCGTAAAAAAAATAAAATAATTGTAAACGCCAGAATCTCTATTTTTTGGTCACCTAATCTCCCACAAAAAATGAATTAAAAAGTGTTCAAACTGTCACATGTACACAAAAATGTTATAATTAAAAACTACAGCTTATTCCGCAAAAAATAAGCCCTCATTGCGCTTAAACGATGGAAAAAGAAAAAAGTATCGCCGTAATCGTATTGACCCACAGAATAAAGTTAACATGTTGTTTTAATTGCACAGTGAATTCCGTAAAAACGGCGCGCAAAAAACCATGGAGGAATCGCTGTTTTTTTTCATTTTCTACCCCACAAATAATTTTTTGCCTGTTTCCTAGTACATTATATGGCAAAATAAATGGTGTTACGAAAAACTACAACTCGTCCCGCAAAAATCAAGCCCTCAAAGTACTATATCGACAGAAAAATAAAGACGTTATGGCTTTTGGAAAGTGGGGAGGAAAAAACGAAAATCTGAAAAAGGGCTGCGGCGGGAAGGAGACCAAGGATTATTTTTAGGTTTTTTTACTGTCGAATTCCAAGAGTCATAACTTTTTTATTTTTTCATCGACATAGCCATATAAGGGCTTGTTTTTTGTGGAATGAGTTGTATTTTTCAATTGCAGCATTTTTAGGTGAATATAATATAATGATTACACCGTGTTCCAAATTATTATGCACATTGGATTTAAGTGTCATAAACATTTAATTATTAGTTTTTCAATTAAACTCATGGATGGTATTGTGTCTTAGGGCTCTTTGGATCATTGTAATCAATCTCAGACACCTGTGATAATTAGTTTGCCAGGTGTGCCCAACCAAAGGAAAACTACTTAAGAAGGTCGTTCCACATTATTAAACAGGCCTCAGGTTTCAAGCAATATGAGAAAGAAAAAGGATCTCTCTGCTGCCGAAAAGCGTGAAATAGTGCAATACCTTGGACAAGGTATGAAAACATTGGATATTTCAAGAAAACTTAAGCGTGATCATCATACTGTGAAAAGTTTTGTGGCTGATTCAGAGCACAGACGGGTTTGTTCAGATAAAGGCATAATGAGGAAGGTTTCTGCCAGACAAATTAATAGGATTAGGAGAGCAGCTGCTAAAATGCCATTGCAAAGCAGCAAACAGGTATTTGAAGCCGCTGGTGCCTCTGGAGTCCCGCGAACCTCAAGGTGTAGGATCCTCCAGAGGTTTGCAAGTTTGCATAAAGCTATTATTCGGCCACCCCTAAACAATGCTCACAAGCAGAAACGGTTGCAGTGGGCTCAGAAATACATGAAGACTAATTTTCAAACCGTGTTGTTTACTGATGAGTGCCGTGCAACACTGCATGGTCCAGATGGATGGAGTAGTGGATGGTTGGTGAATGGCCACCATGTCCCAACAAGGCTGCGACGTCAGCAAGGAGGTGGTGGAGTCATGTTTTGGGCGGGAATCATGGGGAGAGGGCTGGTAGGCCCCTTTAGGGTCCCTGACGGTGTGAAAATGACCTCTGCAAAGTACGTAGAGTTTATGACTGACCACTTTCTTCCGTGGTACAAAAAGAAGAACCGTGCCTTCCGTAGCAGAATTATCTTCATGCATGACAATGCACCATCTCAAGTAAAACTTTTACTTTAGTTTAAAATTGGTCATTTTCTCAACAAATAGGGAGAAAACGCACTCCAACATTTGTAAAGCAACTTCTCCAGAGTAGGGAAATACCCCATATGTGGTCATAAACTGCTGTCTGGGCAGATGGCAGGGCTCAGAAGGGAAAGAGGACCATTTGGCTTTTGGAGCGCAGATTTTCCTGGATTGATTTATGGGGGCCATGTTGTATTTACAGAGCCCCTGAGGTACCAGTACAGCGAAAACACCTGAAAGGTGACTCCATTTGGTAAACTACACCCCTTGAGGAATTAATCTAGGGGTATAGTGAGCATTTTGACCCCACAACTTTTAGATGAATTTATTAGAATTGGGACGTGAAAAAAATAAATAAATAAGATGTATATCTAGCTCCAAATTTTTCATTTTCACAAGGACTATAGGGGAAAAACAATACCCCATACGTCATTACAAACTAATGTTTGGACACACAGCAGGGCTCAGTAGGGAAGGAGCGCCATTTGGCATATTTTGCTGAACTGGATTCTGGGGGTCATGTCGCATTTGCAGAGATTCCTGAGGTACCAGTACAGTAGAATTTCCACAGATGTGTCCTCATTTTTGAGATTTTACTCCTCAAGGAATTAAATTAGGGGTGTAGGGAGCATTTTAACCCCACAGGTGTTTTATAGATTTGATTAGAATTGGGTTGTGAAAATTTAAATCTACAAATTTTCAAATAAATGTAGTTTTAGCTCAATATTTTTAATTTTTACAAGGAATACAGGAGAAAAGGCACCCCAAAATTTGTTATTCAATTTCTCATGAGTAAGGCAATACCCCTGTGGGGTATTAATGTAATGTCGTCGTAAAGTGCTCTTTGGACACACAACAAGGCTCTAAAGGGAAGGAGCACAATTTGTTTTTTGGAGTGGAGATTTTACATGATTAGTTTTCGGACACCATATTGCATTGCTGGGGAACCAGTACAGTGGAAACCCCAGAAAATTAGCCCATTTTGGAAACTACCTCCCTCAAGGAATTCATCTAAAAGTATAATTGCCATTTTGACCGCACAATATATGGTCACTATATGGGGTTAATATTATATGGTCTGCAGAGCTCCTGTTTATACCTGGCATCTACCACTATATGGTCACTATATGCTGCTAATATTGGTCTTTGTATAGTGTTTTTTATTCAGTAACAGTATGGTGGTATTATTCAGTAATAGTATGGGGGTATTATTCAGTCACTATGTGGTTATGGTGTGGCGGTAATATTCAGTAACAGTATGGGGGCATTATTCAGTCACTATGTGGTTATGGTGTAGCTGTATTATTCAGTAACTGTATGGGGGTATTATTCAGTCACTATGTGGTTATGGTGTGGCGGTATTATTTAGTAACAGTACGGGGGTATTATTCAGTCACTACGTGGTTATGGTGTGGTGATATTATTCAGTAACAGTATGGGGGTATTATTCAGTCACTATGTGATCATAGTGTGGGGGTATTAAGTGGACCTTATAATGTATTATTAGTTATATTGGTCTTATAATATTGAGTTGTGTTCAGTAAAAGTATGCAGGTAATATTTCATCTCGTATAGTGGTATGATTTAATAACTGTATACAGTGAAGGAAATAAATATTTGATCCCTTGCTGATTGTGTAAGTTTGCCCACTGTCAAAGACATGAACAGTCTAGAATTTTTAGGCTAGGTTAATTTTACCAGTGAGAGATAGATTATATAAAAAAAAAAAAAAAATTCACATAGTCAAAATGATATATATTTATTTGCATTGTGCACAGAGAAATAAGTATTTGATCCCCTACCAACCATTAAGAGTTCAGCCTCCTCCAGACCAGTTACACGCTCCAAATCAACTTGGTGCCTGCATTAAAGACAGCTGTCTTACATGGTCACCTGTATAAAAGACTCCTGTCCACAGACCCAATTAATCAGTCTGACTCTAACCTCTACAACATGGGCAAGACCAAAGAGCTTTCTAAGGATGTCAGGGACAAGATCATAGACCTGCACAAGGCTGGAATGGCCTACAAAACCATAAGTAAGACGCTGGGTGAGAAGGAGACAACTGTTGGTGCAATAGTAAGAAAATGGAAGACATACAAAATGACTGTCAATCGACATCGAACTGGGGCTCCATGCAAAATCTCACCTCGTGGGGTATCCTTGATCCTGAGGAAGGTGAGAGCTCAGCCGAAAACTACACGGGGGGAACTTGTTAATGATCTCAAGACAGCTGGGACCACAGTCACCAAGAAAACCATTGGTAACACATTACGCCGTAATGGATTAAAATCCTGCAGTGCCCGCAAGGTCCCCCTACTCAAGAAGGCACATGTACAGGCCCGTCTGAAGTTTGCAAATGAACATCTGGATGATTCTGAGAGTGATTGGGAGAAGGTGCTGTGGTCAGATGAGACTAAAATTGAGCTCTTTGGCATTAACTCAACTCGCCGTGTTTGGAGGAAGAGAAATGCTGCCTATGACCCAAAGAACACCGTCCCCACTGTCAAGCATGGAGGTGGAAACATTATGTTTTGGGGGTGTTTCTCTGCTAAGGGCACAGGACTACTTCACCGCATCAATTGGAGAATGGATGGAGCCATGTACCGTCAAATCCTGAGTGACAACCTCCTTCCCTCCACCAGGACATTAAAAATGGCTCGTGGCCGGGTCTTCCAGCACGACAATGACCCGAAACATACAGCCAAGGCAACAAAGGAGTGTCTCAAAAAGAAGCACATTAAGGTCATGGAGTGGCCTAGCCAGTCTCCAGACCTTAATCCCATCGAAAACTTATGGAGGGAGCTGAAGATCCGAGTTGCCAAGCGACAGCCTCGAAATCTTAATGATTTACAGATGATCTGCAAAGAGGAGTGGGACAAAATTCCATCTAACATGTGTGCAAACCTCATCATCAACTACAAAAAACGTCTGACTGCTGTGCTTGCCAACAAGGGTTTTGCCACCAAGTATTAAGTCTTGTTTGCCAAAGGGATCAAATACTTATTTCTCTGTGCACAATGCAAATAAGTATATATAATTTTGACAATGTGATTTTCTGTTTTTTTTTAAATATAATCTATCTCTCACTGGTAAAATTAACCTAGCCTAAAAATTCTAGACTGTTCATGTCTTTGACAGTGGGCAAACTTACAAAATCAGCAAGGGATCAAATACTTATTTCCTTCACTGTATGTATATAGATAATTTTTTTGTGTGAGAGAGGGGGGACATATGCTTTGGGGCTTACAACACTCCTGGACGCGCTAGAAATCAGCAATGCAGTTCTCTACACATCGTCTTCTGAATTGACTGCATTATTGATACAGTAATGGTGTGTTCACATCAGCGTTTGGTTTCCACTGACTGCGCTATTGTTTCTGCCAAAAACGGAAACCTTACGGAATGGTGGCAAACGGAAACCATTTGCAACAGAAACATTACCATGATTAATGATAATGCAAACGGAAAGCTATGGTCTCCGTTCATGGGTTCCCCTGATGGAAAGGTCTGACGGAAACCATCAACGGAACCCTGATGCAGATGTGAACAGGCCCTGAATCAGAATTTGGGGCCCCACTTTTAACTTTGCCCAGGGCCACACTTTGTCTAAAACCGGCCCTGGCTACAGGCCACGTTCGACCTACAGCCTATTAGGTGCAGGGACGGGATCCCAGCCCAGTGACGTCATCACACCAGCCCACGCAAGGATCCCGTCAGCGTTGATTCGCTCTGTTCATCGCGGGAACAGGGCCTAGGTGAGTATGAAGTTCTTTGGTTGTATTTGTTTGGGGGTCGCTATATAGCGCTATCTACAGGAGATGGGTCGCTATATGGCGCTATCTAAAGGAGGGGGAGCTGTATGACGCTATCTACAGGGAGGCTGTATGGCGCTATCTACAGGGGGAGTTGTATTGCGCTATCTACAGGGGGGTGCTTTATGGAGATATCTACAGGGAGGCTGTATGGCACTATCTACAATGGGGAGGTGGGGGGCGCTATCTACAAGTGGGGTGTGACACTGTCTACAGGGGGGCTGTATAGCACTGTCTACTGGGGGGGCTGTATGGCACAATCTACAGGGGGCTGTATGGCTCAATTTACAGGGGGCACTATCTACAGTGGGCACTATCTACAAGGGGGGTAGTGTGTGGCACCAAGGGGAGGGGCCCACTCAAAAGTTTGCTATGGGGCCCAGTCTTTCCTAGGTACACCCCTACCTCCAGTGTAGTTTAGTAGCATGTTTAGGATCATTGTGATGCTGTAAGGTTAACCTCCGTCCCAGTCTCAGATCTCTGGCAGACAAATAGGTTTTCATTAAGGATTTCCCTGTATTTACTGCCATCCATCTTTAATTCAATTCTGACAAGTTTTTCAGTCACTGCCAATGAGAAGCATCCTAACAGCATGATGCTGCCATCACCATGCTTTTACTGTTAGAATTCTGTTTTAAGGGTGATGGGAAGTATTGGCTTTGTGTCACACATAAACATTTCCCATGATGGCCAAAAAGTATACATTTTAGTGTCCTCTGACCAGTGAACCTTCATTCATGTTTTTGGGGAATTTGTCACATGCTGTTTGGTGAACTCAAAAACTTGTTTTTTTTTAGGTTTTTCTTTAAGCAATGGCTTTTTGATGGCCACTTTTCCATAAAGACCCACTCTGTGGAGTGAAAGGCTTATAGTGGTCCTATGGACAGATACTGTCATGTCCGCTGTGGATCTTTGGAGCCCCTTCAGTGTTAGTTTTAGGTGGCCTTCTCTTGTCAAGTTTGTAGTTGTATCATATTCTTTCCATTTATTTTTCTTTATAATGGATTCAATGGTGCTCTGTGAGATATTCAAAGTTCAGGATAATTTTTCTATATCCCAACCCTGATCTATACTTAATCCATAATTTTGTCTCTGTTTGGAGACCTCCTTCGTCTTCATGTTGCTTGCTTAGTGGTATTGCAGACTTGTTGGCTGTCTGAAACCCTTAGTGCATCTAAACTTGTTTGTGATGCATAATTGAACTGGAATTCTATATCTGTGAACCAAGAATTCATAACCCAGTGTTACAGATGTGTCCACCTTTAACTTTACTTAAATTTGGTCAAAGATTAACCCCTTAAGGACGCAGCCTAGTTTGGGCCTTAAGGCTCAGAGCCCATTTTTCAAATCTGACATATTTCACTTTATGTGGTAATAACGTCGGAATGCTTAAACCTATCCAAGCGATTCTGAGATTGTTTTCTCGTGACACTTTGGGCTTCATGTTCGTGGTAAAATTTGGTCGATATATTCAGTCTTTATTTGTGAAAAATTGCAAAATTTAGAGAAAATTTACAAAAAATAGCATTTTTCAGAATTTAAATGCATCTGCTTGAAAAACAGACCGTTATACCACCCAAAATAGTTACTAGTTCACATTTCCCATATGTCTACTTTTGATTGGCATCGTTTTTTGAACATTCTTTTATTTTTCTTGGACGTTACAAGGCTTAGAACATAAACAGCAATTTCTCATATTCTTAAGAAAATTTCAAAAGCCTTTTTTTGAAGGTGCCAGTTCAGTTCTGAAGTGGATTTGAGGGGACTATGTGTTAGAAACCCCCATAAAACACCCCATTTTAAAAACTAGACCCCTCAAAGTATTCAAAACAGCATATAGAAAGTTTTTTAACCCTTCAGGCATTTCACAGGAATTAAAGCAAAGTGGAAATTAAATTTGCAAATTTCATTTTTTCTGCTGAATTTCAATTTTATTCAATTTTTTTTTAGTAACAGAGAAGGTTTTACCAGAGAAACACTACTAAATATGTATTGTCCAGATTCTGCAGTTTTTAGAAATGTCCCACATGTGGCCCTACTGCGCTCGTGGACTAAAACACAAGCCCTAGAAGCAAAGAAGCACCTAGTGCATTTTGAGGCCTCTTTTTTATTAGAATATATTTTAGGCAGCATGCCAGGTTTGAAGAGGCGTTGAGGTATCAAAACAATGGAAACCCACCAGAAGTGACCCCATTTTGGAAATTACACCCCTCAAGGAATTCATTTATGGTTTTTGTTATCATTTTGACCGCACAGTTTTTTCACAGCACCTATTTGAATTGGGCTGGGAAATGAAAAAAATTATATTTTTTCCAATAAAATGTCATTTTTGATCAAATTTTCTTATTTTCACAGGGAACAACATACCCCATTTTGTTGCCCAATTTGTCCTTAGTGCGGCAATACCCCATTTGTGGTGATAAACTGCCGTTTGGGCCCATGGGAGGGCTCAGAAGGAAAGGAGCGCTATGTGTTTGTTGGAGTCCAGATTTTGCTGGATTGGTTTTCGGGTGCCATGTCGCATTTGCAGAGCCCCAGAGGTATCAAAGCAATGGAAACCCACCAGAAGTGACCCCATTTTGGAAACTACACCCCTCAAGGAATTCATTTATGGTTTTTGTTATCATTTTGACCGCACAGGTTTTTCACAGCACCTATTTGAATTGGGCTGTGAAATGAAAAAAATTATATTTTTTCCAATAAGATGTCATTTTTGATCAAAATTTCTTATTTTCACAGGGAACAACATACCCCATTTTGTTGCCCAATTTGTCCTTAGTGCGGCAATACCCCATTTGTGGTGATAAACTGCCGTTTGGGCCCATGGGAGGGCTCAGACGGAAAGGAGCGCTATGTGTTTGTTGGAGTCCAGATTTTGCTGGATTGGTTTTCGGGTGCCATGTTGCATTTGCAGAGCCCCAGAGGTATCAAAGCAATGGAAACCCACCAGAAGTGACCCCATTTTGGAAACTACACCCCTCAAGGAATTCATTTATGGTTTTTGTTATCATTTTGACCGCACAGTTTTTTCACAGCACCTATTTGAATTGGGCTGTGAAATGAAAAAAATGATATTTTTTCCAATAAGATGTCATTTTTGATCAAAATTTCTTATTTTCACAAGGAACAACATACCCCATTTTGTTGCCCAATTTGTCCTTAGTGCGGCAATACCCCATTTGTGGTGATAAACTGCCCTTTGGGCCCATGGGAGGGCTCAGAAGGAAAGGACCACCATTTGGCCTACTGGAGCTTTTCTGGTGCTAAGTCATGTGTGCAGAAGCCCCTGAGGTACCAGTACAGTTGAAACCCCCGAGAAGTGACCCCATTTTAAAAACTACACCCCTTAAGACATTCATCTAGAGGTGTAGTGAGCATTTTGACCCCACAGGTACTGTGTAAAAGATAATGCGCAGCAGATGGTGCAGTGTGAGATTTGCAATTTTATATATGTATATGCCATTTCAGTGTCCAATATAGTGTGCCCAGCATGCGCCACCGGAGATATACACCCCTTAAATTGTAATGTGGGTTCTCCTGGGTACGACAATACCCTACATGTGGCTGTTATCAGCTGCCTGGGCATACGGCAGGGCTCAGAAGGGAAAGATGAGGGGGGTAAGCTGTGCGGAGTGCATCAGGGTAAATTGAAAATCAAGGGATGTATGATACATTTTAAAACAATCTTTTATACAGAGCCCTGGTTTTTCGGGACACGTGTCACATTGGTATATTGTGTTCTTCCTTATCCCCCTCTTATAGCAGACTCTGCACCTCTTTTGACTCTTTCCCTTTCCACCGGTTTGGGGACCTTCTCCTGGAAAGTGTTGCCCTGGTACGATGCGCCCCCCCTTCCTGGTCCCTAAAGATTAGATCTTGAAATTCCAGGAAAGTTCCCCTCTGGCCTGCACATCGACGTAGCACATACGCATTGTACAAAGCCATCTGTATGATGTGCCCGGCCAGCTTCTTATACCTCACCGCATGGCGCTGTAGGGCTTCAGGACTTGATTTGACAAGTCCATCCCTCCCATGTACCTATTGTAGTCCAGGATGCAGTCTGGTTTGGGGGTGGCCTTTCCTTCATATATCCTAAACCTGTAGGTATACCCTGATGCACTCTCACAGCTTATACATCTTCACGCCATACCTTGCCCTCTTACCTGGCAGGTACTGGCGGAATTGAACCCTCCCTTTAAAATGTACCAGGGACTCATCAATAGAAAAACACTTCTCGGGGGTGTATGCTTGGGAAAACCGGGCACTGGAACGGTCTAATAGGGGTCTCCGTTTATACAAACGGTCAAAACTGGGGTCATCTCGGAGTGGGCACGGCTCATTATCAGTATAATGTAAGAAGCGAAGTATTGCCTCATTTATTTATTTTTTTAGGTTCCAGTTCATTTCTGAAGTTGCTTTGAGGGGCCCATATATTAGAAACCCCTATCAAACACCCCATTTTAGAAACTAGACCCCTCAAAGTATTCACAACAGCATTTAGAAAGTTTATGAACCCTTTAGGTGTTTCACAGAAATTTAGAGCAAAGTAGAGGTGACATTTACTCTTTTTATACCATTTTTTTTATAACACAAAAGGATTTATCAGAGAAACGCAACTCAATACTTATTGCCCAGATTCTGCAGTTTAGAGAAATATCCCACATGTGGCCCTCGGGCGGTAATGGACTGAAGCACCGGCCTCCGAAGCAAAGGAGCACCTAGCGGATTTTGAGCCCTCTTTTTTATTAGGCACCATGTCCGGTTTGAAGAGGTCTTGTGGTGCCAAAACATTGGAAACCCCCCAAAAGTGACCCCAATTTGGAAACTAGACCCCTTGAGGAATCCATTGTAGTTTTCATGGGGTGCATGCGGCTTTTTGATCAGTTTTTATTCCATTTTTAGGTGGCGTGGTGACTAATAAACAGCAATTGTACTATTGTTTTTGTATACTTTTTTTTTTACAGCGTTCACCGTGCGCTATAAATGATATATTAACTTTATTCTGCGGGGCGATACGATCACGGCGATACCAGATGTTTATAGTTTTTTTTTATGTCTTATGGCGTTTGCACAATAAAGTACGTTTTGTAAACAATCATTCACTTTTTGTGTTACCTTATTCTAAGAGCCATAACGTTTTTATTTTTCAATCAATAAAGCCGTGCGAGGACTTATTTTTTGCGTAACGAACTGTATTTTCCATCAGTACCATTTTTAGGTACATGCGACTTTTTGATCTCTTTTTATTCCATTTTTTGGGAGGTGAAGTGACCAAACAATTGTGATTGTGGTACGGTTTATTAATATTTTTTTTTACGGCGTTCACCGTGCGGGATAAATAACAAAATAATTTTGTAGTTCAGGCCGTTACGGACGCGGCGATACCAATTATGTATAGTTTATTTGTTTGTTTATATATTTTTATTAATAATAAAGGCCTGATAAGGGAAAAAGTGGGACTTTTACTTTTATTACTTTTAAAACTTTTATTTTCTTATTTTTACACATCTTTTTTTAACTTTTTTTTTACTTTATTACTTTGTCCCACTAGGGGACATGAGGGCAGGAGGCCCTGATCGCTATTCTAATACACTGCACTACATGCGTAGTGCAGTGTATTAGAACTGTCAGCTACTCACTGACAGCAAGCATAGTGGGTCCTGACGTTGTCAGGACCCACTAGGCTTCCGTCTATGGCATAGCCGGACGCCATTGTTTGGTGTCCGGTTGCCATAGTCACCATCGCCGGCCGCTATCGCGTAGCAGGCCGGCGATGGCAGCTTAACCCCTAAAAAGCCGCGATCTCTATAGAACGCGGCTTTTAAGGGGTTAATCAGCGGGGACACAGCGATCGGTCCCCGCTGTAGGAGCTGTGACAGCTGCTGAACAAGACAGCAGCGTCACAGCTCCTGTATGTGTCGGGAGGACGGCCGAAACGGCCGTTACTCCCGAGACGTACTATTACGGCATGGAGCGCGAACGATACAGCTGCCATGACGTAATAGTACGTCAAGGAGCGGGAAGGGGTTAAACAAATTCGCAATATACTAGCATACCTGTAAAGGATCTGCCAGGCACAGCTTCGGGGTTAACGCCCATAGATAATCAGTCTGCACCTGCTTCTATGTCTGTGAGACTGACTCCATCTTCCACCACTCAGGGTGGCAGGCTTAGGAGTGGGAGAACCTATCACAGCCTGGCCAGACGGAGCTAGCTCCCGCCCTCTGTCTATTTATACCTGCCTTTCCTGTTCCTCCTTGCTTGTGATTCTTCTCTGTTGGTTTCCTAGCCCTGCTGCAGCTTCTTGAACTACTTGTCCCTGCTTCGTATTGACCCTGGCTTACTCTTCTGCTCTGCGTTTGGTACCTCGTACACTCCTGGTTTGACTCGGCTTGTTCACTACTCTCCTGCTCTGCGTTTGGCACCTCGTACTCTCCTGGTTTGACTCGGCTCGTTTACTACTCTTGTTGCTCACGGTGTTGCCATGGGCAACTGCCCCGTTTCCCTTTGTTCTGTGTTTCCTTGTCTGGTTGTCTGTCGTGCAGTTACTGAGTGTAGGGACCGTCGCCCAGTTGTGATTCTTCTCGTTTGGTTTCCTGGCCCTGCTGCAGCTTCTTGTACTATTGTCCTTGCTTCATATTGACCCCGGCTTGCTGACTACTCTCCTGCTCTGCGTTTGGTACCTCGTACACTCCTGGTTTGACTCGGCTTGTTTACTACTCTTCTGCTCTGCGTTTGGCACCTCGTACTCTCCTGGCTTGACTCGGCTTGTTCACTTCTCTTGTTGCTCACGGTGTTGCCGTGGGCAACTGACCCTTTCTCCCCCTAGCTCTGTGTACCCTTGTCTGTTTGTCTGTCGTGCACTTATTTGAGCGTAGGGACCGTCGCCCAGTTGTACCCCGTCGCCTAAGGCGGGTCGTTGCAAGTAGGCAGGGACTGAGTGGCGGGTAGATTAGGGCTCACTTGTCTGTCTCCCCACCCCCGTCATTACAATACCCTTGACAGGCTGCTATCCACATCACAACCACTGGGTGGCCACGCAAAGACACACATTGCATAGACATCTTGTAACAGAGTATTGCGAAATAATGTTTTTTTCAAAGCTGGTTGTCCTGCACCACACATCTCAGGTAGATATGAACTAATCAATTCTATACAAATCAAATTTAGTCCGAATTTTTGAAAAGTTTGAGATTCAGCAAATTCTGAAACTTTTAGGCTGCCTAGCACACAAATAGCGGCAAAATGGCGGCTGACGGCAGAAAATTTATTCGGACTGAATCTGATCCAAAACAAATATTTGGAAATGTTCTCATCTCTAATCTCAGTTTATTGAAGTAAGGGAAAGGTAATAAAGGATCCATCAGTACAAACCATCCTTATGCAGCACGTATCAAATGCATAATAGAATTTAACATTTAATACTAGTATAGTAAATAAGAACAGTTTAAACCTTTAAATAAATGGCAGACTCTAGTCCAAACTATTTTGGAGTTCCAAACCAATGGAGTAGAAAGCTGCATAAACTAGTAGAGTCTACCCTATTTAGTTTTTTTCATGTACAGATCTGTTTTAACACAGATCATTTATGCAATAAGGGAAAATATCATCTGTTAAATAAAAATATACAAGGAAAAAACATCTGGAGTACTTTCATGTTTGCCTCGAAGATATAAACTTATATAAATACTAAATATAGCATAAATATAGGGCACACAGAGGTTGCACCCCAGACATGGTGCCTTAGGGTTTCAATCTGCAATATAAGACGACTCTAGTACTGAAGCTGCCTAAGCAATAAAAAGACACATGCCCACATTGAGAAATGGTGCCCTATAACACAACACACTACAAGGGTCCGAATATGTGATACAGGATTATGTGATATAGGATAAAATTAAATTTGAAATCAGAACATCACTACAAAGATTATTTTTAAATACATTTTATATTTCTTCATTGGTGGTACTGTGTTATTACTAGAGGGAGCTTAGAAGCTTACTACATACATATGCTTTAGTTCAATGTATAAACTCAAGTAAGCTCCTAAGCTCTCTAGTGATGGCTGCAGGCAGCCAGAATAGTATCCTTGAACTTTATGTCTGTGAAGGGTATTTGGAGTCCTGTATACTAAAACAGAGCTCAGAGAGCTGCAAAGGTATAGTAAGAAATTAATCATTACAAAATTTGGACCTAAAAATGGCATATGGTTAAAAGATGTATATTAAATTAAGGGTTAAGAGAAGGAAATTGTATCATACCACCTACAGTATGAAGAGGCATGGAGCGCCCTCACCGGGATTAAATCAGATCACATTATAAAGAAAAGGGAAAGTAAAAAGATAACATTTGCCATCTACTAAAATAAAGTATTGCAGACATTCAGGTAACATAGAACACACATTTGCTAACTCATATCCCATAAATTAGTGTTTCTCAACTTCTATTCTCAAGTATGCCCAAGTAATGTTCTTAGGGCTTCTTTAGTATTGCACAGGTACTGCAATTAAATTATCATGATGAATTGCTATAGATGTTCTCTCTATGGAATAAGCACAAGTTGGGGATAATTGAGAAACACAAATTTGATCAATTTTACAAATTGATTTGGATAATAATAAAGTTGATCTTTCATATGTAATCACTTGTCCACCTTACATTTGGTTTTCATGGTAAACATTTCACATTCCAGTATGTTTATAGATTGTGGGAGAAAATTCACACAGACAAGGTAACAATATTCAAACCTCATTAAGACGTTCCCAAGTTTGGAACTGACATACATATCTTTTCCTAAATTTATATTGCTTGAGTGAACATAAATATTTATATCAAGAAAGATGTTCATTCCACTGTATATGTTTACATGCTTTTAAGCATCTTTATTTATTGACCCATAGAAATGTAGCAGGTAGCTGGAATCGCCAACATTTAAGATCCCCAATTTGCTGGGGGCCCCTCTTGCTTTATAGGACCTTGAACATGATCCTGCTTTTCCTCCTGACATCCAGAAAGTTCTTTTATGGTATTTTCTCCCAGACATATCCACCATAAACTATTAGAGTTTAGATCATTTCACAGTTTACTTGTATTTCATATGCTTTTGAGTGTTGAATTTATTTGTCTATGTTAAGTGTAAACATTTGGACAGATCTGGGTTATGTTTATGGTGATAGTCCAAGTTCATTATGTATGACATTTAATAAGTGAAAACAAATACAGTGAATGTTATACTTAGATAATGGCCTGTCTGATCATTTAGAATCATAGGAGGAGATGTATTAGAACTGGTGTTTCTTGCGTTTCATACGCCAGTCTTAATAAACAATTAGTTGCAGTTATATGGAGTAAGATGCAACACATTTATTAAGAGGCGAACGACTCTTAATAAATTTGTCGCACCTTACGAGTGGCTGTGCGCCACAATTATGGCACAACTAGTGTGGCTGTGCGCCATCTTTCTTCCTTCCCATTGGACATAAAATTAAAAAAAATGGTATACCCATTGCTTCTCTTATCCCCTCTATGTCCCCTCAGGCTCCTTCTCCATATTACGACTCATGCAAGATCCTGATGCTGAAACAGCGTCAGTCTTATATGCGACGCAGAACTCAATGTCCTGCTGCGTCACACACAACGTCTTGATGCTGCCCGCAATCAGTACGTTATATGAGCCGTAATATGCAGAGGGAGCCTAAGGGGTCCCAGAAGGGAGAAGCGGTGAGGTGAGCATAGTTTTTTTTTTTTAATGGTCGGACGCGGAAGGGGGTGTAATCCGATTAATGTTCAAGGTACAGGACCTGGCACGGACCTCTACCTTGCTGTGCCTCACAGAGTGAAATCTAAACCAGATAGGAGCTGGAGTAGATTTCTACTATAATTTACGCCAGTTTTCTGTCCCCGTGCCCTTTAGTTAAAGAGACTCTGTCACCACATTATAAGTGCCCTATCTCCTATATAAGGAGATCGGCGCTGTAATGTAGGTGACAGTAATGCTTTTTATTTAAAAAAACGATCTTTTTTCACAACGTTAGGAGCGATTTTGGTTTATGCTAATGAGCTTTCTTAATGCCCAAGTGGGCGTACTTTTACTTTCGACCAAGTGGGCATTGTACAGAGGAGTGCATGACGCTGACCAATCGGCATCATGCACTCCTCTCCATTCATTTACACTGCACTAGCGATATAGATATATCGCTATGTGCATTCTCATACACAAACCCTAACATTACTACAGTGTCCTGATAATGAATACACATAAAATCCAGCCTGGACGTCATGTGTACTCAGAATCCTGACACTTCTGACTCTTTTTTTGTGAGATTCCGGTAAGTGAAACCAAATCTCGTTTAGCTCCGTGATCTCACGAGATTTGGTTTCACTTGCCGGAATCTCACAAAAAAAGATTCAGAAGTGTCAGGATTCTGAGTACACATGACGTCCAGGCTGGATGGTCATGTGTATTCATTATCAGGACACTGTAGTAATGTTAGGGCTTGTGTATGAGGCTGCACATAGCGATATAACTATATCGCTAGTGCAGTGTAAATGAATGGAGAGGAGTGCATGATGCCGATTGGTCAGCGTCATGCACTCCTCTGTACAACGCCCACTTGGTCGAAAGTAAAAGTACGCCCACTTGGGCATTAAGAAAGCTCATTTTCATAAACCAAAATCGCTCCTAACGTTGTGAAAATAGATCGTTTTTTAAAATAAAAAGCATTACTGTCACCTACATTACAGCGCCGATCTCCTTATGTAGGAGATAGGGCACTTATAATGTGGTGACAGAGTCTCTTTAAGCCCCACTTCTTTTTCCATATGTGGTAAGGTTGACGTAAAAAGCCCACAAGTCGCAATTTTCAATGAAAATTTCAAGTAAAGTGGCGTGGAAAGATTGACAATTCCCCCCAAAGAGATTACAACAATGGTTACATTAGGACTTCATTCTGAGATATTTATATTGTGTGAACAGCTCGTGTTTGCATATCAGCTCACCACTAAAAGTGCATGAGCGTGCTTTAAAAAGACTCACACTTTCGCTGGGCAAGCAAAAGTAAATATTTTGTTCTTGTAATTTTTTTATGGAAAAACCTGACCTTTCACAATATTAAACAAAAGGAACATTCCCCGGGAGAAGCAAAGTAACTTAAAGAAAGTTGAACATTTTATATTCCCTAGATAGAAAATGTCCTGGCAGAGAATGCTGAAAGACTGTTTTATTTAAAATTGATTTAAATCCTGTCCCTTCATAATAATTAGACTATGATGTAGGTAATCTTCATAATAGTAAAAGGTTCTCCGTGCTGTGTTACAGCACTGGTTTATGCAAGAGAAGCTGGGTTTACATAAATCATATGCAAAACATTTAAAATGCACACATACAGTGCATTCGGAAAGTCTTCAGACCCTTTCACGTTTTACACATTTTGTTATGTTGAGGCCTTGTGCTAAAATAAAATAAAATTCAAGTTTTCCCCATCATTCTGCACTCAATACTCCATAATGACAAAGTGAAAACAGAATTTTAGACATTTTTTTTTAAATTTATTAAAAATGGACATAAGTATTCAGACCCTTTGCTATGACACTTGATAGTTAGCTCTGGGGGCCTCCCATTTCTCTAGATCATCTTTGAAATGTTTCTACTCCTTGATTGGAGTCCACCTGTGGTAAATTCATTTGATTGGACATGATTTGGAAAGACACACCCCTGTCTATATAAGGTCTCACAGCTGACAATGCATATCAGAGCAAAACCCAAGCCATGAGGAGGAAAGAACTGCCTGTAGAGCTCAGAGACAGGATTGTGTGGAGGCACAGATCTGGAGAAGGGTACAACAAAACTTCTGCTGCACTGAAAGTTACCAAGAGCCCAGTGGCCTCCATAATTCTTAAATGGAAGAAGTTTGGAACAACCAGGACTCTTCCTAGAGCTGGCCGCCCCACCAAACGAAGTAATCGGGGGAGAAGGTCCTTGTTAAGAGAGTGACCAACAGCTCAATGGTCACTCTGGCTGAGCTCCAAAGATCCTGTGTGCAGATAGGAAAAATTTACAGAATGTCAACCATCACTGCAGCACTCCACCAATCTGGGCTTTATTGCAGAGTGACCAGAAAGAAGCCTCTCCTCAGAAAAAGACACATGAAAGCCCACCTGGAGTTTTTAAAAAAGCACGTAAAGGACTCTCAGACTGTGAGAAACAAGATTCTGTGTTCTGATGAAACCAAGCTTGAACTTTTTGGCCTCAATTCTAAGCGTCATGTCTTGAGGTAACCAGGCACTGCTCATCACCTGCACAATACCATCCCTACAGTGAAGCATGGTGGTGGCAGCATCATGCTTTGGGGGTGTTTTCAGTGGCTGAGACAGGGAGACTGGTCAGGGTTGAGGGAAAGATGAATGGAGCAAAGTACAGAGATATTCCTAATGAAAACCTGATCTAGAGTGCTCTGGACCTCAGACAGGGCCAAAGGTTCACCTTCCAACAAGACAGTGACCCTAAGCACACAGCCAAGACAAAACAGGATTGACTTAGGGAAAACTCTGTGAATGTCCTTGAGTGGCCCAGCCAGAGGCCTGACTTGAACCCAATCGAACATCTCTGGAGAGACCTGAAAATGGCTGTCCATCGACGGTCCCCAAACAACCTGACAGAGCTTGAGAGGATCTGCAAAGAGGAACAGCAGAAATTCCCCAAATCCAGGTGTGCAAACCTTGTGGCATCATACCAAAGAAGACTGGAGGCTGTTATCACTGTCAAAGGTGCTTCAACTAAGCACTGAGTAAAGGGTCTGAATACTTATGTCAATGCGATATTTTAGTTTTAGATTTTTAATAAATTAGAAAAGAATACTAACATTCTATTTCACTTTGTCATTAAAGGGTATTGAGTGCAGAATGATGGGGAAAACGTTCATTTTATTTTAGCACAAGGCCTCAACATAACAAAATGTATAAAAAGTGAATGGGTCTGAAGACTTTCCGGATGCACTGTAGCTTCAGAACTACAAAACTTGGTCCAGATTCCAACCTACCCCTCCCCTCCTGAATGCATGAGCACTGTCCTCTAAATCAGAGGTGACGATCACCAGCCTGCCCATCTTTTCCTGCTTTTTCTATGTGCTGGCATTGTGTTCTCTAACTGTTAAAATACAAAATACAATTATGTGTACAAATGAGCAACTATTACACTCTGGGTTTGTCTACGCATTGCCGCAAATATAAACATCAGGTCTTTGTCATAACATTCTAAAAATATATAATCTCTGTGTAATATGGATCCAGTATTTACATTGCCTGCAACATGCCGATCCTTATGCAGTGTTTGGTATGTTGAATATGCTGGTGTGACAGCCCTTAGGGAAAATTAGAGTATACGAAAACTAAAATAACAGGATAAATCTGGGCATACACAGTAAAGACAGTGGCATTCATACTGGAATTCCAATAATAACATTATATCATTTATGTTAGTCCAGGAAATGTGGTTTCCAGAAAATATTTACAGCTGATTTTAAAGGAGGAAGTTAGCCATAGGTCACAGCAGGAGGAATGTAGTATTACATGGCGGCTATTTAGATAAATGTAATACAAAGAAAGCTTGAGTCTGCCGAGCAGGGGACCCCACTATATGGTGTCCAAATGCCCTAATATAAACCTATAAACCAGGCACATTAAACAAGGATGTCGGGTAACATAATAACGCTAGTATTAAAATGAACACAAATTAGAAAGTCATCAAAACATAGAGTAGCAAGATACAGAAACCTGTACTACCAGTATTAGTTTGAGGTCAGGAATGGAAATACCATATGTACAACCTGCACAGCTACACATGGCCTCTGTAGGCATAGCGTCACACTGACACTTTAGCAACGTAACACTTCTTGTGGTTTCGTTCAGAGCAAGTATTTTTTAACTCGACTGTTTGAAACAATGTTGCGTAAAACAACGCCCCTTAAAAAGAAGTAGCATGTCACTTCTTGAGCAGTGTTTGGAGTTGTTTTTCATTGTGTCAATAGAAAAACAGCTCCAAAAACGGCTCAAAAGAACACATCAAAAAATGTTTGATGCTTTAAAAACGGATGAAAATCAGAGGCTGTGTTCCCTTGAAAACATCTCCGTTTTTTACAGCCATTTTTACTTGACCATGTGAACATAACCTAACAGTTCAACCTCCACAGTGATTATACTCATATTACCTTCAGCAAAACTTACCATATTGGCCTATCATCATAGGACTTGGTTTATGACAGCAGTGTACTGAAAGAGAACCTTTCAACTCCCCATACATGTGCAGCTGAGTGCAGCATGTAATGGGCAGGGCTGCACAAACCCTGGGGAACTTTACACTTTTGTCAATGGGGCGTGTACTGGCAAGGGGGTGTGTTACTATGGCTGTGACACTATCCAATCAGATACGGACAGTGTTACAGCAAGAGCGAGGATAGAGGATAGAGTGTGTGCGCGCGCGCACTCTCTCACTCTTCAGCTTTCAAGATCAGTATTCTGCCGAACTGGCAAGGGGGCATGTCACTGCTACGGACAGTGTAAGTGCTGTGGAGAGGAGAGCGCGCATGCACGCTCTCATCTCTTCAGCTCTTGCGAGAGATCAGTCTTGTACTTTGTCTGCCGAACTGGCAAGGGGGCTTGTCACTGCTACTGACAGTGTAGGAGCTGGAAAAAGGAGAGCGGGCATGTGCGCTCTCCTCTCTTCAGCTCTTGTGAGAGATCAGTCTTGTACTTTGTCTGCCGAACTGGCAAGGGGGCGTGTCTCTGCTACTGACAGTGTAAGAGCTGGAGAGAGGAGAACGGGCATGTGCGCTCTTCTCTCTTCAGCTCTTGTGGGAGATCAGTCTTGTTCTTTGTCTGCCGAACTGGCAAGGGGGCGTGTCACTGCTACGGATGCTTGCACTGTCCGTAGCAGAGACACGCCCCCTATCTGATTGGACAGTGCCACAGCCATAGTAACAAGCCCCCTTGCCAGTACACGCCCCATTGACAGTTCAGGGGGTTATTTAAATATCGGGCGCCAAATATAACGGCACTGATATCTAAATAACGGAGAGGGTAGAAAAAAAATGTAAAGTGACCCAGGGTTTGTGCAGCCCTGCCTATTGCATGCTGCACTCAGCTGGACATGTCTGGGGAGGTGAAAGGTTCTCTTTAAAGTGACAGGTATCGCCTGCACAAGAATGCTTAAAAAATATTTTTATTAACTCTTAAAGTGGGCTACTCAAGCCAATAATTTCTATAGATACCAGGCTAACCAGGTAGGTAAGACTAGATAAGGGTGCCAATATATTTGTTTAAATTGTAATGAAACTACTCCAAATATGTAGTAAAAACATATAAATTCTGTCCCTGTGTGTGGGTGGGTGGGTGGGTGTGTGTGTGTGTGTGTGTGTGTGTGTGTGTGTGTGTACACTCAGTAATAAAAACGCAGCACCTTTGACACATTGTGCATTCACACTGAAATGAGCCACAGCACCTAAATTCCCTGAGAATTAACACCCATGACAAACAGTGCAGCACCTCAAGCAGTATTGTGCATTTACACTAGCAATGGACTGTATATTTAAACAAATATGTGCATTCACACTAGATGAATATAATATACCAAGTGTGCATTCACACCAACTAAATAGGGTATATTAAGTGTGCATTCACACTAGTCAGCAATCTCTACAACACAGAGTACTTTATCGCTGAGATGAGCAGCACATTCAGGTAGTGTGCATTCACACTCCTCAATTCAGCGTAACACCTATATTGAATGCACACTACCACATCATACCACAATGGTGAACCACAGGATTATACAATATTAGGCTAAATTTACTTAGCATTCAGTTTGAAATGGTCCCAGCAAACATATGGTCAGACTATGCAACTTTATGTGCTTTTAAATACAGTTGGGGCTGTGGGATTCTATGGTATGCTGGCCTACGTATGTGAAAAGGGAACTCTATGGGCACGTCAGTAATTTTCCCGGCACATGCTGTATGCTGTCAATGCGCCACAGACATTATGTGAATGAAACACTATGATTACACCAGCATTATGGATTTATCATGGTTTCTTCAAACTCATTTATAATCAAACATCATATACGTTAGGATTTACGCTTATATTTCTTAATGTAACAAGAGATGGTTTATACTGATTCAAAGGTCCTTTCTACCGTAATTTAGTAACTATAATAAAGTATGATGTGTTAGATGAGATGCAGCTGACCTCAATTTTATCTGGAGACTTTCTTCTCAATTCATACTTGACTTATAATTACACTTTGAATGCCAGCCAATCCCAAGTCAATTTCTTATTATCAATGAGTCAGACACAAATAGCTGACCTGTGCTGGCGATCAAGTGCAACACACAGCATGGCCAATAAGCTAAATTTTAAACCTAGAGAAATTCTGGAAAAATGTTAAGGCCCAGTTCATACAAAGATTGGTGTTTCCTCAAAGGGTTTGTCTCAATAAAAACATCAATATCATATTTGTATGTCCGATCGTTGAGGTTGAGACCAATGTGACCAATCACTAGAACTAAGTAGCAGTAGCAAGGCCTTAGGCCCCATACACACGACCATAATTTAGAGCGTATAATGGGGGTTTTCCTTTTATTGTGGGGCCTTAACTGTAGGGGACAATAACTACAGCGGAGTACTATATAGGGGACAGTAACTACAGGGGAAGGACTATATAAGGGACACTAACTACAAGGGAGGAATATATAGGGGACAATAACTACAGGGGAGGACTATATAGGTGGCACCAACTACAGGAGAGCACTATATAGGGGTCAATAACTACAGGAGAGCACTATAGGGGACAATAACTATAGGCGAGGATTATATAGGGACATAAACTACAGGGGAGGACTATATAGGTGGCACCAACTACAGGGGAGGACTATATAAGGGACAATAACTACAGGGGAGGACTATATAGGGGACAATAACTACAGGGGAGGATTAATTAGGGAGCACAAACTACAGGGGAGGACTATATAGGTGGCACCAATTACAGGGAAGGACTATATAGGGGACAATAACTACAGAAGAGCACTATATAGGGGGCACTAAATACAGGGGAGGGCTATATAGAAGCACTAACTACAGGGGAGGACTATATAGGGGGCACTAACTACAGGGAACGCTACTATCTACAGAGGACACTATGGGGAGCACTATCTACAGGGGGCTCTATGAGAGGCACTATAGGGTGTTTTACACTGGGCAACTATCAGGCAGACCAGCATTCATAGAATGCTCGTTGCCAATCTGCTGGTTGTATTGTCTTAAAAAAGTAAAATATTATCGTTGTCGGCAGCACATCTCCTTGTGTAAACAGGGAGACGCGCTGACGACATGATGAAAATTTATGGGGAAGAGCTTTTTCGAGTAACGGCCACTCGTACCCATCCATAGCTCCGTGTGACAGGAGCAAACGAGCGCCTATCAACGATGTATCATTGATCGGCGCTCGCTGCATTGGCTGAATATCGGCAGGTGTAACTTTACAGTGTATATTCAGGGGCGCAGTGTATAGTACTATTATATTCAGGAGCACAGTGTATAGTACTATTATATTCAGGAGCACAGTGTATAGTACTATTATATTCAGGAGCACATTGTATAATACTATTATATTCAGGAGCACAGTGTATAGTACTATTATATTCAAGAGTACAGTGTATGGTACTATTATATTCAGGGACACAGTGTATAATACTATTATATTCAGGAGTCCAGTGTATAGTACTATTATATTCAGGAGTATAGTGTATAGTACTATTATATTCAGAAGCACAGTGTATAGTACTATTATATTCAGGAGCACAGTGTATAGTACTATTATATGCAGGAGCACATTGTATAATACTATTATATTCAGGAGCACAGTGTATAGTACTATTATATTCAGGGGCGCAGTGTATAGTACTATTATATTCAGGGGCACAGTGTATAGTACTATTATATTCAGGAGTACAGTGTATAGTACTATTATATTCAAGAGTACAGTGTATGGTACTATTATATTCAGGGACACAGTGTATAATACTATTATATTCAGGAGTCCAGTGTATAGTACTATTATATTCAGGAGTATAGTGTATAGTACTATTATATTCAGGAGCACAGTGTATAGTACTATTATATTCAGGGGTGCAGTGTATAATACTATTATATTCAGGAGTACAGTGTATAGTACTATTATATTCAGGAGTACAGTGTATAGTACTCTTATATTCAGGAGCACAGTGTATAGTACTATTATATTCAGGAGCACAGTGTATAGTACTATTATATTCTGGAGCACAGTGTATAGTACTATTATATTCAGGGGCACAGTGTATAATACTATTATATCCAGGAGTACAGTGTATCGTACTATTATATTCAGGAATACAGTGTATAATACTATTATATTCAGGAGTACAGTGTATAGTACTATTATATTCAGGGGCACAGTGTGTAGTACTATTATATTCAGGAGTACAGTGTATAGTACTATTATATTCAGGGGCACAGTGTATAGTACTATTCTATTCAGGAGTACAGTGTATAGTATTATTATATTCCGGAGTACAGTGTATAGTACTATTATATTCAGGGGCACAGTGTATAGTACTATTATATTCAGGAGTACAGTGTATAGTATTATTATATTCCGGAGTACAGTGTATAGTACTATTATATTCAGGAGCACAGTGTATAGTAATATTATATTCAGGAGTACAGTGTATAGTACTATTATATTCAGGAGCACAGTGTATAATACTATTATATTCAGAAGCACAGTGTATAGTACTATTATATTCAGGAGAACAGTGTATAGTACTATTATATTCTGGAGCACAGTGTATAGTAATATTATATTCAGGAGCACAGTGTATAGTACTATTATAATCAGGAGCACAGTGTATAGTACTATTATATTCAGGAGCACAGTGTATGGTATTATTATATTCAGGAGTACAGTGTATAGTACTATTATATTCAGGGGCGCAGTGTATAATACTATTATATTCAGGAGCACAGTGTATAGTACTATTATATTCAGGAGCACAGTGTATAATACTATTATATTCAGGAGCACAGTGTATAGTACTATTATATTCAGGAGTACAGTGTATAGTACTATTATATTCAGGAGCACAGTGTATAATACTATTATATTCAGGAGCACAGTGTATAATACTATTATATTCAGGAGCACAGTGTATAATACTATTATATTCAGGAGCACAGTGTATAGTACTATTATATTCAGGAGTACAGTGTATAGTACTATTATATTCAGGAGCACAGTGTATAATACTATTATATTCAGGAGCACAGTATATAGTACTATTATATTCAGGAGTACAGTGTATAATACTATTATATTCAGGAGCACAGTGTATAATACTATTATATTCAGGAGCACAGTGTATAGTACTATTATATTCAGGAGCACAGTGTATAGTACTATTATATTCAGGAGCACAGTGTATAATATTATTATATTCAGGAGTCCAGTGTATAATACTTTTATATTCAGGAGTCCAGTGTATAGTACTATTATATTCAGGAGTACAGTGTATAGTACTATTATATTCAGGAGCACAGTGTATAGTACTATTATATTCAGGAGCACAGTGTATAGTACTATTATATTCAGGAGCACAGTGTATAATACTATTATATTCAGGAGTCCAGTGTATAATACTTTTATATTCAGGAGTCCAGTGTATAGTACTATTATATTCAGGAGTACAGTGTATAGTACTATTATATTCAGGAGTACAGTGTATAGTACTATTATATTCAGGTGCACAGTGTACAGTACGATTATATTCAGGAATACAGTGTATAATACTATTATACTCAGGAGTACAGTGTATAATACTATTATATTCAAAAGTACAGTGTATAGTGCTATTATATTCAGGAGTACAGTGTATAGTACTATTATATTCAGGAGCACAGTGTACAGTACTATTCTATTCAGGAGCACAGTGTATAGTACTATTATATTCAGGAGTACAGTGTATAATACTATTATATTCAGGATTACAGTGTATAGTGCTATTTTATTCAGGAGCACAGTATATAGTACTATTATATTCAGGAGCACAGTGTATAGTACTATTATATTCAGGAGTACAGTGTATAGTACTATTATGTTCAGGAGTACAGTGTATAGTACTATTATATTCAGGAGCACAGTGTATAGTACTATTATATTCTGAATCACAGTGTATAGTACTATTATATTCAGGGGCACAGTGTATAATACTATTATATCCAGGAGTACAGTGTATAGTACTATTATATTCAGGAGGACTGTGTATAGTACTATTCTATTCAGGAGCACAGTGTATAGAACTATTATATTCAGGAGTACAGTGTATAGTACTATTATATTCAGGAGTACAGTGTATAGTACTATTATATTCAGGATTACAGTGTATAGTGCTATTATATTCAGGAGCACAGTATATAGTACTATTATATTCAGGAGCACAGTGTATAGTACTATTATATTCAGGAGTATAGTGTATAGTACTATTATATTCAGGAGTACAGTGTATGGTGCTATTATATTCAGGAGTACAGTGTATAGTACTATTATATTCAGGAGCACAGTGTATAGTACTATTATATTCTGGAGCACAGTGTATAGTACTATTATATTCAGGAGCACAGTGTATAGTGCTATTATATTCAGGAGCACAGTATATAGTACTCTTATATTCAGGAGCACAGTGTATAGTACTATTATATTCAGGAGTACAGTGTATAGTACTATTATATTCAGGAGCACAGTGTACAGTACTATTCTATTCAGGAGCACAGTGTATAGTACTATTATATTCAGGAGTACAGTGTATAATACTATTATATTCAGGATTACAGTGTATAGTGCTATTTTATTCAGGAGCACAGTATATAGTACTATTATATTCTGGGGCACAGTGTATAGTACTATTATATTCAGGGGCACAGTGTATAGTACTATTATATTCAGAAGCACAGTGTATAGTACTATTATATTCAGGAGTACAGTGTATAGTACTATTATGTTCAGGGGCACAGTATATGATACTATTATATTTAGGAGCACAGTGTATGATAGTATTATATTCAGGGGCACAGTGTATGATACTATTATATTTAGGAGCATAGAGTGCGGCACCATGAACATTTTATCTTTGTTTATAGGTGTGGAAATGTTGGAAAAGTGAGAAGCTGAAGATATCTGAGCGGCAAACTGCAGAAATGGGTCATGGCCGGGAGAAGTCATCATAGAGGACCAAAGAAAAGAGAAAAAGAACAACTCCAATCTGAGAAGTGGTCACCGGTGAGTCACTAAATGTAAATGTTTATTCGCCCTGTAACTGATCAGTACTATCGTTCTTTTTTTGTGAAACAACAACTCCCAGCATATCCTTACCATCATTCTGGCTATACTGGGAGCTGTAGTTTTATGCTGCACAAACTTATATGACAGGAGTTAAACTGAATTTGCAAATGATCTCTGTACTGAGCTGTATTTGTGCATTTGTGCTTGTGCTGTATTTATGTACTGAGCTTAGCTCTATATATGTACTGAGCTTGGTTCTAGTGCTGAATATTTGTACTGAGCTTGGTTCTGGTGCTGTATTTATATTCTGAGCTTGGTTTTGGTACTGTATATATGTACTGAGCTTGGTTCTGGTGCTGTATTTATATGCTGAGCTTGGTTCTGGTGCACTTTATATGTAATGAGCTTGGTTCTGGGGCTGTATTTATGTACTGATCTTGGTTCTGGTGCTGTATTTATGTACTGAGCTTTGTTCTGGTGTTGTATTTATGTACTTGGCTTTGTTCTGGTGCTGTATATATGTACTGAGCTTGGTTCTGGTGTTATATCTATGTACTTGGCTTTGTTTTGGTGCTGTATATATGTACTGATCTTGGTTCTGGTGTTATATTTATGTACTTGGCTTTGTTCTGGTGCTGTATATATGTACTGATCTTTGTTCTGCTGCTGTATATATGTACTGAGCTTTGTTCTGGTGTTATATCTATGTACTTGGCTTTGTTTTGGTGCTGTATATATGTACTGATCTTGGTTCTGGTGTTATATTTATGTACTTGGCTTTGTTCTGGTGTTGTATATATGTACTGATCTTTGTTCTGCTGCTGTATATATGTACTTATCTTTGTTCTGGTGCTGTATATATGTACTTGGCTTGGTTCTGGTGCTGTATATATATGTACTGAGCTTTGTTCTGGTGCTTTATATATGTACTGAGCTTGCTCCTGGCACCGTATCTGTGCATTAGCCAGGAGAGTTGTCACGGCTTACTGCGCACGCCGTACTGTCCTCCACCCTTCTCACAGTCCACAGCCTAATAAAATGGGCTGAGCACGCTTAGGATATTGAATTTGTGCATAGAGGTCTATACGTAATGGGTGAGTTTAATATAATGAGCGTCGGTAGGTAGGTAGGTATATATATACACGCTTATGTAACTATATACATAGTGTGGAAATCCAGACTAAAACATTCTTTATTTAGAGTCCACTTTAATATAGGGTGTACTTTGTGAACAACTAGGATGCAGATCTTTATCTCTCCATCTAGAAATTTAGAAGTGTAATAAAGCTTATGAATAAAGATAGCATGTGAGAAAAGTTGTGCATATATTAGAGATACCCGAGCAGTGGATTTATAAATATTTGGCCATTGTAGTTTTGAAATTTCTCCTATATCATCTTTCCACTTATCTTGTGACAGATTAAATGTGTGTGAAGTAGTAAAAGTCCCTAATAATTTATACAAAATAGAAACTACCCCCTTCCTATTCCTCTACTCTAGTAATAAGACTAAGACTTTATATTATGTTATAATAAATCTTTCTTTCTTTACAGTAGCACTATAAGCATGCGTGAGTTTAAATATTTATATAAATTTACCAAATTTACCACACAGCAAATAAAGCCCGTTTTTTTTCTCCCAACTAACAATTGACACTAATCTTAATATTGGTATAAGGTTATAATTATCTTTATTAAATTAACAAAATAGACGAACCACATATATGGCTAAAACTACAATGCAATCAAGCAGCAGGGTCCTCAATACTATAGATTGCATCGATCTGAAAAATCAGATTGCTTAGTTTTATCCATACATCTGGTTCGTCTATTTGGTTAATTAAATAAATAGAATTATAACTTTATATCAATATCAAGATTAGTGTCAATTGTTAGTTGGGACAAAAACGGCCTTTATTTGCGGCAATTTTTGGAAATTTAACTTGATCGTTTGCCCGCCAATTAATTGGGTCTTTCAATGTGCTAGTAAATATCTATATATCTCATACTCGGGTACCCTTAAATATAGACTGTTAATCATAAAAAAAAATCTTAAACCAGCACCATTAATCAGATTTCAGACTTTCAAAATCTAAAATTTTTGCCAAAGAAATACATTTGGAACCTTCATAAATTCTTCTTCCAAAAAAAGTTTTAATGTCTTCAATTTATTTTACCACTAAACCATATTTTTTGTAATAACTTCAGCACACATTTATCCGTATCCACAAAGTACAGAAAAACAGCAGCCTCTAATATTTCTAAAATATCATTCCAATTTCGTCTACCTCCTTTTTCTATAAAATACTAGTTTACCATTATGCAATCTTACCCTATTAGTCCAATTAATTAACTAAAATATAAACGTACATTTGGTACATGAAACCCACCATCCGCTAAAGGCCTAGAAATTACATCTTGTTTAACACAGACAATCTTGCCCTGCCTAATAAGATCATTCAGTATTGATTTTTTATTGCTTTGGTAGCCACTGGAGAATTAAGAAAATAATGTAAAATCTTGGGCATCATAACTATTTAGACCAGAGCAACCCTTGCCGCCCTCGATAAGGTCAAACAATTTCATCATCTCACCTTTACCCTCAACTTAGGTATCAGTGCATGAATATTTAAATAACTTTGAAACATTAATACCCCAGTATTCAAATTGATCCACCAATTTGAATTCAGACCCCTCAGGCAGAGAAGAATATGGGATCAAAAGAGATTAAATCAGATTTGCTCCAATTAATCTTGTCAGCTGCAAGACAACCAAATTCTTCATATACGCGGATGACATTCTCCACCGACTACATATCTCTTAAGAAAAGGAGCATGTCATCTGTGTACAGAGATATGTTATCCTCATTATGCCCATAAACAAATCCCCTAATCCGATCGTATGCTATGATATTTATATCCAGCACCTCTATCAGAATATTAAAAAAATAATGGAGAGCACCCTTTTGCTAATGGAAAATGAAGAGATTTTATTCCAGATATACTGGTTCTTGCCCAGTTCCTCCCATAGGAAGTTCCATTCCACTGTATCCAAGGCTTTCATTGCATCTAAGGAAAGCAAACATCCTCTTTCCAGACGCGCCACTGCAAATTGAAGGTTGTCAAAAACTCTTCTAATATTACCTACGATGGATCTCCCATTAATAAAACGTGACTGATAAGGGTGAATAATTTGCCAGCACCTTCGCTAGGAGCTTAATGTCTTTATTTAATAAAAAAATAGGCTTGAATGATGAATGGTTTTTAGCTTTTTTTTTGTATGACAAACATTTCTGCTTTATTCATTGAGGTGGGTAACTTCTCTACTTTATACGCATTAGTAAAGACGTTCAGGAGCTCTGTTTGTAAAAAAAACTTTGATAAGTGAAGCTCCTCTAGATACAATATTTAGAAACACAAACTTGGTACTTTTACATTCAATCGATGGATTGCTCATGCAATACATTGCAATGCTTATGTATTGCAGAGTATTGCCTTTTCTGTGCTCTCTTATTAAAGGGGTTTTCCTAGACTTGTATATTGATGACCTATCCGTAGGATAGGTCATTAATATCAGAATAGTGGGTGTCTGACAATTGGCACCCCCACGGATCAGCTGGTTGAAGGGTCTGCGGCATCTGGCCTCTTCATTGTTTATCAGGCACAGCTCAGTACATTTGGTAGTGGCTGTGTATGGTAATACATACAATTCCCAGAAAACCTCTTTAACCCCTTAGTGACCAGTCCATTTTAGACCTTAATGACCAAGAATTTTTTCGTTTTTTCATTGTTGCATTCAAAAAGCTATAACTTTTTTCTTTTTCCATTGACATAGCTGTATAAGGACTTTTTCTGGGAGTTGTACTTTTTAATAGCACCATTTTGAGGTAAATATAAGTTATTGATTAACTTTTAACTTTTTTTATGGGGAATAGAAAAAAAACGGTATTTTTCGCCATCATTTTTTGAATTTTAAATTTATGCCGTTTACCTTGTGATATAAATAACATAATAACATTATTCAGTGGGTCGTTACGATTGCGGCGATACAAAATTTATATAGTTTTTTATGTTTTACTACTTTTACTGACACCCCATTTACTATTCACAGCACTGACCCCTATTCATCACACGTTTATTTTTTATTGCATTATCACACAGTTCTGACACTTCCATACATACACATTTCTTTTTTACCATACATTCACACCCTAGCACTACACTAACACTGACACTCATTTATCGCACACTTGTGAGCACTTAGTTCGCCACTCCCCTCAAGACTAGTGGGAGTGGCTATCACTATTTAATGCACTCTCCTTCTGCAGCATTTTTTGACCTGTCTGCGTCCTGCTGGGAACGGGTTTTCACCCACCCATTTAGTAAGTATGGCCTTTTTTGTGGTTTTGAAGTTATCTATGTCCCATTTTTTTCTGCTGGTGTTTTACACAGTAAAAACGCTTTTCTTTTTCAAAATAATTTGTTTTTGTGTCGCCGTTTTAAGAGCCACAACGTAATTATTTTTCTGCTGACCAAGTTGTATTAGGTCTTTTTTTTGTTGCGGGACGACTTTTAGTTTTTATTGGTACAATTTTTTATTGGTACAACGCAAACTCACTGGCTGGTGACAACTGTCTTCAGAAAGCCCTTGACGTCACTGTCCATATATGGACAGTGACCTCAGTGGCTCCTCCAGGAGCAGAATCCCTGGCTAGATGCTCTGGACAGAGATTACGCTCCTGGAGAAGCCCCTGGCGTCACTATCCATATACAGTGAAGGAAATAAGTATTTGATCCCTTGCTGATTTTGTAAGTTTGCCCACTGTCAAAGACATGAACAGTCTAGAATTTTTAGGCTAAGTTAATTTTACCAGTGAGAGATAGATTATATTTAAAAAAAAAACAGAAAATCACATTGTCAAAATTATATATATTTATTTGCATTGTGCACAGAGAAATAAGTATTTGATCCCTTTGGCAAACAAGACTTAATATTTGGTGGCAAAACCCTTGTTGGCAAGCACAGACGTTTTTTGTCATTGATGATGAGGTTTGCACACATGTTAGATGGAATTTTGGCAAACTCCTCTTTGCAGATCATCTGTAAATCATTAAGATTTCGAGGCTGTCGCTTGGCAACTCGGATCTTCAGCTCCCTCCATAAGTTTTCGATGGGATTAAGGTCTGGAGACTGGCTAGGCCACTCCATGACCTTAATGTGCTTCTTTTTGAGCCACTCCTTTGTTGCCTTGGCTGTATGTTTCGGGTCATTGTCGTGCTGGAAGACCCAGCCACGAGCCATTTTTAATGTCCTGGTGGAGGGAAGGAGGTTGTCACTCAGGATTTGACGGTACATGGCTCCATCCATTCTCCCATTGATGCGGTGAAGTAGTCCTGTGCCCTTAGCAGAGAAACACCCCCAAAGCATAATGTTTCCACCTTCATGCTTGACAGTGGGGACGGTGTTCTTTGGGTCATAGGCAGAATTTCTCTTCCTCCAAACATGGCGAGTTGAGTTAATGCCAAAGAGCTCAATTTTAGTCTCATCTGACCACAGCACCTTCTCCCAATCACTCTCAGAATCATCCAGCTGTTCATTTACAAACTTCAGATGGGCCTGTACATGTGCCTTCTTGAGCAGGGGGACCTTGCGTGCACTGCAGGATTTTAATCCATTACGGCGTAATGTGTTACCAATGGTTTTCTTGCTGACTGTGGTCCCAGCTGCCTTGAGATCATTAACAAGTTCCCCCCGTGTAGTTTTTGGCTGAGCTCTCACCTTCCTCAGGATCAAGGATACCCCACGAGGTGAGATTTTGCATGGAGCCCCAGTTCGATGTCGATTGACAGTCATTTTGTATGTCTTCCATTTTCTTACTATTGCACCAACAGTTGTCTCCTTCTCACCCAGCGTCTTACTTATGGTTTTGTAGGCCATTCCAGCCTTGTGCAGGTCTATGATCTTGTCCCTGACATCCTTAGAAAGCTCTTTGGTCTTGCCCATGTTGTAGAGGTTAGAGTCAGACTGATTAATTGGGTCTGTGGACAGGAGTCTTTTATACAGGTGACCATGTAAGACAGCTGTCTTTAATGCAGGCACCAAGTTGATTTGGAGCGTGTAACTGGTCTGGAGGAGGCTGAACTCTTAATGGTTGGTAGGGGATCAAATACTTATTTCTCTGTGCACAATGCAAATAAATATATATAATTTTGACTATGTGATTTTCTGTTTTTTTTTTAAATATAATCTATCTCTCACTGGTAAAATTAACCTAGCCTAAAAATTCTAGACTGTTCATGTCTTTGACAGTGGGAAAACATACAAAATCAGCAAGGGATCAAATACTTATTTCCTTTACTGTATGGACAGTGACGTCAGGGGCTACTTCTGGACCAGAATCCCCTGCCAGAGCATTGCCGATGGGGGCATTATGCTGTATGAGGTCAGCTATGAGGCATTATACTGTATGGGGGAATTTGTGTGGGCATTGTACTGTATGAGCAAATATAGCATTTTACTGTGTGGGGGCAGCTATTTGGCATTATACTGTGTGGGAGGCACTATGGGGCATTATATTGTGCGGGAGGCACTATGGGGCATTATATTGTGTGGGGCAGATGTAGGTGCATTATAATGTGTGGGGGGCACTATGGGGGAATTATACTGATGGGAGGCACTACGGGAGTATGGGCAGGGATTGGGCGGGGTTAGAGGCATGGCTTAAAAGGAAAAAAAATGTCAGCGCTACGCGCGCCGCATAGCTTGGCCCTCCTTGTGATACTTGAAAGTTGGATGCTATGATGCACTAAAGGCAGACATGGGGGCCTAACAATTTTAGGCCCCGGCTTCCATACAAAGCATTTGACCCCCACGATTGCATCTCTCCAAAACCACAAAGATGCAGTGGTGGTTATTGACCACCGCATCTGAGGAGTTAATGAGGCAGGATCGATCCTGCCCGCTGGAGCAGGTCTGAGAGCAGGGAGCTCTTACTGCTCCCGGCAGCGCTGTTTTATTCTGATACAACGTCGTAAAACGACTACTGCATCAGAATAAAGTCTGTTATTGACTGCCGTAAAAACACTTATGGGCAGTCGCTAACAGGTTGAGCCCTCAATAATAAAGCACAGAAGGCAGGCCTGGAGGCCTTCACTATGCCTACGGCTGCTATGGTAACCAATCGATCGGCACCACACTATTTAATCACGGGGGTTGTTGATCATGGGACAAAGAGAACCCCCCCCCCCTTCTGTCTAATAGTTCAGATGCAGTGGATGCTGTTGACCGCATCATCTGAGGGGTTAAATAACCGGGATTGGAATTTTTTTTCCATCCAAGTGTCAGCTGTATAAAATAGCCGGCATCTGCCGCGAATTGTGCGCTCCACGCCAAATATAAACAGAGCGCGCATCTACCGTACAAGTACAGCAGACAGTGCTAAAAAGTTATTAAAGAGGTTAAAGAGGGTCGCTGTACATAGACTATAACGTAGTTGCAAATCTGGTCTTTATGGGGCGTCCTCTAAAAGTAATGGTCTTCTGGGGAGGTTTCACTGCATTAACATACACCGCGTTCCAAATTATTATGCAAATGTTATTTTTCGCTGATTTTCCTAAATAGTCTATGCAAATGACAGTCAGTATAATCTTCAAGCCGTCAACCGTTGGAGTATAATGCAAATTTTATTGAACAAATCTCCTAATGATAACAGATTTTTTTTTAGAAGTAAAAAACTCAAAATGCACTGTTTCAAATTACTATGCACAACAGAGATCAAAACATTTTAAAGGTTGTAAAGAGAACTAAAATGGTAATTTGTTGAATTTGCAGCATCAGGAGGTCATATTTACAGAAATCAAAAGCTCTTTCAATCAAAAAAAACTTAGCAGGCCAAGCTACATGTTAACGTAGGACCCCTTCTTTGATATCACCTTCACAATTCTTGCATCCATTGAATTTGTGAGTATTTGGACAGTTTCTGCTTGAATATCTTTGCAGGATATCAGAATAGCCTCCCAGAGCTTCTGTTTTGAAGTGATCTGCCTCCCACCCTCATAGATATTTTGCTTGAGGATACTCCAAATGTTCTCAATAGGGTTGAGGTCAAGGGAACATGGGGGCCACACCATGAGTTTCTCTCCTTTTATGCCCATAGCAGCCAATGACACAGAGGTATTCTTTGCAGCATGAGATGGTGCATTGTCATGCATGAAGATAATTTTGCTACGGAAGGCACGGTTCTTCTTTTTGTACCACGGAAGAAAGTGGTCAGTCATAAAGTCTACATACTTTGCAGAGGTAATTTTCACACCGTCAGGGACCCTAAAGGGGCCTACCAGCTCTCTCCCCATGATTCCGGCCCAAAACATGACTCCGACACCTCCTTGCTGACGTTGCAGCCTTGTTGGGACATGGTGGCCATTCACCAACCATCCACTACTCCATCCATCTGGACCATCCAGGGTTGCACGGCACTCATCAGTAAAAAACACGGTTTGAAAATTAGTCTTCATGTATTTCTGCAACCGTTTCTGCACACTTGCAAACCTCTGGAGGATCCTACACCTTGAGGTTCGCGGGACTCCAGAGGCACCGTCGGCTTCAAATACCTGTTTGCTGCTTTGCGATGGCATTTTAGCAGCTGCTCTCCTAATCCTATTAATTTGTCTGGGAGAAACCTTCCTCGTTATGCCTTTATCTGAACGAACCCGTCTGTGCTCTGAATCAGCCACAAATCTTTTCACAGTACGATGATCACGCTTAAGTTTTTTTGAAATATCCAATGTTTCCAAAATATCCAAAATATCCATGCTCGATCGGGTTGAGATCTGGTGATTGACTTGGCCATTGCAAAATATTCCACTTCTTTGCCTTAAAAAACTCCTGGGTTGCTTTCGCAGTATGTCATTGTCCATCTGTACTGTGAAGCGACATCCAATCAACCTTGCTGCATTTGGTTGAATCTGAGCAGAAAGTAAATCCCTGAAGACTTCAGAATTCATCTGGCTGCTTCTGTCTTCAGTCACATCATCAATAAACACTAGTGACCCAGTGCCTTTGGCAGCCATGCATGCCCATGCCATCACACTGCCTCCACCATGTTTTACAGAGGACGTGGTCTGCTTTGGATCATGAGCCGTTCCAAGCCTTCTCCATACTTTCTTCCTCCCATCATTCTGGTACAGGTTGATATTAGTTTCGTCTGTCCAAAGAATGCTGTTTCAGAACTGGGCTGGCTTCTTTACATGTTGTTTGGCAAAGTCTAATCTGGTCTTTCTATTTTTGAGACTGATTGATGATTTGCACCTTGTGGTTAACCCTCTGTATTTGCTCTCATGAAATCTTCTCTTAATGGTAGACTCAGATACTGATACACGTACTTCCAGGAGAGTGTTCTTCACTTGGGTCGATGTTGTGAAGGGGTTTTTCTTCACCATGGAAAGGATTCTGCAATTATCCACTGCAATCATGTTGTATTCCGTGGACGTTCAGGTCTTTTGGAGTTCATGAGATCACCAGTGTGCTCTTTTTTTTCAAGAATGTACCAAACTGTTGATTCAGCCACTCCTAACATTTCTGCTATCTCTCTGATGAATTTCTTTTTTTTTTTTTCAGCCTAACGATGTCTGTTTCACTTGCATTGAGAGCTCCTTTGACCTCATGTTGTGGGTTTAGGGAATAGCCCATGCAGCCTATTAAATAGCTTTTGAGATAATTGTCCAATTACCTTTGGTACCTTGAAAAAGAGGCAGCTACATATTAAAGAGCTGTAATTCCTAAACCCTTCCACAAATTAGGATGTGAATACCCTCAAATTAAAGCTGAGAGTCTGCACTTTAAGCCCATATTGATTATATAACTGTATATTCAATATGTTTTGGTAAACAGCTAAAATGCCAAAACTTGTGCCGCTGTCCAAATAATTCTGGACCTAACTGTATAGCAAGATGTAAAGCAACGCCCAAACATGGCGATAAGGGATGTTGAGAGAGCACCACTCCAAGAACAATACAATATCAGTGGGGTCTCTCAAGATCCCAGCTTGGGCATGCCATCATTCAACGGAAGGACTAGCTTTCAATAGCTCAGCCCTAATCTAGCTGAAAGACAACAGCAAAAATGCCACAGTAATAAAGGCAAATGCAATGTAAAAGTAAACTTTAATAGTAAGCATCAAAACGAACGAATACTTGAAGAAAGTTCCAATCACAGGATCCTATGAGGAGGGCATCTAGATGATGTCAAGGATTAGCAAGTTCAGGAATTAGAAGCTAAGGGTTGGGCCGAAGATCTGGAGCTCCAGAGCGGTTGAAGACGTGCTGTAGAAGAGGAGGAACCAGGCGGTGGTGATTTCTTCAGTGGGGGCATACCATCTTTGGAAAGAAGACCCAAGCGTTCCATAATGGCCTCTCCTTCTCGGAGAGAAGCAAAGCTGTGTGACCGATTGTGATAGGAAAATGTAAGCCAAAATGGGAAGGCCCATCGGTATCTAATCTCGTGGCGAATCAGGACTTGGAGGAGAGGTTATAATGCACGACGCCTCTGGATCATACAAGCAGCCAAATCAGCAAAGATCTGAATGTCGCAGCTACGCAGTCGTAACTGTTCCGAGGACCTGGAAGCTTTCATGACCCTTTCCTTCACAGAAAAATTATGAGGCTTCACCAACACATCTCTAGGCAGACCATCCGTAGTGAGCGCCCTATGCACTCTATCAATGTCAAAATATCGGTCAGATAAATCAGGAAGGAGCTGTTTGAAGAGATCATGTACTGCAGTGTCCAAATCCAGAACATTCTCTGACAGACCTCTTATATGGAAATTTTTCCGCCTGGATCTATTTTCCATGTTCTCAAACTTAGAGTGGGCTTCCTCAAGCTGTTGGTATATGTCATAAATACAATCAGAGTGCTGGTTAAGAGTCGTCACCGTGTTATGAATTTTAGCTTCTATTGCCTCCATTCTAGATCCCAGAGCATGAAAGTCAGCTTTAAGTTCAGATGTGATCTTCACACATGTTTTTTCCAGCTCTTGCTGTAAGAGTTGTGAAAAGCGTCCAATAAGAACTTTCTCGCCTGAATATGCCCCAGTGTCAGCTTGCAGCTGCGGGGAGGATATTGGAGGAGACCTCTCCTGCCCAGCCTGGCTAATTGAAAACCCTCGCACTGAAGGTTCTGCGGAGGAAGCACTGGAATCCTCATCCCCAAACAAATCTGAGGCAGGGCTTGGGCTCTGAAAACAAGAGGTACCTCCATCCACACTGTGTATCGGGTCCGGTGAGGGCGCCTGCAACTGAGGAGAGTGAGGCGGGTCCGGTGCCATCATGGCATGCTCCGCGTGTGCAATCTGCAATGGAGTCGCCGCTTCAGCAGCCGTCGATCTGGTCACGATGCCGGACTTTTTGGCGTTCCCTTTCACCATCAAAAGAAGCCTGAGAAGAAGCAGGAGGAATTCCAGTAGAAGTCGATCGAGGTGAGTGGCTGAAAATAGCTAATAGCTGTATACTACCGTTGAGGTGCGGAGCTCTAGTGACACATGTCCACCATCAGTCCTACGTGCATGCGCCTCCCTTTAAGTTTGTATTAGTCTGTTCTCCTGTTTTCTGAGTAATGGTACCGTATGTTCCAGCAGAGGCGGTCACAGACTGCCGATGGCCCCTGTGCAAAGTATGTGCCTGGGCCCCCATAACCTAACCACGCCCATGCGTATATAAAACTATACAAATCTACATTGCACATTTTATTACTAGTTTAGAACACAAGTAACAAACATAAATAATGCAAATAATTTCCATATTTTACAACTGAGTATAACACAAAGCACCTAAGTAACTACCGTAACGTATAATGACTTTATCTTGCTCATTGCATTGTTACTTTCTAATGCCTTAGATGCCGTGGTCGCTATTGACGAGTGGGATCCCTGTCGAGGTACAGTGAAGTGTCGGCTTTATCATACAGTGGACACCCCTGTTATATGGAGCGGGCTCAGCCCCTGAGCTCCTCCATACTTACCCTAGCCATCTATGATGTAAGTATACGTAAAACGTTGGGAACGGAGTAATTCAATTATTGTGGGTGAAATGGACAACACCCTGAATAAGGGTATTTGTGGTGGTGAAGTGGGGGTGGCGCCCCATACAGTGCTTGAGGAGGTCACAACAGTGTGGTGATGTGTTTGCCCATCTTTGACATTTATGTCATATCCACAGGATATGCGATAAATGTCCAATAGATGTGGGTCCCACCACTGGGACCCGCACTTATCTCTAGAACTGGGCTCCCTAAACCCTGTTCTACCTTTCTTGGCTTCCGCTGCTTTCCGGCCATTTCCTGATTAGATGGTCGGGAGTTATGAAAACATCAAAGCTAGCTGAGCTACGCTGTTTCCGTAACTCCCATAGAAGTGAATGGCAGTTACGGAAGCAGCGTAGCAGAACAGGGTTTCCGGCTCCCTGTTCTAGAGATGGGCGCAGGTCCCAGAGGATCCTGTGGATATGCTGTAAATGTTAAAGAAGGGCACACCCCTTTAACTGTCCACTGAGCTCCACTCCACGCTGAACATTTTCTACAGACAGGGCAGCAACCACTACCTCCTAGTTCTTTTTATTTTCAGTCAGTCCCCTTCACTCCGCTCAGCACACACACCAACAGTAAAAGCACCGGCAGGCTCAGGGGGCGGAGCAAGAAGAACTCTTGCACTGATTGGCTGAGAGGCTCAGCCAACCAGTATTAGGCTTAATTTCAGCAGCACCGATATCCCGGATCAATATCTGGTCCGAAGATAAAGATGCTGCTTGCTAGGTGTGGCGCGCTCTATTTGGTGGTCTTAGTCACTTAGTGAGCGTCACTGTCAGATGTTGTACTGCATCTGACAGTGACGCTGGTTGCTAGGTGACAAAGGCCATTAGACAGAGCAAGCCTCGCCAGGCCTGTCCCCTCCTAATAAGTTTTCTAAGTAATAGATAAGCGCGGCCGCGAGGAAAATGGAGGGGGCCCCTTCCCACCCTGTGCACTTTCGGCAACTCACAGATCGTGCCCTCTTCCTTCATGTATGTTATTGATGGCATCAATAACATATGTGAAGGAAGGGGGCCTAATCTGAGAGTTGCCGAAAAGTGCACAGGGAGGGAAGGGGGCCCCCCTCCGTCTGCCACACGGCCGTGGCAATCTATTTGCTGATGTATGCGCACAGAGTTTATAGCAGCTAAGCGGGCCCCCACTGCCTCTGGGCCCCTGTGCATCCAAACTGGCTGCATTGGCGATATGCCCACCCCTGTGTTCCAGTATTTGGAATGTAACTTACGAAATGTAATGTCCAGCATTATGAAAATGGAAAGGAATCGGTAAATTAGATTCTTGCAAAGCATTGATACCAGTCTCACACTGTACCTTTATTAAATGAATATGTGGATTGGGATCCTACTTCAAGTGCCGAACTTGCATTAGTGCCATGAATTTTATTCAATAACAGGAATATATACAGTATAGAAAACCCTTGTGTACTCAATTCATACAAGAAAAATAACTACTTTCTTTATAACTGTCACCATCAAATGTAATTACATAAAAATATTGAATTGTTTAGCGGTCCAGTTGATATTTGAATCTAAGCTGAATATGAATCATAGAGATAACCTCTGCTCTGTACATTCAAGGAACGCTGTTTGTTTTCCTAACCATATGGACTGAACTGAAATTATTAAAGGGGTTATCCCACATTTATGGCATATTCAGAGGGTAGCAAGAGTGGGCAGCAATTGCCAAGTCAAGATGTGCCATGCTGACTTCTACCCAAAAAGACTTTATGCTGTCATAAAGTCAAAGGGTAATTCAACAAAGTATTAGTTTAAGGGTGTGCATACTTAGGGCTAGTTCACACGCTGTGGAATTGCCGCGTTTTTTCCGGATGGATTTTCGGATGGAAAAAACGCAGCAGAAAACAGTAGCAGCATTGTGGAGGAGATTTAACAAATCTCATCCACGAGCTGCGTAAAAATTCCAAGCAGAAATTGACCTGCGGTGCGTATTTTTCAGATCACAGCATATCAATTCCTGCTGCGGAAAGTGTCCAAAATTGTTGCGTTTTTCAGGGGAGAGGTCTCCATCTCCTAACATTGTGAAAAACGCAACAATTTACGCACCATGTTCCACAGTAAAAACTGCAGGAAATGGTGCCTTTTTGCCTCAGCGGAAAGTCTCTGACTTTCAACGGAATTGCTGCAAACATTTTCTGCAACAATTCCATTGTGTGTGGACAAGCCCTTATGCAATCACATTATTTTTGTTCTTTATTTTATTTGTTCTTTCCACCCTAAAAGATTTCAGTTTGTTTTTCAATACAATTGTACAGATTATCGGTGACATTAAATGTGGAAAAAGTTCTGAAATGATCCATCTTGTACTGATTTTGTAACATGAAAAAAACCTGGCATTTTAACAGGGGTGTGAATACTTTTTCTATCCACTGTATTGTCATGCAGCTTAATATGTGGATTTAGATGTAGAATATTTGCAATACAATAAGTGAAATATGAAAAAATTTCCATTACAGGGCTGGAACATTGGATAGGAGGACTAGGCAGTCTCCAAGGGCAACATTCAGGAAGTGGGTGCAATTTATGGATTTTTAAAATGAGAAAAAAAAAAGAACCAAATACCGGGTCAGTGTATATATAATATTAAGGAGAAGTAAGTAGCCAGCTGGTCCTGCATTGAATCTAAACATGAAGGTGAAGGGAAATGGGGAGTATGCAAAATTATCATTAGAATGCTAGAGATTGGCAGCGAAGGGTGGCACATGGGGCAATGATTGTTTATCTGACAGCTATAATGCTGATCTTGAATTACAGCGAACCGTATGCATGAAACCTTGTGTAGAGACCGCCATCTGAGGTTGCCTTGTTAGGGCAGATGTTCCCCAAAATGTTAACAAAATGTGTACTAATAACCTCACATTTAGATTCTAGCAACTATGACAGCAATGCTATGTAATATAATATAAATATTCAAGGATTGCATATATATATTTCTAAGGTTCTGTTCCAACCACTGTCTGAGGCTCTGTCAGCAGTTCCGTCACATTTGATGGCAAGAATACTACAGCATGCAACAATATTCTTACCGTCAAAATGACGGACACCAGGATAGAACCCCATTATAAGTCAATGAGGTCCATCAGACGCTTTTGTGATCCGTCTTACGACGAATATGGAATATGATTGCGGTTTCCGCTATGAACGGAAGCTACGGCACAGATGTTTAGAATGGATGCACATCGCTGAGAACATAACCATCTCATTACAGCATGTAACTATTATAGATGCATGTTATATCCATTCAGCGCTGAACTGAAGAAACAGGGATTCCTTTATTTCTCAGTGTAATCCATGTCTATAGAGATACCCTTGTTATTTTCCCTGCACTACCTGTTTTGCTATTTTTACATTGTTTTCCTTCCACAATTTATTGCCAAGAGCTTTTCTGCTCTTGGAATGTCAAAATATTTTAGCATTGCACATGTTGCTTTTCTAAAATATCTTCCAGCAAGTTATGTAGGGAAAACACTGTATGCTTGAATTATTTTATGTTGTATTCTTGCTGGTGGCAAAGCCTGCAAAGAGTATTTCCCATAATGCTATGCTTTTTGTTGGAACTATATATTTTAGCGAGTATTCAACAATAGGCAAAATTACTAACCCCCTTCTACCTGTGAATAATGTAAATAATTGTCTGCTTTAATAGTGAAAACTTGTACTTATTTTTTTAGAAAAAAATCTAAAAGAAGTTCCTGCAATATATATTTTTTGTAAGTGATCCTAGATCAGACACTACATAACAATACTAATAACAAACTTATTTTATATTATGTACATGACCAATAGAGTACCCAAGCTACTGCCCCTTCATTGTAATTATAGTCAAACTGCCTGTTAAATAACTGTTGGGCTACTAGTTAGCAATGCAAGCAGTAGCCAAATATCCATGCTTTGTAAATCAAATTGATTGTATCGGTATGTTCACACTTGACCGACACCCTGTGAATTTCCTTTTAAGAATTCCGGACGGAAAATCTGCAGTGTTTTACAGTAGCAGCAAAGTGGATGAGATTTTAACAAATCTCATCCACATGCCGCGAAAAATTTCTCCACGAAAATTGACAGCATATCAATATATGTTGCCTATTTTCACCGCAAATTTCACTCCTTTCAATGAGAAAGGTGAAATTTGTTGTGAAAACCACAACAAAATCCGCCGCAAAATCCACGTGTTACATAGTTACATAGTTACATAGTTACATAGTTAGTACGGCTGAAAAAAGACACATGTCCATCAAGTCCAACCAAGGGAAGGGAAAAGGGAAGGAAAAATTTCTACACATAGGAGCTAATATTTTTTTGTTCTAGGAAATTATCTAACCCTTTTTTAAAGCCATCTACTGTCCCTGCTGTGACCAGCTCCTGCGGTAGGCTATTCCATAAATTCACCGTTCTTACTGTAAAGAAGCCTTGTCGCCTCTGCAGCTTGAACCTTTTTTTCTCCAGACGGAGGGAGTGCCCCCTTGTTTTTTGAGGGGGTTTTACAAGGAACAGGATATCACCATATTTTTTGTATGTGCCATTAATATATTTATATAAGTTAATCATGTCCCCCCTTAGTCGTCTTTTTTCAAGGCTAAATAGGTTTAATTCTTTCAATCTTTTCTCATAACTTAAATTCTCCATGCCCCTTATTAGCTTCGTTGCTCTTCTTTGTATTTTTTCCAACTCCAGGGCATCCTTTCTATGAACTGGAGCCCAGAACTGAACTGCATATTCTAGATGGGGCCTCACTAATGCTTTGTAAAGTGGCAATATTACATCTCTGTCCCGCGAGTCCATGCCTCTTTTAATACACGACAATATCTTGCTGGCCTTTGAAGCAGCTGATTGACACTGCATGCTGTTATTGAGTTTATGATTTACAAGAACACCCAGATCCTTCTCAACAAGTGAATCCGCCAGTGTAGCTCCCCCTAGGACATATGATGCATGCAGGTTGTTGGTACCCAGATGCATAACTTTACATTTATCTACATTAAACTTCATCTGCCAAGTGGACGCCCAAACACTTAGTTTGTTTAAATCTGCCTGTAATTCATGAACATCTTCCATAGTCTGAACTATATTACATAGCTTGGTGTCATCTGCAAAAATAGAAATAGTGCTATTAATCCCATCCTCTATATCATTAATAAATAAGTTGAATAATAGTGGTCCCAGCACTGAACCCTGGGGTACACCACTTATAACCGGGGACCATTCAGAGTAGGACTCATTGACCACAGCTCTCTGGATACGGTCCTTGAGCCAATTCTCAATCCAATTACAAACTATATTTTCTAAACCTATAGTCCGTAATTTACCCATTAGGCGTCTATGGGGGACAGTGTCAAATGCCTTTGCAAAGTCCAAAAACACTAAATCCACAGCGGCCCCTCTGTCTAGACTTCTGCTTACCTCTTCATAAAAACAGATTAGGTTAGTTTGACAACTTCTGTCCTTAGTAAAACCATGCTGGCTGTCACTTATAATGCTATTTATTGTCACATAATCCTGTATATAGTCCCTCAATAGCCCCTCAAACATTTTCCCCACGATGGATGTTAAGCTTACTGGTCTATAATTACCCGGGGAAGACCTAGAGCCCTTTTTGAAAATAGGCACCACATTTGCCCTGCGCCAGTCCCTTGGCACTATACCAGTCACTAGAGATTCTCTGAATATTATGAAAAGGGGGACAGAAATAACTGAACTAAGCTCTTTAAGAATTCTAGGGTGTAACCCATCTGGTCCCGGAGCCTTGTGCACATTTATTTTATTTAATTTAGCTTGGACCATCTCTACATTCATCCAATTCAGTATATCAGCCGATATATTAACAGCACTGGCACCGGCTACATCAGCTGCTCTTTCTTCAGTTGTATATACAGAGCTAAAGAACCCATTTAGTAACTCTGCCTTCTCTTGATCCCCTGTGATCAACTCCCCATTACCATTATCTAGGGGTCCTACATGTTCAGACCTTGGCTTTTTTGCATTTATATGCTTGAAGAATTTTTTAGGATTTGTTTTACTATCCTTGGCCACCTGCCTTTCATTTTGTATTTTTGCTAATTTGATTACATTTTTACAGATTTTATTAAGCTCTTTATATTTTACAAAGGCTACAGCTGTACCCTCAGATTTGTATTTTTTAAATGCCCTTTTTTTGTCATGTATTGCCCCTTTCACAGAAGGTGTAAGCCACGTGGGGTTTAATTTGAGTCGTTTATACTTATTACCTGTAGGAATAAATTTTGCACTATAATAACTCAAAGTAGATTTGAAAATCTCCCATTTATCATTTGTTCCATTATTTGACATTAGTTCTTCCCAGTCTATATCCTGAATTGCAGCCCTCATCCTGGGGAAATTGGCTTTCTTAAAATTAAATGTTTTTGCCCTCCCAGCCTGCGTTTGTTTTTTACAGTATAGGTAAAATGTAACTATATTATGATCACTGTTACCGAGGTTTTCACGAACATTGACATTCCCAACAAGATCTGCATTATTAGAAATGACCAGATCCAACAGAGCTTCACCTCTAGTCGGGTCTTCCACAAACTGGCCCATAAAATTTTCCTGCAACAGGTTGAGGAAATGTCTCCCATGTTACATGCATAGTTTGTTGCGTTGTAAAACGTTGTGGATTTGCATCGAATCCTACGTGCTGGTCGTGTTTATTGACATACTTTGCCAGTGGGGAGAATGCAAAATTCTGGTAACTCACCAGTATTGGAGCCTGGATACCCAGTATTTTTTTCCCAGTGTTCTACTTTAATAGTGGACCTTAGTGGCAATGTGGCACAGTTCTTAGCTATTAAAAAACTATGCACATATCAAGATGCAGGAAGGCACTATAATAGAGACATACTTCTTAGGTATGTGTTGTGGCATAATAAAATTCAAGTGTTAAAATGTAATTAATCTATATCGAAATATAAAAAGTAGTTGACCAACACAAGTGCATTAACCCCTTTAGGACCAGCCTGTCTTTAGGACCAAGCATGTTTTTGTTTATTTCATTGTCGCATTCCGAGAGCCATAAACGGTTTTATTTTTTCCATTGTTATAACACACTAATTTTAGGTTACATGTAGATTATAATCTTTTTCGGGGGGTAATTGCAAAAACAGCAATTCCGCCAATGTTATTTTTGCGATTTATATTTACGCCTTTCACCCTGCATCATGATTAACTTGTTAGCTTTATTCTATTAGTCGGTATGATGACGGCGATATGAAATACGTATAGTGTTTTTTTATGTTGTAATACTTTTGCAGAATAGTAGCAAATTTCATGGAAAAATCGTTTTCATGTAACCACATTCCAAGAGCTATAACTTTTAGATTTTTCCATCGATATAGCCGTATTTTACATATTTGCCAAATTAAACCATTTATTATTTCTAACAGTGAACACCCTGTTAAACCCTTTAGATTCTGTGGTCGCTATTGACCGCAGCATCTAAGGGGTTTTTAAAAAGCCAGGATCTGAGTTATCTCCAAACCCAGGCATTGCAGCAGGCTTTCACCATTAAATACAGTCAGCACCCGCTGCAGATGGTGCGGGCACAGCTTCAGTGCATGTGCCATTACCATGATGTAACTGTACGTTGCGGTGTGGGTAGTTAGTTCTCAATACGACGTTACGTTCTGTCATGGTGTGATTAGGGGTTAACAATAAATGGAAAACTTTCAGGGAGATATTCTTTAATGGAGCCAAAATTTCTTATGTTAGTTGCTTAGCAAATAACCACAGATATCTGTTCCAATCATGTGCAGTATTATTACTTTGCAGATATGCCTGACTGAACCCTCCTAAGGGATTTTAAACCTCCCATAGATTAATTTTTTAAGCAGATTGGAGAATATGGCAGAAAGCAGAGGCTGGCATTCTGGAGTGGCATGTCAGGTGGATCATAGACAAAGCAAGAGCAAAGTATGGCCGCCGCAGCAGCAGCAGCTGGCACTCTCGAGTAGCATCACATCACTGAAACAATTGTTTTTCATTACATATAAACAAAAAAGATTAGAAATTATTTGTTAGCATGGCCAAAACCATGGAATTTAGACAAAATTACATGATCCACTGGGGCAGCAATGTAAATGAATAAGGTAAAACTTTATTAATATTTGGCAACAAAAATGCAAAAGAGGTTATTAAAAGACTCTTTATAAATGGTTCATTTGGGTTGCTGTAATGTGTAACCTTAAAAGGGTTGTTCACTATTATTAAATGTTTCTGTTAACCCCCCAATGACCGGTCCTGAAAAGGCCTTAATGACCAGCAACATTTTTTAGTTTTTGCCTCTTTGCCTTTCAGCAGCCATAACTTTTTATTTTTTCATTGACGTGGCTATATGAGGCCTTGAATGTGTAGGTTTTTCGTTTGTATTTAATGTAGGGGCAATAAATTTTATGCAAAATAATGCCTTTTTTTCATGGGACTTTTTTTTTAAATTTATTTATTTTTTTGTTACTTTTTTTAATCCCATTAAGGGATAATTTTACTTACAAGTTTATATTTTACTTGTAATGTATTAGCATACTGCTGTATGCTAATATATTACACTGTGTCACTATGACACAGGCTGCTGTTAGGGTAGCACATAGTGTGCCCGAACAGCAGGCAAACTGAACAGACAGCCCTGGGGTCCTTTCTAGGTCCACAGCAGGCTGACTGCAGAAGGATTCCCCGGTCTTTGATCACATTACCGGGTTTCTGGTGACACGATCAAAGAGGGGAGCTCCCTTTGATCATGCCGCGGTGATCAAAGAGTTAAACATCTGGGTTCAGAATCTTTTTCGACGCCAGCAGTATTTAGCAGGCTGCTCTAAGATCAGGAGCTGTAAGTTACAGCTCCTGCTTAGAGGATGAGCGCTTACAGGAGCGCTCATCAGCCTCCTCTACATCGACGCCAAAAGACGTCGCTGTAGACGAAGCACCTGCACCTCCTGCCGTTAAAAGATGGTGGGCGGTCGTTAAGGAGTTAAAACCTGAAATACATATTTTTTCAATTCAAATAATTTATCAAAATGCTCCAGGGTCTAGATATTGCTATTACGTACTTATCTTTTGATTCCCTCCTCAGAATGTCCACCTTATGTGCCCAGAGCTGGTGGTCAGACATACCAAGTAGTTCAGTCCCGCTGCCCAAATCTTCTTGTACACAGACGGGGTAGTTATTCCTACTATTATGCAGGCTAGCCAATAAGAATCGGCTCACTGTAAGCGGCTTCTCCCTACTGCCACTGAACACATGAAGTGGACATTCTATGAGTTGAATCAAAAGAACATCAGGGGACACCTTAACAACTTTTATCAATTATTCCAATTGAAAAATTGGTACGCTTTGCATGATCGAAAAGAAAAATGATGGAACAAACCCAATCACTATTTATTCATTCAAAAAGTTCAGATTATACAAATTCTCTGTTGCTAGTGTAAAGATCAATTTCAAATTAACAACAATAATACAAAATATTTGATAAAAACGAAACAGAAACCAGTATAATTCAAGTAAATAATAAATTGTACCATGACCAATAAAAAAAACAACATTCATTTTCAGCACAGATGTCTTTTTAATTGAAAGAGTATGTTCATGGCATGGTTGCCTGGGAACTGCAATTCACAGATAGAAGAAGAAATCCTAATCCATTATCATGGCTGTAGAAGAAAAGTAGGTGAAGAATTCATTACTGGAGCTAAATAGGTGATGTGCACTGATGTCCAGAGCCATGATCTTTTAATGTATTTCTAAATTTGATGTATTAGTTCAATTTAGAAAGATTTCACTAGGTCAAGTCATTGACAGTAGAGAGATTGCGTATAAATGCATACATCTACAACTGTATCATTTTCCATTTATAATATGAATCTCAAACATAATAGCTTAGGCATGGGATATGTGAACTGATAAGTTCTCGCATCGACCTGAGATTCAGCAAATTTTTTATTTACCTGGTTTAAGAAAAGAAGATCTAAAAATCACAGCTTTGACTTTTTCTTTACTTATGTAAACATCATTTAGCTACTGTAGCAGAATGACATATCACTCAAATTATTATATTCAAATTAAAAGGGATTTTCATATTTACTAGGATGTGGGGGGTTGTTCTGTAAAGCAAATTAAAAACTAATTTTATAAAGCCAATTTAGGCCCGTAAAATATTCTATAGAAAGAAAGGTTATGTGCTACTATAACTTTAAAATGCATCTGTACATAATATTTAAAGGGGTTGTCCAGGCAAACTTTTTCATACTGATGACATATCCACAGGATAGGTCATCAGTATATAATCATGGGGGTCCGACACCTGGACCCTGCACCGATCAGCTGTTCCGACACCCGGAGGCAGCCGAAGATATGCAGGGATCGGTGCCGGAGGCACGACCGCTATACTGTGACCGGAGCCATCTGACCTGGCACTGACCCTGCAAAGCTACCTGCACTCAGAAGCAGCTGGAACAGCTGATTGGTGCGGGGTCCGGGTGTCAGACCACCTCCGTTCATATACTGATAACCTATCCTGTGGATATGTCATCAGTATGAAAAAAACGCCCCCTGCCTGGACAATCCCTTAAAAAGCTATGTACACCTTTGAATGTCAATGTATTTTTTGATTCTGTATTTTTATTACTTTTTATGATACGGCTTCTATGTGTCCTGTATACATAGAAGCTGTATCTTTCTCTCTCAGCTGAGTTCATCAGTTAAGCTGAACTGACGGCTTGACTGAGAGCGGGTCCTCTGTGTTTCTGACAAACAGGATCCAGCTAATATTGATCACATCTAACTACTATGCCTGTCAGTGTAAAACTGTCTCTGGCAGGGTTTAATAGGCATACTGTACACCGATAGCAGACCTAGGGACCTCTGTTAGGAACCTGGCTGCCATGGAAACCATGAGAATTCCGCAATCGCATTGCAGGGGCACCGCTGGGGTGACACAGGAAGCTCCCTCCCTATAAAACCACTTAGATGCAGTGGTTGCTATTGACCATGTAAGGGGTTATCGGAGCTAACTCCAATCTTGCTCATTAGACCAGGAGCCCAGCTGTCTTTAGAAAGCCTGACACCCACTCTAGCTGGCATGGGGCACCGGGCTTATGACACAGCATTGTGAGAAGGTGATTCTGTTGCATAAGAACCATTATTAGCTGGCGTAAAAAGGCGTATGGGTGGTTAAAAGGCACTGGCCTAAGACTGCCATCACCTAACAAGAAGATGTCATCTGAAATATACATTTGCTCCTTAAGAAATGGATAATAATCTTTTTGTTCAAAATAATTTCTGGGCTGTCCATGTATTTTTGACGTATAGAATAAGAGAAAGTTTTTGTGTTAGCTACCAGTTGACTTTGAATTCAAAGTTACTTTATGTGCACCTAACAAGAAGAAAATCTGTACTTTCCCTACTGGAGGAAAAATCAGATGGATGCAATGTAGTTATAATTGAGGTTTCATAATCTAAATAGAGGCCAGTGACTTGGGAGGAGAAGAAGAAGAAGAAGAAGTCTAGAAGATCCCTAGTTACATTAGGGGCATACATGGGAATGAGACTTATGACTTAGGAGAAAAAGCACTTTCCAGTCTAGAAGGTTCTTAGTAATCTATGGGGGCTACATGGGGATAAGACCTTTTACTTAGAAGAAGCACTTTTCAGTCTAGAAGGTCCTTAGTAATTTCATGGGGGTACTTGGAGATAAGACCTTTGACATGGAAGAAACACTTTCTAGTCTAGAAGGTCCCCAGTAAATTCAGGGACGGTACATGGGTATGAGACATGTGACTTGGGAGAAAAAGCACTTTTCAGTCTAGAAGAAACGTAGTAAACTCTGGGGAGGGGGGTGTACATGGGGATGAGGACTTTGACTTTCCATTTTAAAAGGTCCCTAGTAAACTCAGGTCTGTACATTGGAGGGGGACTACTTCGTTAATACAGGAAGAAGCTTTATCATAAACAGAGTGGAATCTTTCTCTCGCTTTTGATACAGCAAGTGCTCCCTGTCCTGTTTGGCATCACCCACTTGCACTGAAGTTGCTCCGCGAAGCATTTCCCCCTCACCAGTCGAGAGAGCATCTGTCTGGATCTATTAGGCTGTCCATTTTTTATACTGGACAGATGGCACAGCCTGCTGCACTATTCTAGCTGATGGCAGCCTGACAGAAGCCATGATTCGAATGTGAACATATCTCTATTTGTACAGTATGGCAGTATTACATATGAGTACATTACATTTTTTATGGGATTATATATGGGTACATTATTATAGCATTATCTAGCATCAGTATATGGTGATTAATTTTAGAACAAGGACATTAAATTGAGTACTTTAACCCCTTAATGACCGCCAATATGCCTTTTCACGGCGCTGTGTCATAAGCCCAGCACGGGTGTTCTGCTCTAATGGGCGGGATAAATTTCAACATCGATCTCATCCGTTTAACGCCTTAGATGCGGCGCTCAATAGCGAGTGCCGCATCCAAGTGGTTTTGGAGGGAGGGTGCTCCCTCTCTTACCCCACCGGCACTCTGCAAAGGCAGTCGCAGGGTGCCGATGGCTTCTGTGGCAGCCGGGGGCCTAAGAAAGGCCCCAGGTCTGCCTGTTGAGGATGCCTGCTAGGCCATGCCTGAGGCATGGCCTAGCAGGTGCCTTGCAGTTTTACACTGACAGGCAATAATACACTGCATTACAGAAGTATTGCAGTGTATTACAAAAGCGATCAGAAGATCGCATAGTGAAGCCCCCTAGTGGGACTAAAAATAAAGATAACAAAAAGTTTAATAAAGTTTATAATAAATAAATAAAAATCCCAAATAATAAAAATTAAAAACCCACTTTTTCCCTTATAAAATACTTTAATATGAAAAAACAAATAAAATATTAAAACATTACACATATTTGGTATAGCCGCGTCCGTAACGACCCCACCTATAAAGCTATTATGTTATTTAACAAGCACGGTATGTCGATGCAAAAATAAAAATGGTATAGCTCTTGGAATGCAACGATGGAAAACCGTAAAAATTAGCTTGGTCATTAAAGTGCATTCGAGCAATAGGGTGTACAGGAGCACTTCATCTTCAGCGGCTGTCAGCTGTTATACACGGCTGACATCCCGCTGCAACGGTGGTGATGGCAGTTACCGCCGTTTAACTCCTTCAATGCGGCTGTCAATGGCGTCCGCCGCATTGAAGTGGTTGACAGAGGGAGGGGGCTCTCTCTGTGCCTTCCGGCTCCACCCCTCCCGCCATGGATCGTGGGTGGTGATGGTTGCTATGGCAACCAGGAAGCCGTTGCTAGGCTTCCTGGTTGCCCAGGTACGGAAGCCTATTAGGTCCGGCACGAGGCCGGACCTAATACGCTAACTGTCAGTTGAAGAATGACAGTTGCAAAACACTGCACTACATAAGTAGTGCAGTGTATTGTACCGGGGATCAGAAGACCAGATCTTCAAGTCCCCAAGTCAGTGTAAAAAAGAGTGAAATAGTTTAAAAAAAATGCTAAAGAAAAATAAATAATAAAAGTTTTAACTAATAAAAACAATATTCACCCTGTTTCCCTGATCAACTCCTTTATAATTAGAGAAAAATGAAAAAATCTATACATAATAGGTATCGCCGCGTTCGGAACGGCCTGATCTATAAAAGTATCACTTTATTTTTACCGCATGGTGAACACCGTAATTTTTTTTTATAAAAAACAATGACACCATTTTTTTTTGGTCATCTTGTCTAAAAAACAAATGTAATAAAAAGTGATCAAAAAGTCGCAGGTAACCCAGAATGGTACCAATAGAAACTACAGTTCATCACGCATAAAACAAGTCCTCCCGCAGCGATATCAACTAAAAAATAAAAAAGTTATGGCTGTCAGAAAATGGCGACACTAAAACATATTTGTTTTTTTTTTTAGAAAAGAGTATTTTTATTGTGGGAACGTAATGAAACGTAAAAAAACGATATAAATTTGGTGTCGCCGGAATCGTATCGACCCGCAGAATAAAGATAACATGTTGTTTATACTGCACGGTGAACACTGTAAAACAAAAACAACGTACTAGCATTGCTGTTTTTTGGTTTCCTCATCTCCCAAAAAATTGAATAAATAGTGATAAAAAAAAAATCGCATGTACCCCAAAATGGAACCAATAAAAATTACAGCTCGTTCCACAAAAAACAAGCCATCACACAGCTCCGTCAACAGAAAAATAACACGTTATGACTCTCAGAACTCAATGGTGCAAAATAACGGCCCAGACTAATTTTTTAGGTCCAGTAAAATTTCACTAAATACCCTACATCGTCATTTGCTGGACCCCACAGGTGAACCCTGTAGATGCAGCGGAGATGGGGAAACTTTAGGGCCTTGTGCTGCTTATAGGGCTAGTGAAGAAGTCAAAGATTAGGCAATACTGGGGCGCAGATATTTTGTATGATACCCAATAAACCCGGCCGGTGCATAAAGGATTGGTTCAAAGCGTATCACACCAATCCATGGATTATTCATTCACCCGATTATTACATCATCCTATTATGACCTGTTGCACTCTGCCCAGTTTACATATACCCTGATGTACTCCGCCCAGCTTACATATACCCTGATGTACTCCACCCATCTTACATATGCCCCCACATTATAAGTTGAAATACCAGTAAAACACCATGCAAAATCTGTGCTTTAAAAGCCAAATGATGGTCCAACTGAGCCTGGCAGTGTGCCCAAATGGCAATTTATGACCACATATGGGGTATTACTGTATTCTGGAGAACCCGCTTAACAATTTATGGGGTGTGTGTCTACGGTGGCACAAGCTGGGCACAACACATTGGGCAATGAAATGGCATATCTGTGGAAAATGGCAATTTTCAATCTGCAACATCTATTGTGTACTCATTTTTACAAAACACTTGTGGGGTCAAAATGCTCACTACACCCTTAGATAAATTCTTTGAGGGATCTAGTTTCCAAAATGGGGTAATTTTTTGGGGGTTCCACTGTACTGGTACGATAGCTCAATGCAACATGGTGTCAAAAAACGAATCTTGTAAAATCTCCACTCCAAATACTAAATGCTGCTCCTTCCCTTTAGAGCCTTGCTGTGTGTCCAAATAGCAGTTTATGACCATGTGTGGGGTATTGCCTTACTCTGGAGAGAATGCTTTATGAACGTTGAGGTGCTTTTCTCCTATAGGCTTTGTGAAAATGCAAAATTTTGGGCTAGAACTACATCTTTTCGCAAAAAAAATGCTAACTTTTTTTATTTTCACATCCCAATTCTAACAAATTCAGCAAAAACCTGTGTGGTCAAAATGCTCACTACACCCCTAGATTAATTCCTCAAGGGGTGTAGTTTACCAAATGGAGTCACATTTCAGGGGTTCTTACTGTACTGGTACCTCAGGGGCTTTGTAAATGCAACGTAGCGCCCAGGAATCAATTCTGCAAAATGTGCGCTCCAACTGCCAAATGGCGCTTCTTCCCTTGTATCCTGCCGTGTATCCAAACAGCAGTTTATGACTGTGAAGGATGGAGTGGACAGAAGTTAATGTTTATAATAATTTTCTTTCTTTAATAAAATCTAGACTTAGGAGTTGTGTACATAATTGTGATGAAGCAATAGTAGGATTAGATAAGTATACGTGTACCAGACTCTGTGTGGTGTGATTCCTTTCGTACGAACTCAGCGTATTATCCCTGCCGGTTGAGACTGATTAGTACCCGAACATTTGGCGCCCAACGTGGGGCCCGACTCGAGGGACAAGCCGTGTCCGTGATCGACGACCCCCAGACGCCTCAACATCGAATCGCCAGCCACGCTCCCAGGAAGTCTGATCAGCTTCAAATAAAACACGGTAAGGTTAAGTTCATGTTTATGAATATTGGCTCTTATTCGTGTGGGAGAGTGAGCAGGTGATAAGGTACCGAGGTATTTGTAGTCGATCCCGGCCACACTCTCAGCGACAGAGAGTTGACCCGCTGTGTGGCTCCAAGAATCATAGTATAGATAGTTGCGTCTCGCCGGCATAGGTGATAAGTATAAGTGTAATAATTCAATTAGTCGCAGGGTATAGTTTGATACCATTAAGACGACAGAGACAGACAGTCAGTTATAATTGTGTTCAGAAACATCGAGAATAAGGTTTCATTCTCAGGACGGTGTTAGATATAGAACAGTATGTTTAATTTGTTTAAAACAAAGAGACAGGCAAAGGAAGGTGGTCCATTAACCGCAAAAGAGATAGTAGAAAAAAGAGAAGGCAAGAAGAATGTAGAAAATAGTAAGAAAGTTATGCACATATGTGGCATATTTATAGATGGAAGGTTACAACCAGGAGAATGGGCTGCAGCTCTTAGGGAAAACAAGGGAAGATTAAGTGACGAAGGAAAGTTAGATGAAGCATTAGCTTGGCAAAGAACAGCCATAGCCATAACTAAAGACAAGTTTACTGAGCAAGAAATACGAGACAGAAAGGGTAAAATCATCAAATATGTGTATTACAAAGAACGTGTCCAGCCACCGCCCTATAATGGCGATGGTGGAATTCTAACTGCGTGGGAGTGTCCCAGTTGTGGTCAACAGAACCCGCCCCAAGTTGAATATTGTGTATCATGTCACTTTCCACGCCCCGATCCTCCCATATATGCCACGCCTTCGGCACCACTCCCCGCCCCAGGAGGCCATCTTGGTACACCTAAACCTGTTGTTCCGTTATATCCGGTACTCACACAAGAAGGTGGATTTTATAAGCCCCCTCCGGAGGATAAGGTCACAGCTGACGTTCCTCTAATGCCAGTGACCACCCGTAGCGCCAACCCCCTTATATCCACTACACCCATCGCCCATCAATTAGCAGCCAGAAGGAGATGTATCCATCCTAATGATGATGCCCAATCCGAACATTCGGAGGGAGAATGGGGGGAAGAGATTACAATTACAATCCCGCCTGCTATACCTCCTTCACAGTCACCGCCTCCCCCTAGTCGTCCGCTACCCCTCCCTCTGGCTGTACGGCCACCCGTGGCCCCCCGACCACAATTCCCAGAATGGCCAGCGCCACCCCCTGAATCCTTTCCGGAACAATGGAATCCCCAAATACAGCGTATGATATGGGAAGGGAATTAACTTTTAACAGTGGGACACGGGAATATGGTCACCCAAAGGGTAGACGCCATAGTGAACGCTGCCAATATGAATCTACAACATAGGGGTGGATTGGCAAGAGCCATCATTGAACATGGCGGTGCTTCCATTCAATCCGATTGTGATGACATTGTCCAGCTTTTAGGGCCACTCCCAACAGGACGCGCTGTCCTCACGGGTCCGGGCCTTCTCCCCTGTAAAGTTATTATTCATGCAGTAGGGCCCCTGTACAACCCTGCTAAACACTCCGAATGTGTAGCCTTGTTAAAACAAAGTGTCTGTTCAGTGCTTGACCTTGTTGAAAATAAAGTTTTCACTACGTTGGCCCTGCCCCTCCTTGGTGCAGGCATATTTGGATTTCCCCTCTATCAGTGTGCCGAGACTATAATCACCACAATAAAAGAACACGCCCCCGTGCGCTCCATTCAAGAAATCCGAATCGTTAGTACTGACCCCTCAGCGATAGCGGCCGCAGTAACTGCCCTTAAATCCCCATTTTCGCCATCTCTACCCGTAGACCCTCCTTCTAATCCCTGTGATACTCCAGTTCTAGCCCACGAACCTACCTCCCCCGAATGTCCTAAACCTGGTGTCTTGACCCGAGCATCCCCGGTCCCCCTTCTCAATCACCTACCCCCAACGACCTATGCCCCGTTCACCCCACCCCAAGTCCAAAGCATATGTGCAATCCTAGAAGACCCAGAGAAAAATCCTATGGGATTTTACCGAAAGCTACGCCAAGTGCAGCAAACTTATTCCCCCACTTGGAAAGATTTGCTACACGTATCCAGTATTAAAGCCGGGGATAGGTTCTGGCCAATCATTAGCTCCGCTCTAGACACCGATAGAGTAGGTGACGACTGTACGTACCACTCCGGTGTTGAATTCACCCGCCAAATAAAAGCCTGGGCGCAGGACAGAATTGGGGACTCTACCACCAATATATCCGATTGTACTCAGGAAGAGAAAGAATCTGTCGAGAAGTTTTTTACACGTATCCAAATGCTGTTTCAAGACCAAGGATATGACATGCAGAAGAAAGTACAGAAGACGCTTCTCGTATCATCCTTCGTTACAGGACTCAGAGATCCTGTAAAAACCAAACTTTGCACCACCCGCCCAGAATACCCCGACATGGAACCCCGTCAAGTTCTTCTCATTGCCAAGGCTATAGATAGACAACTACAAGCTTCCTTGCAACACCCGACACCCAAGCCCGGACCCCTTATGCTTGCGGACATCGGTCCCCATCCCTTTTCGTCAGTACCTACCCCTATGTATACTCATCCACCACCACAATTTCCTCGCCCATCATTACAGAATTACCCATATTTGCAGGAACATCGCCCCTGACCCCGAAGACGGGATGATATCGTTTGTTACAATTGTGGGCGACCAGGACATTTCCGTAGCCAATGCCGTTCTCCTAGAGAAACTCAAGACACAAGCCGCAACCATCCCCCACCACCTAGGTATCCTCGTCCACCTCCAACCTTTAACGGACCAGATAGGCATCCACCACTACAGCCAGACAGACCATAGGATAAAGGCAAGCCCGCAGAACTCATGGCCCTAACCAACCCCCGTATTGGACCCATTTCCTCCGTCTATCTCACTGTAGACGGCCATGAGCTTCCTTTTCTAGTAGACACGGGTGCAGCCACCTCCGTAATCAAGACTTCTAACCTACCCTCCTCCTGTGCTCTTTCTGAAGACTTTCTTTCCTGCGTTGGAGTCGATGGAGTCGCCACTACGTCACGTCTTACGCAGCCTCTACCTATTGGGAAAAGTCAGAAATACGTCTCTCAATTTATAGTGTCAAAGACTTGCCCATTAAACCTTTTAGGAGCCGACCTCTTACACAAGCTCAAAGCCCATATTATATACGATAAATTGGGAATGCACCTTTCTACCAGTATCTCTCTTACGGACGAAGATACCTGTCTCCTCCGAACTGTACCGTTGTTTTTATCTCAACCGGCACCACACTCCTCAACCCCGGATATTCCACCGGATGTAGCCAGTTCTTTACCCCCCTCCCTCTGGTCTACCGGACCTGACGATATAGGCAAGCTACCTGTCCCTCCTGTCCGTGTTTTTCTCAAAGATCCTACGGTGCCCCCGCCTCGTATTCCCCAATACCCCTTACGTCGTGACCAAGAAACATCTCTGCAGCTACAAATCCAAGCCCTTCTGGACAAAGGTGCGCTAGTCCAGTGTATTTCACCAGCCAACACTCCACTTTTTCCTGTCAAAAAGAAATCAATACCGGGTTCCCCTACTGTTTATAGATTAGTTCAAGACTTACGCGCTATCAATGCAGTAACTATCATGGAAACTCCAGTGGTGCCTAACCCACACACGCTCCTCAGTGACATTCCCCCTTCACATTCGTCCTTCACCGTTATTGACCTAGCCAATGCATTTTTCAGTGTACCATTACATCAAGACTCCCAGTATCTTTTCGCTTTCACTCATCAAGGCGCCCAGTACACTTGGACTGTCATGCCTCAAGGTGCGCAGAACTCCCCAAATCACTTCACTCAAGCCCTCACGTCTTCTCTTCTACCATGGATAGCTGCACATCCGGAAGCCACCCTTCTCCAATATGTCGACGACTTACTCCTATCAGCACCAAACACCTCCTTGTGTTCAGTTCTCTCTCTAAGTCTTCTCACATTTCTCGCACAAATTAACTGCAAAATCTCCAAAAAGAAACTGCAATGGTGTGCCCCCAAAGTTATCTTTCTAGGACACTGTATTTCACAAGGATCACGACATCTCACCTCGGAACGAGTCTCTACTATTCTTGCCATACCTCTCCCTACTGGCCTTACGCAATTGCAGGCCTTTTTAGGAATGGTAACCTACTGTCGACAATGGATTCCCAACGCATCTCAACTCATGCATCCTCTATACGCCTGCGTTTCTGATCCCTCCTGGATGCCCAATCTCCCCCTTATTGCTGTACAATCGTTCCGTGAACTACAACATATCATTTCTACAGCCCCAGCCCTGGGCATCCCCAATTACCAACTACCTTTCCAACTATACATCTCTGAAAACCAAGGCCATGCATCTGCTGTCCTCACTCAAACACATGGAGGAAAACCTAGACCTATTGGGTACTTCTCGGCGAAACTGGACCCTGTATCGCAAGCCGCACCCATGTGCCTATGAGCTGTGCTGGCTGCACAGATATTACTGGACAAAACATCACCCTTTATTCTCGGACATCCAGTCACCATTTTAGCTCCACATGACTTATCCGCAATCATACTTCAAAGTCAACAAAAACAACTTTCCTTACAACGACGTATGCGTCTTCAATGTTCTCTTCTCCTTCCAGACAACGTCACTTTACAGCGCTGCCATACGCTCAATCCGGCCACCCTTCTGCCCCTTGTAAGGGGGGATCAAGACCAAGAACCCCATACGGAATCAGATCATGCACAATCTCATGACTGCTTACAACTTATGCAGCAGCAAGCAACATCTCCCTCCACGGTATCTGACACTCCACTTGACAACCCGGACCTCATTCTTTTCACTGATGGATCACGTTATGCTGATGAACAAGGTAAATTCCACACTGGATACGCTGTGGTATCACTGCACGAAACCATCCGAGCAGGCCGGATGCCACCCCACAAATCTGCACAAGAAGCTGAATTAAAAGCCCTCACAGAGGCATGCCACAAAGCGGCCAACCACACAGCTAACATATATACGGATTCCAGATACGCCTTCGGTGTGGCTCACGACTTTGGACAGATCTGGGCAATCAGAGGTTTTGCAACAGCTGCTGGTACCCCAATCAGGCATGCGCAAGCTGTGGCTGAATTACTTGAAGCCTTGACTCGTCCAGAAAAAGTGGCCATACTCAAGACCAAAGCCCATGGAAAAGCCCAAACAGAAGAAGCACAAGGAAATAAGCTGGCAGACGAGACGGCAAAATGGGCAGCAACTTACGGAAAAGAGTCAGAAGGGAGTCCGGATCAAACAAGCTACCTCCAGATTATGACTAGGTCGCAGGCCAGAGAACAGATACCAAATGTGGAAGGGACCGACGCCATCAACCAAGTTACCATCTTCCAGAACAATAGTACCCCTGAGGACAGACAGCAATGGCAGACGGAAGGAGCAAGTGTGGATAAACAAGGAATATGGAGAAAGGACAAACGAGTTGTCCTCCCGAGAGCCCTGTACCCAGCAATTGTACAGTGGGCACACGGTCCTACCCACCGAGGGAAAAACCAGATGGTAACGGCAATCAACAAACTATACCTGGCCCCAGGAATATCCACCCCTGTCACCCAGTATTGCCGGACATGCATAATCTGCAATCGATGCAACCCTGGAAGGACTATGATCACTCCTGCAAAACACCTCGCCAGGACATCCTATCCGTTTCAAAGAATTCAAATAGATCACACACAACTGCCTAAAAGTGGCAAATACGAATATCTACTAGTGGTAATCGATATGTTTTTAGGATGGCCCGAGGCTTACCCGGTCACCAATATGACAGCCAGGACTACTGCAAAGAAACTTATGAAGGAAGTAATATGCAGATTCGGAATTCCAGAAGTAATAGAAAGCGATCAAGGACCAGCCTTTACTGCAGATATCACATCGGCAATTTGGAAATTAGTCGGGGCTGATCTAGGACTACATACTCCATACCATCCTCAAAGTAGCGGGAAAGTAGAAAGACTTAATGGTACCCTAAAAAACAAACTTTTGAAAGCCAGCCAAGAACTGAACATGGCATGGCCAGAACTATTACCTATAGCATTATACTCGGTTAGGAACACCCCTAAAGCCCCTACAGGATTGACGCCTTATGAAATACTATTTGGTGGTCCCCCAAGGTTAGGCCACTACTACCCCCAGCAGCTTAGCATGGGAAATGACAATCTAGTGAACTTTGTAATTGCATTATGTAAGGAACTGACAATAACACATTCTGCAGTATACTCCTCTTTTCCAGATCCGGAAGCAGATACTACCACCCACGACATTAAACCTGGAGAATTTGTGGTAGTCAAGAAGCATGTCCGAGGATCTCTAGAATCACGATTCGAGGGCCCATACCAAGTCATACTGACCACCCCTACCGCTGTGAAAGTTGAGGGTCGCCCTACTTGGATTCACGCTTCCCATTGCAAACGAGTGGAAGTTCCGAAATGATCCAGTATATCCTTTTGTGTGGTACAGCATGGGTAGTAACCGGACAGGTAGCGGTCACTAAGATCGACGATATGACTGTCCTCTGGTTTAATTCAAGCAACACCCATGTAGCCACTTACACATTCGATTATTGTCAAATAATAGACTGTAACCATAGACAGTGGGAACACGGGTTGAACTATGATTGGGGAAGACACTGGATCAAAACCATAGGAGAAGGAGAACAATATATATGTGTTACGGATGATAATTGGGGAACTCAGGGTAAATACTGGGGCTCCGTGGGATGGAACACTGGAAGAGATTGGGGATATCAACCCCCTAGCGCTTTAAACAAAAAGGATGATAGCGGAAAATCTCTAATAACTAGGATGACCCTTACTAAGACCCCATTTCGTAGCCAGTGTCAAAATGTAGGTAGCTGTAATCCACTGATTCTAACTATAGAAAATCCCAAACACACAGATGGGGGACAGTATTGGCTGTCGTCTTATATAGGAAATCCCGGCTATGTGGGACCTGAGGGTCCATTTAGAATTATGGATATGGTAAATTCCACAGAATGGGAAAAATTGATTATTGAACAGCCAAACCCCGTTGCCCCTAGGATCCGAACCATCTCACAAATAGTTGCAATCGCGAACCCAGGATTCGAAGACACTATGGCTATAGAAACTGGATTTGGGGATACAAATCTATGGTTGGAATGGATGAAATATTCCGCCACTAAAGTAAACAAAAGTAATTGCTATGTTTGTGCTGGGGCTAGACCCCATTTAGGTATGGTACCCTTAGAAATCCCAAAACAAATTCAGCCATGTTTTTTTAGTTTATTCACCAATACTACTACTGAACAAAATGAGTGTGAAAATTGGAAGAAAGAATATCCTATCATAACTGAGACCCCCAAGAATCGAGAGGGACTTACTATATACCCCGGGAACTACACCTGTTATGTAAATTATGAGGGAGAAGGGAGATTTGTAGGAAACTTTAGTAACCAGTGGTGTGGGACGTATAGCTCAATAAATGGAAGCCTCCTTCAGAACCAGGTCCAGTCATTAGGGGATATATATTGGATCTGTGGGGACATGAAAATTAGAACTCGGATCGAAGGGAACTGGAAGGGAGAATGCACCCTGGCGAAAGCGATCATGCCTTTTCATATACTCTCTGAGACCCAAGAGACCACCTCTCAAAATAGTCACATATTAACAAGGGAAAAAAGAGATCTGAAAGGAAGTTTTGACCCCCATGTGTATATAGATGCTATAGGAGTCCCAAGGGGGGTCCCAGATGAATTCAAGGCCCGGGATCAGGTAGCAGCTGGATTTGAATCATTAATCCCTATGATCACAGTTAACAAAAATGTAGATTGGATAAATTATATCTATTACAACCAGCAACGGTTTGTTAACTATACTAGGGACGCTTTACAAGGTCTAGCTGACCAGTTAGGACCCACATCTACTATGACTTTCCAGAACCGTATGGCCCTTGATATGATACTAGCAGAAAAAGGAGGCGTTTGTGCCATGATAGGTACTACCTGTTGTACTTTTATTCCAGATAACACAGGACCAAACGGCAAAGTAACCATGGCAATCAAACAGATTGTTTCTTTATCCGAGGAATTAAAACGAAATTCAGGTTTCACAGACCCATGGGATCAGTATTTCTCATGGTTAACCGGATGGCAGAAAATTCTGGCCCAAATTGGGATTGTAATCTTAATTTTTCTAGTGCTTTTCGCAGTTATTGCTTGTTGTGTATTACCATGTATAAAGAAATTAATGACTAAAACTATAACTGAAGTAACTCCCACTTTTATGTTTTCTTCAGAAATTGAAGGACTTTTACCAACTCCATCCATGAAAACAACCACCCTTTATCGAGACTATTGTTCTGAAGATGAATAGATAGTGTAGGGTGTGCACCGACTCTTTAAGTCCAGCTACAAAGGGGGGTCTCCTGATAGGGGAGGCTCGTCTCAAACTGGTGAAAAAATCCTTTTACTCCCCTTTCCCAGAGCACGGACACACAGGTTAAGAAATGAAGAAAATAATGATAAAAGGGGGGACTGTGAAGGATGGAGTGGACAGAAGTTAATGTTTATAATAATTTTCTTTCTTTAATAAAATATAGACTTAGGAGTTGTGTACATAATTGTGATGAAGCAATAGTAGGATTAGATAAGTATACGTGGCAAGATGGCCCCTGAACAGGGACTACGCCCTAATACAATAACAAGTCACTTCCTGGTATGAACGAACTATGAACTATGAAGACATATCTAAAGGACCAGATAAGGGTGAACCTATCCAAGGATGACACAAGTAACAAGAGGCTTATAGTGATACGTGCTTTTATAAAAGTGTGATAACATGTACCCACCCCCAGGAGAAAGGAGATATAGAACAAATGTGTGTAATAAAGCAGTGACGCCTCTCCTGACACTGGATAAGGAGCTTTGTACCAGACTCTGTGTGGTGTGATTCCTTTCGTACGAACTCAGCGTATTATCCCTGCCGGTTGAGACTGATTAGTACCCGAACATGACCACATATGGGGTATTTTCCTACGCTGAAGAATTTGCTTTACAAATGTTATGCTGCTTTTTCTCCTTCATTTGTTGAGAAAATGAAACATTTTGAACTAATGCTATGTCTTATTGGAAAATAATGTAATTTTTCATTTTCACTGCCCATTTCTAATACAATCTATAAGACACCTGTGGGGTCAAAATGCTCACTACATCCCTAGATGAATTCCTCAATGGGTGTAGTTTGCCAAATGGAGTCAGTTTTGGGGAGTTTCCACTGTACTGGTACCTAAGGGGCTTTGCAAAAGTGACATGGTGAAGAAAAACCAATCCAGCAAAATATGCTCTCCAAAAGCCAAATGGCGCTCCTTCCCTTCTGAGCCCTAATGAGTATTCATACAGTAGTTTATTACCACATATGGGGTATTTCAGTACTCTGGAGAAGTTGCTTTACAAATGTTCGAGTGCGTTTTCTCCTTTATTTGATGAGAAAAGGAAACATTTTGACCTAAATCTACGTCTTAGTGGAAAAAAATTTGTAATTTTTTAATTTCACTGCCCAATTCTAATGATATCTATAAAACACCTGGGGCGGTCAAAATACTCACTACACCCCTAGATGAATTCCTCTAGGGGTGTAGTTTTGCACATGGAATCACTTTTGGGGGGGGGGGGTTTCAACTGTACTGGTACCTCAGGAGCTTTACAAATGCAACATGGTGCAGAGAAATCAATTTAGCAAAATCTGTACTCCAAAAGCTAAATGGCGCTCCTTCAATTCTGAGTCCTGCCGCTTGTCCAAACAGCAGTTTATGACCACATATGGGGTATTTCCGTACTCTGGAGAAGTTGCTTTACAAATGTTGGTGTGCTTTTCCTCATTTATTTGTTGAAAATATTACAAATTCTGAGGTAAGGCTACATCTTATTGGAAAATAATGTAATTTTTCATTTTCACATCCCAATTGTGATGAAATCTATGAAATACCTGTGTGGTCAAAATGCTCACTACACCCCTAGATGAATTCCTCTAGGGGTGTAGTTTCCCAAATGGAGTCACTTTTGTGGTGTTTCCTTTGTTTTTGCACCACAATACCTCTTCTAACCTGACATGGTGTTTGAAATATAATTTAAGAAAAGGAAGTCCCAAAAATCCACTAGGTGCTCTTTTGCTTCTGGCGCCTTTGTTTCAGTCCATTACCACACTAGGGCCACATGTGGGATATTTATAAAAACGGCAGAATCACGGCAATAAATATTAATTTGTGTTTCTCTGGTAAAAACCTTCAGTATTACATGAAAAAATTGATTAAATTGGAATTTCTGCAATAAAAATGAAATTTGCAAACTTCCCTTCCACTTTGCTTTAATTCCTGTGAAACGAATAAAGGGTTAAGAAACTTTCTAAATGCTGTTTTGAATACATTAAGGGGTGCAGTTTTTAAAATGGGGTGATTTGTGGGGGTTCCTAATATATAAGGCCCTCAAAGTCACTTCAGATCTGAACTGTTCCCTAAAAAAATAGGCTTTTGAAATTTTCTTGAAAATGTGAGAAATTGCTGCTAAACTTATAAGCCTTGTAACGTCCTACAAAAATAAAAGGATGTTCAAAAAAATGATGCCACCATTAAGTAGACATATGGGAAATGTTAACTAGTCACTATTTTGTGTGGTATAACTACCCGTCTTACAAGCAGATACATTTGAATTTAGAAAAATGGTTATTTTTGCAAATTTTCTCAAAACTTTGAAAAATATTGAATTTATCGACCAATTTTTTTCACTAACATAAAGTACAATATGTCATGAGAAAACAATCTCAGAATCGCTTGGATACGTAAAAGCATTCCGAAGTTATTACCACATATAGCAACACATGTCAGATTTAAAAAATGAGGCTCTGTCATTTGGTCCAAAAGTGGCTGCGTCCTTAAGGGGTTAAGGTCTAAAATGGGCCGGCCATTAAGGGGTTAATATAAGCTGTGAATTAACTATTGCTATTATGAAAAGTCTATTCTTTCTTTTCAAATTCATGATTCCCCGAAAAAAACGTTTTTGTTTGTGATATTGATTTGGTATTCAGCACATTTATCAATAATACATTTTTCTTTATCGCGTAATATAGTAATAAAGCTTTGAGCTTGCAATCACCTCCTTTTCCCATCTATGTAATAGAATAATGAAACTTGAAAGCTGATTTAATACACAGGTTACCAGAGATAAATTGTAACCCAAACTTTGAAAAAACTTACTTATGCTCTGTTAACCATGTATCAGTACAGCCAGAATGCTAACTTGCCATTCCCAATGGTTGCAAGTAGAGATGAGCGAACTTATGAAAAGTTCGGTTCGGCTGGTTCGCCGAATTTCATGAAAAAGTTTGACTCGTACCGAACTAGTTCTGACCGAACCTGTAATACAAGAAAGCCCCTAAAAATCGTGTATAACACTGTTTAAAAGCCCCAGAAGCCCTGTATAACACTCTTAGGTCACTCAAGTACTTTTGAGCTGTCTTTAAGGCAAAGTTAGTGTCAAAGTTACGCCAACATGTATGGCTATAGGAAAACGGATGGGACACGGTGATAACTAACAGAAACCACTGCACTTGTGCATGTTGTATGCTTAATGCATTGTTAAAAAAGGTACAAAAATTAACCATTTTTGGCGGCAGATGCCTGCCAGGGTTCATACATATAAGGTGGTAAAAGAAGAAGCAATGGCTTTTGACAAGCCCTCAAAAAATTTACCCTTTATGGTGGCAGATGCCTGCCGGGTTTCATCCATACATTGATGTAAAAGAAACAAGCAATGGCTTTTGACAAGCCCTCCAAAAATGTACCCTTTTTATTGGCAGATGCCTGCCGGGGTTCATCCATACATGGATGTAAAAGCAACAAGCAATGGCTTTTCACAAGCCCTCCAGGCCTGCTTGTAGCAGACGGCAGTGGAGGTGTATTGGTGGTAGTAGAGGTAGCCAACAGAAAGCAAGGGTGGTGGTAGTAGTAGTAGTAGTAGTAGTAGTAGTAGTAGTAGAAGCTAATTAAAAGTGACTGGACAGTCACAGGACAAAGCCCTGTGGTGGGGCAGGCCTCAGGCCTGCTTGTAGCAGACGGCAGTGGAGGTGTATTGGTGTTAGTAGAGGTAGCCAACGGACAGCAAGGGTGGTGGTAGTATTAGTAGCAGCACATTAAAAAAAGACACTGGACAGTCACAGGACAAAGCCCTGTGGTGGGGCAGGCCTCAGGCCTGCTTGTAGCAGACGGCAGTGGAGGTGTATTGGTGTTAGTAGAGGTAGCCAACGGACAGCAAGGGTGGTGGTAGTATTAGTAGCAGCACATTAAAAAAAGACACTGGACAGTCACAGGACAAAGCCCTGTGGTGGGGCAGGCCTCAGGCCTACTTGTAGCAGACGGCAGTGGAGGTGTATTGGTGTTAGTAGAGGTAGCCAACGGACAGCAAGGGTGGTAGTAGTAGTAGCAGCACATTAAAAAAAGACACTGGACAGTCACAGGACAAAGCCCTGTGGTGGGGCAGGCCTCAGGCCTGCTTGTAGCAGACAGCAGTGGAGGTGTATTGGTGGTAGTAGAGGTAGCCAACAGACAGCAAGGGTGGTAGTAGTAGTAGCAGCACATTAAAAAAAGACACTGGACAGTCACAGGACAAAGCCCTGTTGTGGGGCAGGCCTGCTTGTAGCTGACGGCAGTGGAGGTGTATTGGTGGTAGTAGAGGTAGCCAACAGACAGCAAGGGTGGTAGTAGTAGTAGTAGCAGCACATTAAAAAAAGACACTGGACAGTCACAGGACAAAGCCCTGTGGTGGGGCAGGCCTGCTTGTAGCTGACGGCATTGGAGGTGTATTGGTGGTAGTAGAGGTAGTCAACAGACAGCAAGGGTGGTGGTAGTAGTAGTAGTAGCAGCACATTAAAAGAAACTGGACAGTCACAGGACAAAGCCCTGTGGTGGGGCAGGCCTCAGGCCTGCTTGTAGCAGACGGCAGTGGAGCTGTATTGGTGTTAGTAGAGGTAGCCAACGGACAGCAAGGGTGGTAGTAGTAGTAGCAGCACATTAAAAAAAGACCCTGGACAGTCACAGGACAAAGCCCTGTGGTGGGGCAGGCCTCAGGCCTGCATGTAGCAGACGGCAGTGGAGGTGTATTGGTGGTAGTAGAGGTAGCCAACAGACAGCAAGGGTGGTAGTAGTAGTAGCAGCACATTAAAAGAGACTGGACAGTCACAGGACAAAGCCCTGTGGTGGGGCAGGCCTCAGGCCTGCTTGTAGCAGACGACAGTGGAGGTGTATTGGTGTTAGTAGAGGTAGCCAACGGACAGCAAGGGTGGTAGTAGTAGTAGCAGCACATTAAAAGAGACTGGACAGTCACAGGACAAAGCCTTGTGGTGGGGCAGGCCTGCTTGTAGCAGACGGCAGAGGAGGTGTATTGGTGGTAGTAGAGGTAGCCAACAGACAGCAAGGGTGGTAGTAGTAGTAGCAGCACATTAAAAGAGACTGGACAGTCACAGGACAAAGCCCTGTGGTGGGGCAGGTCTGCTTGTAGCAGACGGCACTGGGGGTGGATTGGTGGTAGAAGTAGTAGCGGCACATTACAAAAAGAGTGGACAGGACAGAATCCCGTAGCAGCAGGCGGCAGTAGCAGGCGGCAGCGGCAGCAGCAGCAGCAGCAATATCAGATCTAATCAGTGGCATCAGGCACAGGGGTTTTAAAATCCTCACCGATCCACGCTTGATTCATTTTCAGAAACGTGAGATTTTCCAAGCTGTTGGCGGACAATCTTGTTCGCTTAGGGGTGACGAAGCCCCCTGCCGCGCTGAATACCCTCTCTGACGCTACACTGGAGGGTGGACAAGACAGTACACCCATGGCAAACTGGCCCAGTTCTTGCCAATGATCCAATCTGCTGACCCAGAAGTCCATGGGGTCTGGGATCATCATTTCTGACGGAGAAAGGGCACAGTCCAGGTACGAGTGAACCTGGTTGTTTAGGTGCTGCACCTGGTGATGGTGAACATCCCTTTGGTGACTACGATGTGTGTCAGGTCGGGGTATTGGATGTAAAAATGTTGTCATCATATTTTCCAAACTTAATTGGCTGCTGCTGCTGCCGCTGCTGCCGCCTATTGCAGAGGTAGCTCTGCCAGAGGCGGTGGAACGATGAGACAGTGGGGAGCGGAGAGTGGCCCCCCGGTCAGACATGCTTGCAGCAGGTGTTTGCCGTTTGAAAGCCGTGACAAGCTGGCTGCATAGCTTCTCTCGATAATAAGCCAATTTTGCCTCCCTCTCGGAAGTTCGTACAGACGGTCCAACATGTGCAGGGTGGAATTCCAGCGTGTTGGAACGTCGCAAATCAAGCTGTGTTCTGGGAGATTGTTTTGACGCTGCAAGTCCAGGAGGACGTGCTTAAATGCATACGAATGTCTAAAACGAATGCAAACCCTCCTGGACATGGCCAGCACACCCTTCAAACCAACATATGACTTTAAGAAGCGTGTTATGACCAGATTGATCACATGTGCCATGCAAGGAGCGTGTGTCAGGTGACCTAGACGCAGTGCAGCCACAACGTTCTTCCCGTTATCAGAGACAACATTGCCCAGTGTGAGTTTCAGAGGAGACAGCCAGCGTGCGATTTCCTCCTTGATGTACAGCAGCAGCTCCTGCCCTGTGTGGCTTTTCTCGCCCAGGCTCAGCAGGTGTAAGACAGCGTTGTGGCGCTTCACCTTGCACCTATGAAAAGAGGAGGGAGGAGGAGTGGAAGATAAGCTGTGTCCTGTCGGGGACGGGAAGACCTCCATTGAGGAAGGCAAGGAGGAGGAGTAGGAGGAGGAGGATGGTAGGCGCCTGGTGTCCGAAGTTGAACTAGAAAGATACAAGCGTGGAGGTGGTAATGCCTGGCATTGCTGCGGTGGTGCATCGGACTGCAAAATATTGACCCAGTGGGCCGTGAAAGACATGTACTGTCCCTGCCCATAGTTGCTGCTCCACGTGTCGACGGTGGCATGTACCCTGCTGCACAAGGATAATTGCAAGGACTGGCACACCTTTTCCTCCACGTGCTTGTGCAAGGCAGGGACAGCTGTTTTGGAGAAGTAATGTCGGCTAGGTATTCACCACCTAGGCTGAGCGCACGCCATCAATTGCTTGAAGCCGGCGGAGTCGACCAGGTGGTACGGCAGTGACTGCACCACCAACAACTTAATTCACTGTATTCTACGATATATATTTACTTGTGCTCCCACAAATTATAGGAAATTGTAATTCACTGAAGTGATGAATGAGTAAAATGTATACATTTTATTTCATAACTCTCTAAAAACAGGGGTACAGTCACCACTGTGAAAAGCCCCACCGTGTGCGTTAAAAACGTATTAAACACATACTCCAATTCCTGGTTCAATTGTGAACCCTCTCTAACTGGGTATACTTGAAAGATACAAATATGGGATCAGCGTTTCAACATTGGTGTAACAGTGGATTAGACCCTAAAACACACCAGAGCCTGCAGTTACCGCTCCTAAATCACCTGGTGCTAGGGTGAACAACAGTGCCACTGTCACCTACGCTATGATCCCTCACTAAACTGACCCTACGCATTTCTATACATATATTTCATCAGGGGTCTGTAACTTGGTCATTCTGGCTAGGGTGCCAGCGATATTCATTCATTAGCAGATATTCTGCTGTACAACACGGAAGCGTGCACGCATGGATGTCAGCGGCACGCTTCACTCGGGACCCAGAGTTGATATAGCTAATACTCCTCCCCCCGGGTTTCGGCAGTGCACTTCGAAACAGCCAATAACAATGGCCCACCTCATTCGTGACGTCTGACCATGTGACTCCCGGCCGTCAGCTGACGTACCCGGAAGTAACATCGACAACATCAACCGAACGTGCAGGCGCAGTGGGAGGCTGTAAGCGCATCTCCTTACTGCACATAAACCCATTCTCATCAGGGATAGAGTATGATAATAACATTAGGGTAAATATTGCGGATCAGCTCAAAACCGCAACTCAGCTGCCATAGATAAAGCACCTTCTCTGCAAATACACTTTGCATAGATGAATAAGCGATATTCACATTTGCTATACTTTAGAATCTGAAACACTTATTTAGAAAGGAAAGACTATACCTGTTAAACAATAAATGGTGTACTGCAAGTAACTGTATAATATCGAGGAATGACAGCTACAACCACACATTGACAACCATAAGTTGTAACATTGAGATATCTATTTAAATAAAACAGGTATAGTTTGTTTGCTCATTTAGACCTTCAGGCTGTACGCAAGCCAGTCTATAGATCCACTGGGCCTCTTTACGCAGAATAAGATTGTCCCAGTCCCCTCCCCGTTTTGGAGGACGTACCAGTTCAATCGCCTGGAATTTTAAGCATTCTGCTCTGCCCTGATGTTTTGCATGTACATGTTTAGATATGGGAGTATCTCTTTCATTTGTAACATCTACAACATGTTCTCTAATCCGGCGCCGAAACTGCCGCACCATTTTGCCCACATAATTCAGTGGGCATGGACATGTTATCAAATAAACCATCCCTGCTGTTTTGCAGTTAACAAAGTCTCGGATGTCATACTCGACCTTGGTGGTAACACTTTTAAATTTTCTCCCATTCTGGATAAAGTCACAAGCCTTACAACTGCCACATCTATGTGTACCTGGTATCTGCCTATTCAGCCAGGTTCCTTTTTGTGTTATAGGGTCAAAACAGCTGTGCATCACCCTATCTCTGATGTTTTTACCTCTACGGAACGTGACTGAAGGCCATTGTGTAATCTGATCCACCAAGTCCACATCTGCACTAAGGATACGCCAGTATCTTTTTAATAATCTCAGATTGTTTGGAGTCATAGGTACCTATAAGTCTCGTAACCTTTTCTTCTTTCCGTTGTCTAGGAACTAAAAGACTCTGCCTGTCTGAATCCCTCGCTCCCTCATAGGCTTTTTTGATTACCCCCTTGGGGAAGCCTCTCTCCTTCAATCTATTTGTGAGATCTTGTGACTGTATCTCAAAATCATCAATAGAGCTACAGTTCCGGCGTACCCTTATAAATTGGCCTCTGGGGATACCTCGTTTGAGGGGATAAGGGTGACAGCTATCCCATTGTAAAAAGCTGTTAGTAGCTGTCTCCTTCTGGTGTACTTTAGTACGAATTGTGCCTTCCTTAGTTTTCATAATCTTAAGATCTAGAAAAGATAATTCCTGATCACTGATTTCACATGTGAACCTCAGCCCTAGATTATTTTCATTAAGGGCTGCCACAAAGGCATTGAATTCCTCAACTGTGAAATTCCAAAGCAACAACACGTCATCAATATATCTAATCCAGATACCTATTGATGAAGTCCACTTTGCAAATTTATCCCCAAACACTACTGTCTCTTCCCACCAGCCAAGATATAAATTCGCATAGGTGGGAGCAGTAGGACTCCCCATTGCTGTGCCACGTTGCTGATGAAAAATGCGATCCTCAAAGATAAATACGTTCCTTTCTAACACAAAATGTAGCAGTTGCAACACAAGCTGGTTGTGAGCCACATATTGAGTGCCTCGAGATCTTAAAAAATATTCCACTGCCTCACAGCCAAGTCCATGTGGAATAGAGGAATACAATGCCTCCACGTCAAGGCTAGCCAATAATGTATTTTGTTCCAGCGTAATACCATCAATTTGTTTTAAAACAACCATAGTATCACGTACATATGATGTAAGACCTAGCACAAAGGGACGCAACACTACATCTATGTATGTACTCACATTCTGGGTTAGATTATTGATACCTGATACAATAGGTCTGCCACGTAAGGGAGGGTACCCTTTATGAATTTTGGGCAGGCTATAAAAACATGCCATGATGGGAAATTGTGGAAACAAAAAGTTGAATTCACTAGCACTAATCAGGGAACTACTCTTTGCATCACGCAAGATGCCTAAAAGCTCCTTTTTGAATTGTGTTGTGGGGTTCTCCTTTAAAATGGTGTAACAGTCAGGATTGAGCAAGATGTCCTCACACATCTTCTTATAGTCTTCTTTACTCATAACCACAATATTCCCACCCTTATCGGATGCTTTAAGAATAATGTTTTGTCTTTTTTCTAAAGTGGTAAGAGCTACACGTTCAGACCAAGACAGATTGTTGTCTATTCTACTCCCATCCTGACCCAAAGCCTTAATCTCATCTCCCACCAAATCAACAAACAGATCAACATTTGTAAAGTCTCCCAGTGGCGGTAGTCTCCTACTTTTAGTTTTTAAATTGGTAAATGGACCTAGTCCTGGAGCTCTACTTGATTCCTCAAGCAACCCTTCCAAGGCTTCTAGGCCTTCCAAATCAGATTCTTCTAAACCCATTTCCAGACATTTCTTTCTATTGTGATGCTTAAAGAACTTTATTCATTTCAATTTACGAGCAAACAAATTCAAATAATTCACCCAGGTAAATGAATCAAATTTCACTGTGGGGACAAATGAAAGCCCCTTCTCCAGAAGCATAATCTCAGATGGACTTAAACTGTATTCAGATAAATTAATAATTTGTAATCTATCTGTTCCTCTTCCCTTTATAAATAATTTTGCCCCTCAGCATGTAGCGGGAAATGGCGGGATTGTTGGATAAAAAATTACTGCCACTGTTGGAAGAAGCTCTTGCCCGGCCTCTATTCCTGCCTCTGGCACCTCCCCTATATTTTTGTCTACCGCCACTGGTCCCAAAGAATGGGCCCACTCTTTCAGAGTCTGTAGTTTCACTCTCAGATGTGGAGGGGTCAGATTCTCTTAAACCCCTACTTTGCTGTTGTTGTTGTTGTTGATTTACAAAATCATAAGCTTTTTTCTCCCTGAACTCCTGCAGATCTCTTTGGAACTGGAAGTGCTTACGCTCTTTTAGATGATTAGTGAACCTCTCTAAAGATTGTTGCAAGGTTTTGTCTTCCTTATCAAAGCCTGGGGTATCTACCAGAGTTTTAACTGTCTCAATCTCTTTTTTCAATTCAACACTGATATGCTCAAACTGGATTTTCTCTTCCTCTACCAAAATTTGCGTTAGTCTCAGTGAGCTCCCTGTGATCTCCTGCTCCCACCTCTCTCTTATATTAGGTGTCTTTAATCTAGAGGCTGGAGCAATAGGGACTCTCAGGCCTCTAGGTACTATTTTATTCTTGAGATAGTTCTCCAGACTCTGAATTTCCCACCAACTCCTTGTATAATCCTTGTGCAATCTAGTGAGGTTTTTAAAAGTGGATTTAAGGGACGCACCCTGAGTCGTATACACAAGATCACACTCTGAAAAGACGCTTTTGGCCTCACTTATCCACCCTTCTGTACTCAGATCAGAGAGTGCAAAGGCTGCCATACCCAGATAATAATATATGATGAACTGTAATAATTCGTAAATAATTCACTGTATTCTACGATATATATTTACTTGTGCTCCCACAAAGTATAGGAAATTGTAATTCACTGAAGTGATGAATGAGTAAAATGTATAAATTTTATTTCATAACTCTCTAAAAACAGGGGTACAGTCACCACTGTGAAAAGCCCCACCGTGTGCGTTAAAAACGTATTAAACACATACTCCAATTCCTGGTTCATTTGTGAACCCTCTCTAACTGGGTATACTTGAAAGATACAAATATGGGATCAGCGTTTCAACATTGGTGTAACAGTGGATTAGACCCTAAAACACACCAGAGCCTGCAGTTACCGCTCCAAAATCACCTGGTGCTAGGGTGAACAACAGTGCCACTGTCACCTACGCTATGATCCCTCACTAACCTGACCCTACGCGTTTCTATACATATATTTCATCAGGGGTCTGTAACTTGATCATTCTTGCTAGGGTGCCAGCGATATTCATTCATTAGCAGATATTCTGCTGTACAACACGGAAGCGTGCACGCATGGATGTCAGCGGCACGCTTCACTCGGGACCCAGAGTTGATATAGCTAATACTCCTCCCCCCGGGCTTCGGCAGTGCACTTCGAAACAGCCAATCACAATGGCCCACCTCATTCGTGATGTCTGACCATGTGACTCCCGGCCGTCAGCTGACGTACCCGGAAGTATCATCGACAACATCAACCGAACGTGCAGGCGCAGTGGGAGGCTGTAAGCGCATCTCCTTACTGCACATAAACCCATTTTCATCAGGGATAGAGTATGATAATAACATTAGGGTAAATATTGCGGATCAGCTCAAAACCGCAACTCAGCTGCCATAGATAAAGCACCTTCTCTGTAAATACACTTTGCATGGATGAATAAGCGATATTCACATTTGCCATACTTTAGAATCTGAAACACTTATTTAGAAAGGAAAGACTATACCTGTTAAACAATAAATGGTGTACTGCAAGTAACTGTATAATATCCAGGAATGACAGCTACAACCACACTTTGACAACCATAAGTTGTAACATTAAGATATCTATTTAAATAAAACAGGTATAGTTTGTTTGCTCATTTAGACCATCAGGCTGTACGCAAGCCAGTCTATAGATCCACTGGGCCTCTTTACGCAGAATAAGATTGTCCCAGTCCCCTCCCCGTTTTGGAGGACGTACCAGTTCAATCACCTGGAATTTTAAGCATTCTGCTCTGCCCTGATGTTATGCATGTACATGTTTAGATATGGGAGTATCTCTTTCATTTGTAACATCTCCAACATGTTATCTAATACGGCGCCGAAACTGCCGCACCGTTTTGCCCACATAATTCAGTGGGCATGGACATGTTATCAAATAAACCATCCCTGCTGTTTTGCAGTTAACAAAGTCTCGGATGTCATACTCGACTTTGGTGGTAACACTTTTAAATTTTCTCCCATTCTGGATAAAGTCACAAGCCTTACAACTGCCACATCTATGTGTACCTGGTATCTGCCTATTCAGCCAGGTTCCTGCCTATTCAGCCAGGTGTGAATTAAGCCGCACGACAAGTGGATGACTGGGTATATATTGTTGCTTATTGGACAACGATTCCGTAATGGATAACTGACGGGACGTAGGAGGAGCACTAGATGACAGTGATGATGATGATGACAACGACATGGTGGATAAGGCCTGGCTACTACTTAGATGACAGGGACTCGGAGCAGCGGCAGCAGCAGCGGCAGAGGGGTCTTCATTAGATGTACATGATGGTGGGGCATGTCGATTGTCCCACATGGCCTTGTGATGCCGCTCCATGTGTTTATGTAGAGCGGTAGTTCCTACATTGCTGCCCTGCCCACGCCTTACTTTCTGCTTGCAGATACGGCACTGTGCGATGTTTTCGTCCTCCGGGAAGGTACAGAAAAATTGCCACACGGCAGAGTACCGTAAAGAGGTAGTACCACGTCCACCACCACCACCCGAGCTTGCCGCTTGTCTGGCAGGCTTTTTTCGGGAGCCTACACCAGCATCAGTGTCGCCGTCACCGGCTCCTGAGCTGACCCTACCGCTGCAACGTTTTGCAGATTGACTTCTGCCCCTACCTCGGCTTGGCTGTTTATCACGGCCAGTGCCGCCACTACTACCCTCCTCCTCTGATGCCGTCATCACCTCGTTATCTGGTTCCCACGTCCTGTCTAAAACAACATCATCATCATTATAGCCCTCCTCATCATCCCCGCCACTTCTGTCACTGTGTTGTGAATGTGATATGACATCATGGCGGGCTCCATGCCCCCCCTCATTACTGCATTTGCCACCACGGCTACCACCACCAACACCCCCACTACCACAGCTATGCGTCTCGGACACCGCTTCCACCTCCACCACAGCCGCAACACACTCCGTTGGCTGACTCGCGGAAAACAAATCATCATCACTATGTTGTTCAGTATTTTCCTTCGCACCCGAGGAGATGTCTCTTAGGACTCTCAGGAAAGATGGCTTCCCGCCGCTAGGAAGGGGGAGTGAAGACATAGATGATGGAATGGAAACGCTAGAAATACCCATATTACTACTGTCACTGTGCCAAGGAACTGTAGAGGATCTGGAATCCAACGAAACCTGGCTTGAAGCCAGATCGTCAGAGTCTTCCTGCTGAGATGACCGTGAGCCAGCCAACCAGTCCACAATGGCCATATTGTCTAAAGTAACCCGCCCACCGGAGGAGATGGACAAGTCTGGCTTGCTGATACTGCTACTATTACCAGCAGGCACATGGCTGCTGCTACTAGTGGAACTGGGCACATGTCTTGTGCCACAAATGCTGGTACTGGGTCTGGCACCAACAGATCCAACATTTGGACTGGAAGAGGAGACAGCATTGGTGCTTTTTCCTCTACCCCGTCCTTTCACAACCTTTTTTTTACCAGACATTTCACTGCTGGAGTGCAGCAAGTTGAATCAAAGCCCGGGGGATGAGCCCCTTCTAAAAGCGCATTCACACACTGGCTTGGCAAATGGCAATGAATGAGAATTTCTATCAGCCGCGCCGCAATGCACTCAGGGAATGCTGAGCGTTGTAGTACTACGTCTACTACAAAGGCTGCCTGTATTGCAAGTTGGAATGTTATTTGTTTGTTATGTTAACGGCCGGGGATGAGCCCCTTCTAAAAGCGTATTCACACACTGACACTGGCTTGGCAAATGGCAATGAATGAGAATTTCTATCAGCCACGCCGCGGTGCACTCTGGGAATGCTGGGCGTTGTAGTACTATGTCTACTACAAAGGCTGCCTGTATTGCAAGTTGGATTGTTATTTGTTTGTTATGTTAACGGCCGGGGATGAGCCCCTTCTAAAAGCGTATTCACACACTGACACTGGCTTGGCAAATGGCAATGAATGAGAATTTATATCAGCCACGCCGCGGTGCACTCAGGGAATGCTGGGCGTTGTAGTACAATGTCTACTACAAAGGCTGCCTGTATTGCAAGTTGGATTGTTATTTGTTTGTTATGTTAACGGCCGGGGATGAGCCCCTTCTAAAAGCGTATTCACACACTGACACTGGCTTGGCAAATGGCAATGAATGAGAATTTCTATCAGCCACGCCGTAATGCACTCAGGGAATGCTGAGCGTTGTAGTACTACGTCTACTACAAAGGCTGCCTGTATTGCAAGTTGGAATGTTATTTGTTTGTTATGTTAACGGCCGGGGATGAGCCCCTTCTAAAAGCGTATTCACACACTGACACTGGCTTGGCAAATGGCAATGAATGAAAATTTCTATCAGCCACGCTGCGATGCACTCAGGGAATGCTGGGCGTTGTAGTACTACGTCTACTAGAAAGGCTGCCTGTATTGCAAGTTGGATTGTTATTTGTTTGTTATGTTAACGGCCGGGGATGAGCCCCTTCTAAAAGCGTATTCACACACTGACACCGGCTTGGCAAATGGCAATGAATGAGAATTTCTATCAGCCACGCCGCGGTGCACTCAGGGAATGCTGGGCGTTGTAGTACTACGTTTACTAGAAAGGCTGCCTGTATTGCAAGTTGGATTGTTATTTGTTTGTTATGTTAACGGCCGGGGATGAGCCCCTTCTAAAAGCGTATTCACACATTGAAACTGGCTTGGCAAATGGCAATGAATGAGAATTTCTATCAGCCACGCCGCGGTGCACTCAGGGAATGCTGGGCGTTGTAGTACTATGTCTACTACAAAGGCTGCCTCTATTGCAAGTTGGATTGTTATTTGTTTGTTATGTTAACGGCCGGGGATGAGCCCCTTCTAAAAGCGTATTCACACACTGACACTGGCTTGGCAAATGGCAATGAATGAGAATTTCTATCAGCCACGCCGCAATGCACTCAGGGAATGCTGGGCGTTGTAGTAATACGTCTACTACAAAGGCTGCCTGTATTGCAAGTTGGATTGTTATTTGTTTGTTATGTTAACGGCCGGGGAGGAGCCCCTTCTAAAAGCGTATTCACACACTGACACTGGCTTGGGAAATGGCAATGAATGAGAATTTCTATCAGCCACGCCGCGGTGCACTCAGGGAATGCTGGGTGTTGTAGTACTATGTCTACTACAAAGGCTGCCTGTATTGCAAGTTGGATTGTTATTAGTTTGTTATGTTAACGGCCGGGGATGAGCCCCTTCTAAAAGCGTATTCACACACTGACACTGGCTTGGCAAATGGCAATGAATGAGAATTTATATCAGCCACGCCGCGGTGCACTCAGGGAATGCTGGGCGTTGTAGTACAATGTCTACTACAAAGGCTGCCTGTATTGCAAGTTGGATTGTTATTTGTTTGTTATGTTAAAGGCCGGGGATGAGCCCCTTCTAAAAGCGTATTCACACACTGACACTGGCTTGGCAAATGGCAATGAATGAGAATTTCTATCAGCCACGCCGTAATGCACTCAGGGAATGCTGAGCGTTGTAGTACTACGTCTACTACAAAGGCTGCCTGTATTGCAAGTTGGAATGTTATTTGTTTGTTATGTTAACGGCCGGGGATGAGCCCCTTCTAAAAGCGTATTCACACACTGACACTGGCTTGGCAAATGGCAATGAATGAAAATTTCTATCAGCCACGCTGCGATGCACTCAGGGAATGCTGGGCGTTGTAGTACTACGTCTACTACAAAGGCTGCCTGTATTGCAAGTTGGATTGTTATTTGTTTGTTATGTTAACGGCCGGGGATGAGCCCCTTCTAAAAGCGTATTCACACACTGACACTGGCTTGGCAAATGGCAATGAATGAGAATTTCTATCAGCCACGCCGCAGTGCACTCAGGGAATGCTGAGCGTTGTAGTACTACGTTTACTAGAAAGGCTGCCTGTATTGCAAGTTGGATTGTTATTTGTTTGTTATGTTAACGGCCGGGGATGAGCCCCTTCTAAAAGTGTATTCACACACTGACACTGGCTTGGCAAATGGCAATGAATGAGAATTTCTATCAGCCACGCCGCAATGCACTCAGGGAATGCTGGGTGTTGTAGTACTACGTCTACTACAAAGGCTGCCTGTATTGCAAGTTGGATTGTTATTTGTTTGTTATGTTAACGGCCGGGGATGAGCCCCTTCTAAAAGTGTATTCACACACTGACACTGGCTTGGCAAATGGCAATGAATGAGAATTTCTATCAGCCACGCCGCAATGCACTCAGGGAATGCTGGGTGTTGTAGTACTACGTCTACTACAAAGGCTGCCTGTATTGCAAGTTGGATTGTTATTTGTTTGTTATGTTAACGGCCGGGGATGAGCCCCTTCTAAAAGCGTATTCACACACTGACACTGGCTTGGCAAATGGCAATGAATGAGAATTTCTATCAGCCACGCCGCAATACACTCAGGGTATGCTTGGCGTTGTAGTACTACGTCTACTACAAAGGCTGCCTGTATTGCAAGTTGGATTGTTATTTGTTTGTTATGTTAACGGCCGGGGATGAGCCCCTTCTAAAAGCGTATTCACACACTGAAACTGGCTTGGCAAATGGCAATGAATGAGAATTTCTATCAGCCACGCCGCGGTGCACTCAGGGAATGCTGGGCGTTGTAGTACTATGTCTACTACAAAGGCTGCCTCTATTGCAAGTTGGATTGTTATTTGTTTGTTATGTTAACGGCCGGGGATGAGCCCCTTCTAAAAGCGTATTCACACACTGACACTGGCTTGGCAAATGGCAATGAATGAGAATTTCTATCAGCCACGCCGCAATGCACTCAGGGAATGCTGGGCGTTGTAGTAATACGTCTACTACAAAGGCTGCCTGTATTGCAAGTTGGATTGTTATTTGTTTGTTATGTTAACGGCCGGGGATGAGCCCCTTCTAAAAGCGTATTCACACACTGACACTGGCTTGGGAAATGGCAATGAATGAGAATTTCTATCAGCCACGCCGCGGTGCACTCAGGGAATGCTGGGTGTTGTAGTACTACGTCTACTACAAAGGCTGCCTGTATTGCAAGTTGTATTGTTATTTGTTTGTTATGTTAACGGCTGGGGATGAGCCCCTTCTAAAAGCGTATTCACACTGACACTGGCTTGGCAAATGGCAATGAATGAGAATTTCTATCAGCCACTGTGCACTGACTCAGGGAATGCTGGGCGTTGTAGTACTACAAAGCCTGCCTGTATTGCAAGTTGGATGCAACGGGGATGAGCCCCTTATAAAAGCGTATTCACACACTGGCTGAGTAGTGAGTAGTGGATGAGCCCCTACGATTGCTGGATTCCTGCCTTTTAGATTCCTAAAGCTTTCCCTTACTGCACAGAGATGCTATCCCTTCAGCTCCTGTCTCTAAAATGGCCGCTGAGCTCCTTGCATAGACTTTTATTGCAGGCTTGAGCCCGCCCCTATGCTGCCTCCCGATTGGCTGGGAGAGCCGTTTGCAAGGCATTATGGGTTAGCCTGATGTCAGGTGATATTGTGAAATCCTCCATTTTACTTCTAACATGTGGCAGGCGCCAAAATGTAGCCGGGATCGGTCAAAACGGGTTCGGCCGAACCCGGTGAAGTTCGGATTCGCTGCGAACCGAACTTTTCCCGAAATTCGGACCGAAACCGGGTTCGGTTGTCCCGGCTCGCTCTTCTCTAGTTGCAAGTCATGGATTGAAATACAAATAATTCATAGAGTACTGGTTAATGACCAAGCTTGTTTGGACCTTAATGACCAAGCCAGATTTGTCAAATCTGGTATGTCTGACTTTATCAGAGAATAACTTTGCGAAAGTTTTGAATATCCAAGTAATTCTGACATTGTTTTATCGTCACATGTTGTACTTTATTTTGGTGGTAAAAGAAGACTGATACGATTTGTAAAATTTTAACATTAACATTTTTCCTTATTGTTAACTGCAATATGTGACATATGTACACACATACTGTACAAATGTTTTTTATTAAATATATATTTCCATCTCTTTACTCTATTTTGGCAGCACTTTTGAAAAAAAAAAATAATGATTTTTTAGCAATTTAGAAGACTTACAAATTTAATAATAATTTTATAAATTTTGAAGTACATTTGGTTTTACTGCACCAAGCCAGGTATTCAGAGACTCATAGGTGTCAGAATGATGAAAAATCCCACAAGTGACCCCATTTTGAAAACTACACCCTTTACTATATTTATCTAGGGGTGTTGTAAGTATTTTGACCCCACAGTTTTTTGTAAGAATTCATGCAAAGCATATTCATGCATATTAATATAATTACATTTTTTCACAAATGTGTCATTTTAAAGACAGATTTCTTTGTAAAGTGAACATGAGAATGAAGAAACACACCTCAAAATCTATCACCCTGTCTCTCCTGCTTTCAAAAATACCCCCATTGTGGCCCTAATGCATTGCTTAGACACACGGCAGGGCCCAAAACGAACAGAGCACCTGGTAGCTTTCAGGACACCAATTTTGCGTGAAAATGTTTTAGACCCCAATGCCCACTTTATACTCGTAAGATTTTCATGCAACATGGGTGCAACATTTAGAAAATTCATGAGATGCCTCCTTGAATAAAATTGAAACTTCCAAGGTATTCATCTAGGGGTATAATGGGAATTTTTAGTTTTATTTGGTAGTTTGTTTTTTTTAAATGTCAATTGGGACAAAATGGGAAATAAAATTAATTTTAGAAAGTAAATACCCAGGCGATAGGAGAAGGTAGGAAGAAAAGGGACTTAATTAAAATGAACAGAGGTGTGGTATATTTGAAAGCACCCTCCAATGCAGAGGCCCGGTTTAGAGGGGCAGATCTCACAGTAGTGAGTGGTGTCTTTCCTAAGCACACTCGACACCTTCTTTGGGGCCTCCTTTTCTTTTCAGCAGGGGGGGGTACGCCAGGGAAATGCTGCCCATGAACAATTCTTAAGCCCACTATTCCAGAAGCACTTCTGCTTCCACTGCCGCCTTCCCCTTCCAGGTCTCCAAAAATCTAAGTTCTAATGTTTTTTTCTTGAAAATCAAGAAGAGTCCCCCCATGGCCTGCACTTTTATACAGAACAAGCAAATTATATAGTGCCACTTGTGTCAGGTATACGGACAATTTTTTATACCGGGTTTTTGATTGTCTGAGGGCATTGTAGGGCTGCAGAACCTGGTCCGAAAGATCCACCCCTCCCATGAACTGATTGTAGTCCTGGATACACACAGGCTTGATGGTCTGCTCTGTGGTTCCTCGCACTGGGACTGGGCTGGATCGGTCTGCATGGAGAGTGGTTAATACAAGGACATTACGCTTGTCCTTGTATTTGACCAGCAGCAAATTGTCGCTGCAAACAGCCTTGCTTTCCCCTCGGCGCACTGTATGAGCTACAAAGTCCTTGGAGAGACCCTTTTGGTTTCTCCTAATTGTGCCGCTTGCTGCAGTTCCTCTAGCAGCAAGGCACTTCGAAAAGAGGGACACTATTATAAAAGTTGTCAATATATAGATGGTATCTGTGGTCCAGTAAGGGGTGCAGCAAATCCCATGCTATCTTCCCACTTATTCCTTGGACAGGGGGACAGTCTGGGGGCTCTATTGCAGAATCATTTCCCTCATAGAGTCTGAATTTAAAAGTGTATCCGGACATGCTTTCACACACTTTATACAGCCTCACTCCATACCTAGACCTTTTGTTGGGCAGGTACTGGCGGAAGTGTAGCCTGCCCTTGAAATGCACATGGGATTTGTTCACTGATATGCATTTCTGTGGGGTGTAAATCTCTCTAAATTTTGAATTGTAGTGGTTCACTACAGGTCTAATTTTAAACTGTCTGTCAAAACTGGGGTCATTTGTGAGTGGGCATTCCTTATTGTTGTTGTAATGCAGGAACCGTAGCATGATCTCGAAACAAGCCCTAGGCATGGTGAGGCGGTAAAGTGGGCAATGGTGTAGCATATCAGTGCTCCAATAGGAGCGAATAGTGGGCTTTTTTGTAATGCCCATGTTAGGTAGTAGGCCCCAAAACTTCTGTATTTCATTTGAGTTGGTAGGGGTCCATTTTTGGGGCCCGGCATAGTAACTGTTGGGATTGTGGGCAATAAATTGTGCCGCATAAATATTTGTTTGCTGTACCATAAGACAAATGAATTCATCAGAGAAAAATATTTAAAAAAAATCTTAGGGCATATAATTATATGGGGCAATCCACGCAGGGGTATCTGAACTTGGTTGTGCTTGCGCACTAGCCCTAGAATGTCTACTGCGGGGCGGGGGGGGGTCATCACTAGATGTGTCACTTGAGGATGACGACATCACACATGTCACCTCGTCTCCACTGTCAGACTCTGCACAGAATAAGGTGTACGCCTCTTCAGCAGTGAACACCCGCTTTGTCATTATAACTAAAAACGTCGTTTTTAACTCCCTAAACCTCTAACTCCAATTAGCCTTACCTAATACCCTAGCGCTAAATTATTTTTAACTAGAACTGACCCTACCTAACCTTACACCGCGTACACTCTACCAAGCTATACAAACAAAAACTGTGGGAGGGATCCTCCAGCTCAACTTGAATGCAGGTTTTCTGCGCTCTGCGCCTGGATCTCCGTGACGGCTCACGGTGTTGAAGACAGAAAAAACAAAAGAATGGAGGATCCAGCGCAATAAGTTAAAATAGAACTTTGTTCCAATTTTATTTGGAGTATTTAAAACAAGATCGGTCCCGAGTGTAATACTTAGAGATAGATAGATAGATAGATAGATAGATAGATAGATAGATAGATAGATAGATAGATAGATAGATAGATAGATGCCTATCTATCTATCTCTAAGTATTACACTCGGGACCGATCTTGTTTTAAATACTCCAAATAAAATTGGAACAAAGTTCTATTTTAACTTATTGCGCTGGATCCTCCATTCTTTTGTTTTTTCACTCTACCAAGCTAGTCTGATACTATCCCTAACTAATTTACTATCCCTGTCGCTCACTAACAAACTTTTTTTAATATATTTTTTTAATGGTTTTTTTTTTCTTTTTTTTTAGTTTTTTTACAAGAACAAAAAAACACAGAAAAACCCACAAAAGGGGTTTCACACGAAGTCTGGCTGACTGAACTGATTCAGTGATGTCTGTCACTAGGCAACAGAGGATACTGATGGGGTGATGGGACACACTGGGGTGCTGATGGGGCACAGGGATGTGCTGATGGGGCACAGGGGGTGACTGACTAGCGCAGGGGGTGACTGGTCAGCGCAGGGGGTGACTAGTCAGCACAGGGGGCGACTGGTCAGGCTGTGGGGATATATTTCTTTCACAAACTAATTTAGAATCTGTCTCTGATCTCCTCTCAAAACCAACAGAGGAGATCAGAGACTATAGAAAAACAAGCCCTGCCTACGTCACTCCACTATGATTGGTCTGTCTGCACTGACAGACCAATCACAGCGATCGCCGACAGGGGACCACTGTGATTGGTCCCCTGTCAGCTAGCTCTGTTGCAAAGCTGTCTCGGACAGCAGTTTTCAGTGAACTGTCACCTCGTCCCGTGGCGCTGTGACAGTTTAACTGCATCACGTACATGCGGGAAGGGGGTTAACCAATAGTCTAAAAAAATTTATGTACGATCACTGAAGAAATATCAAAAATATAACTTCTGTTCTTAGTAAATGATTAAAAAGTATAGTCAATAGAACATTTAAGAAAATCAAAAAGACTCCATATAAAATGGAAGCCTGCCGGAAAAGACAGTGTGGTACTGCTCCGAAAAAAAGAGGGACTCGAGGGGGGGAGATATAAAAAATCTGGCAAAACTTGACATGCTCCAGTATAAGGAAAACAGAGCAATAGTCCAGCTCATCGGTCTTGGCGTTTGATCCAGGGCTGTGCACGGATCCTCATTGTGGCCTTTAATTAAATCACATGATAAGCAAAGAAAACGCTTTTGTTTAGAAGGAAAGATTTCCACGTTATTGTAGATTTGCCTAAAATGGCAAGCTCCAGGATATCTTTGTGTGTTATAATTTTTTTTAAATATCTATTAAAACTAACAGTTTATTTAAAGTTTACATTAAATTATGTGTTGTAGTAAGAGACGGAGACTAAAACTAAGGAAGGCACAATACGTACTAAAGTACACCGAAAGGAGACATCAACCAATAGTTTCCTACAATGGAACAGCTGTCACCCTTATCCCCTCAAACGTGGGATTCCCAGAGGCCAATTCATGAGAGTACGCCGAAATTGTAGTTCAATTGACGATTTTGAGTCACAGACACATGACCTCACAAACAGATTGAAGGAGAGGGGCTTCCCTAAGGGGGTAATTAGAAAGGCCTATGAGGGAGCGAGGGAGGCAGAGCCTTTTAGTCCCTAGACAACGTCAAGAGGAAAGTGTCACTAGGCTCATAGGTACTTTTGACTCCAAACAATCTGAGATCATGGAAATCCTCAAAAGGTATTGGCGTATCCTAGGAGCCGATGCGGACTTGGCGGATCAGATAACACAATGGCCTTCAGTCACGTTCCGTAGAGGTAAAAACATCAGGGATAGGGTGATGCAGAGTTGTTTTGATCCAATAATCCAAAAGGGTACTTGGTTAGACAGGCAGATACCGGGTACACACAGATGTGGTAGTTGTAGAGCCTGTGATTTCATTCAAAGTGGAAAAAAATTCAAAAGTGTTACCACCAAGGTTGAGTATGATATCCGAGATTTTGTGAACTGCAAAACGGCTGGAGTTGTCTATTTAATCACATGTCTGTGCTCACTGAATTACGTGGGCAAGATGATACGGCAGTTTCGGCGCCGGATTAGGGAACATGTTGGAGATGTTACAAATGAAAGAGATACTTCCATATCAAAACATGTGCATGCAAAACATCAAGGCAGGGCAGAATGTTTAAAATTTCAGGCAATTGAATTGGTACGTCCTCCTAAACGGGGAGGGGATTGGGATAACCTCATTCTGCGTAAAGAGGCCCAATGGATCTACAGACTGGCTTGCGTACATCCTGAAGGTTTAAACGAGCAAACAAATTATACCTGTTTTATTTAATATACAATCCATATCAAGTCATAGGGCTTTTTTGGTCCTCTGGGTGGGGGTATGGTAATGCATTCCTAGTCCCAGTGTAGTCACTTGTAATATATCAATCAATAAGTAGCAGGTATGGCAATTGAGTCCAGGAGTGTGTCATATGTTTTATGTGAGGTTTACAATTACGTCGTTCTTCCATCCATATATTATGTATTTTCAGGGTAGGTGCTCCTATCGTGGTAGTCCAATTGCGGTCCTGAGCTGATCCGCAACATATATCCAACCTAATAGTGTTATACTCCATCCTTGAATAGCATGAGGCTTTGTGTAGCAAACAGATACTTCTACAGCCTCCCATTGAGTCAGCATGCTCTGTGTTGTTTACATTGTTACTTCCGGGTATGTCAGCTGACAGCCGGGAGTCACATGGTTGAGCATCATGGATGTGCTGGGCCAGTGTGATTGGCTGTTTGATGTATGCTGCCGGAGCCAGGGGGCGGAGTATTCAGTTCATAGTGACTCAGAGTCCCAGAGTGAAGCATGCCGCTGACATCTATGCGTGCATGCTTCCGTGTTGTGCAGTAGAATACCTGCTGCTGAAGATATATCGCTGGCATCCTGGCCAGACTGACAGACCCCTGATGATAAGTATAGAAACGCTTAGGGTCGGGTGAAGTGAGGGAATTTTGCGTAGGGGGCAGTGGCATTGTTGTGCATCTGTACATTGGGAGAATCTGGTGCGGTTAACGCAGGCTCCTGTGTGAACGAGGGTCCAAACCACTGCTTTACCAATGTTATACGCTGATTCCATATTTTGATATCTCTGTTTACATACCCAGTCACAAAGGGTTCGCAAACAAACTAGGACTGGGAGTATTGTGTTTAATACGTTTTTAAATACACGGTTGGGCTTTTCACAGTGGTGATTGTACCCCTGTTTTTAGATAGCTATGAAATAAAAATTATACATTTTACTCATTTATCACTTCAGTGAATTTACGGAGACAAGTAGTATTTCAGCGACATTACCTATATTGTAAAGCCTATTAGTCGCCACATAGTTATATACTGTACAGTGGAATCGTTTTCTGCTGTACACTAAAAATAGCTCCATATGTCAGGGGTGAAATTGAAATAATGTACTATAATTTCTTCATCCTTGTATCAATTTAAGCTCTCTGTTACTATCCAATTCCAATCTTGTACCTCCTCTTCTTTACACTTCGCCCTTCACTTCTGTAAACCTTGAACAACATGCAGTTATAAGCAAATTGAATGTATGACTTTATTCTGTAATGTAATATACAAAAGGAACATTAAACTGTAGAAACTAGTCAGATACATTCCAGAAAATATGAATGTTAATCCTGATTGATATTGTTAAAGTTGTACTCCGTATTTCTCCAATGCATTTTAAGATGAAAAACGAAGAAACTTTGCAAATAGTATTCATTTAAAAAAATCCTACTGTTGCGTTTCTATAGCTGCTATGCAGATCTATGGATACCCATTGCTACAGACAACAAACAAACCCTGTGTAGTCTGATCCTTCAGTCATTCTGCCTTCCATCGGTCCCCTACTATTTGATACTATATGTACGTTAAAAAAGAGTAGGGGACACGTATGCAATATGATGACAGGATCAGACTACACATGGTTTGTTTGTTGTTTATTACCAGAAGAATATGTTTGCATAGAGCTGCAGAAACCAAATGGTAGGATACTTTTTATCATGACTATTTGCAAAGCTGCTTAATTTTTCATTTCATTTTTAAAACAATATATTTTAATTGTTTGGTTTTTTTTTAAATACAGGGAAGGAAAAAAAAAAGAGGTAAGTCAAAACAAATACATACCAAAAATTGGAAGCAAACAATGCATAATAAATCATAGTCAATTAACATGTGATATTAAAGTACAGATTTTGTTGTGTTACATTACCAAGGCATTATCTAAAGAAATGTGTGACAGTGGAGAACAATTGATATCCCTATATCGCAAGACAAGTCAGAAGTAAGGAAATAGAATATCGAAATAAGTTTAGGGGATTAATGTATATAATAGGCACTTTTTGTCCAAATATCCCATTGTTTATACAATTTAGACATTTCATGTTGTATCGCGAGGGCTTTTTTCAAACATACATATGGTATTAACCAAATTCATTACTTCCCTAATGTGGGGTTGAGTAGGTTTTTTCTAATAAACATGTGATAACCAGTTTGGTAAACATCAAAAGTTGTAAAGTTACTGTCCTATCGAAGTATGAAAATCCTTCTATACCTATAAACAGGAGTGCAAGTTCAGGTTGCAGAGAGACAGTTTGTTTCATTAAAGTGGGTCTGATGTTATGAACTACCAACCATAATGGGGGAACCAAATGTTCTTCCAGTCCCACAAAACAAGTAAAAGAGATCCCAAGTTATCACACTTGAACCAACAGACAGACAGACAGACAGGAAACATTCAACTTAATCTAGTAGGAGTGTAGTGCCATATAAGACAAGTCTTGAGGGCAGATTCCTGATGAGAGGTGCCTCTGAACGATTGGTATATTGTGTAGAAAGATCTCTGTCATTGGGTTGTTGTAAAGTTTAGTTCTAATTCTTCATCCAACAGAAGGCAGAATTTTGCAAATATTTATTTGTTACAGAGGAGATTATTAAATAATGAGATCCCCTTGAATCTTAGGGATTTGTTGTCTAAATACTGTAGGAATTTATACTAAAGAGTTGTTCTGGGAAGGATTGCACTATAGGAATTCTCGGTTTGCAGGAACTTATACAATTCTCTATGGTGTACACCATAGAAGTGATCATGTAAATATTTACCCTTCTGGTCAAAAAGGTCCTGAAGAGTAGGGATCCCTTTGGTTGTCAATGTCAAAAATTTTAAGTAGGGGTACTGGTTCCTAGAAATAAAATGGGAATGTGGGAATTCTGTAGCATCTTGTTTTTCGGTGCGTCTTAGAGAAGGAATTGCCACGTCTTGTAGGAAGTTTGGAAGAAGGTCAATTATGTTGGGGAAGCTGTCAGCTGCCACTGAGGTTTGATAAGGCATCATTTTAAAGATTCAATTCCACAGAGGTGGTATTCAATTTGTATCCAATGTCTTTCTGTCTTTCCCTGCCACCAATGTGGTAGTTGGTCCGGGATGCAGGCTCGATAATAATTGGTACTGTTAGGTAAATCCAATCCACCTGATTTTCTGTATTTTTTGAGGATTGAAGCAGAGATACAGGGTTCACGTAGTCGATATTAGCCTATGAGCTGCAGAAATAAAAGATTTTGCTAAAGAAACCGGGAGTGACCGAAATAAATAGAGAAGCTTTGGGGGAAGCAGCATTTTATAGGCCGCTATTTCCCCAAAACAGAAGATCATAATTTTGTTTGAAATCATTCTTTAAAGCTTCAAGAAGTGGTGGGAAATTAGCTGTAGACATGTTAGATGTGGGTGTCACAAATTTGATGCCTAAATATGAGATTTATTTTGTCTTGCCAGTCTTGTTGGTGCATGTTTTTCAGCTCTTGGAGATGGTGGGGGATTATATTGATCAGCAGTATTTGAGATTTACTATTGTTGATTTTATAGTAGGGGATCTCACTAAATTGATGTAGAGTGTAAAAAGCTGCTGCCAAAGAGGAAGTGGGACTAGTGTTAATCAAGATAACGATATCAGCAAAGAGTGCCAATTTGTTGTCATAGGCAACTACTATTATCCCTAGAATATTCTGGGTTTGACCGGATAGCCTCTGCCAAAGGCTACATAAAGAGCACAAACATAAGAGGGAACAAGGGCATCCTTGAAGTATTCTATTCATTAGGGCAAATTCATCAGAGAGAGAACCATTAACAAAAAATGTCGCTACAGGGTTGGAAAAAAGTAGTTCCAATCGTTTCTGTTGAATTCCTTTTTGGCATCTACAGTAGGGTAAAGAAGGGAGTAGGTAGATGTGAGTGTTTTGAAATTTGCAGGAGGGTTAGTAGGCGTCTTGTATCATCCGAAGTTTGTCTCCCCAAAGTAAAAACCAGGTGATCTTGTTTAACCAGATGTGGCAAAATATGCATCAGTCTCACATAAATCTTCACATCTCTGTTGGGGATAGAGATTGGCTGAAAATTTTATGGGGTGTCTGTCAGTTTGCCCGATTTTGGAATGGTAACTAGCAATGTTGAGGGCATCTCCTTTGGTAAAGATCCAGTTGAAGCAGTGCTTTGGAAAACTGAGCACAAATGGGGAGTTAGAAGATCGGTTGTGATTGGCAAGTTGGGAAAAGTTGTTTTGGGATGAGCTTCGGTAAGTTAAGCTTATCCAAGAATGAGTGAGATCTCCCAGGGTTGTCTTTCAAAATATATAATTGATGATAATAATCCCTAAAAGCATTTGCTATTCCCCTAGAGGAGAGGACTGTTTGTGGGTATTTTAGATTTTAAGGCAAGCGACTAAGCCTTCTGGCTTAGAGAGATACAGATTTGTTATCTTGAGAGAAGTAGCAGTGTTTAGTTGACTTAGGAGCTTTCTCATATTTATGAAGAAGCAAATTTCGTAATTTAAGTCTAGATTTTTCAAAGTTCTGAAGTCACATGGAAGGATGGTTGTTGTTTATTCTTCCCTTCAAGCTGATGTATATTAGTTAGTGTATATTGGATATCCTTATCATGTTTCTTTTTAAGCCTACTAAGTTTAATGAGTGTCCCCCTTATGAAAGCCTTGTGAGAATTGCAGAGGGTGAATGGGCCTACATCCGGAGTATTTTTAAAAGAAAAATATTCTTGTATCATGGGATATGAGGTATAAGTTTTCTCTCCAAACATAGTCTTAGCTTTTAGGGAACTGTGCATGTAAAGTTGACATTAATGGCGTGTGATCTGACCATTGAATTATACCTACACTACCGTTCAAAAGTTTGGGGTCACCCCGACAATTTTGTGTTTTCCATGAAAACTCATACTTATATTTATCAAATGAGTTGCAAAATGACTAGAAAATATAGTCAAGACATTGACAAGGTTAGAAATAATGATTTTTATTTCAAATAATAATTTTCTCCTTCAAACTTTGCTTTCGTCAAAGAATGCTCCATTTGCAGCAATTACAGCATTGCAGACCTTTGGCATTCTAGCTGCTAATTTGCTGTGGTAATCGGGAGAAATTTCACCCCATGCTTCCAGAAGGCCCTCCAACAAGTTGGATTGGCTTGATGGGCACTTCTTGCGTACCATACGGTCAAGCTGCTCCCACAACAGCTCTATGGGGTTGAGATCTGGTGACTGCGCTGGCCACTCCATTACAGATAGAATACCAGCTGCCTGCTTCTTCCCTAAATAGTCCTTTCATAATTTGGAGGTGTGCTTTGGGTCATTGTCCTGTTGTAGGATGAAATTGGCTCCAATCAAGCGCTGTCCACAGGGTATGGCATGGCGTTGCAAAATGGAGTGATAGCCTTCCTTATTCAAAATCCCTTTTACCTTGTACAAATCTCCCACTTTACCAGCACCAAAGCAACCCCAGACCATCACATTACCTCCACCATGCTTCACAGATGGCGTCAGGCACTCTTCCAGCATCTTTTCAGTTGTTCTGCGTCTCACAAATGTTCTTCTGTGTGATCCAAACACCTCATTCTTCGAATCGTCTGTCCATAACACTTTTTTCCAATCTTCCTCTGTCCAATGTCTGTGTGCTTTTGCCCATATTAATCTTTTCCTTTTATTAGCCAGTCTCAGATATGGCTTTTTCTTTGCCACTGTGCCCTGAAGGCCAGCATCCCGGAGTCGCCTCTTCACTGTAGACGTTGACACTGGCGTTTTGCGGGTACTATTTAATGAAGCTGCCAGTTGAGGACCTGTGAGGCGTCTATTTCTCAAACTAGAGACTCTAATGTACTTGTCTTGTTGCTCAGTTGTGCAGCGGGGCCTCCCACTTCTCTTTCTACTCTGGTTAGAGCCTGTTTTTGCTGTCCTCTGAAGGGAGTAGTACACACCGTTGTAGGAAATCTTCAGTTTCTTGGCAATTTCTCGCATGGAATAGCCTTCATTTCTAAGAACAAGAATAGACTGTCGAGTTTCACATGAAAGCTCTCTTTTTCTAGCCATTTTGAGAGTTTAATCGAACCCACAAATGTAATGCTCCAGATTCTGAACTGGCTCAAAGGAAGGTCAGTGTTTTCTAATCATCCATTAGCCTTCTAACACAGTTAGCAAACACAATGTACCATTAGAACACTGGAGTGATGGTTGCTGGAAATGGGCCTCTATACACCTATGTAGATATTGCATTAAAAACCAGACGTTTGCAGCTAAAATATTCATTTAGCACATTAACACTGTATAGAGTGTATTTCTGATTAATTTAATGTTATCTTCATTGAAAAAAACTGTGCTTTTCTTGCAAAAATAAGGAAATTTCTAAGTGACCCTAAACTTTTGAACGGTAGTGTATATCAGAGCATGCAGCTCTGTCAATAAATGGTTTGTCAACCAGGAACATGTTGATCTGAGAGTAGGTTTGGTGAAATGGGGAATTAAACGTATAATCGCGTTCAATAATATGGAGGATCCGCCATATATTGTATAAATTTTTGTGTCTGTTGTGTATCTCCTGGGGGAGGAAGGGAAGGTTAAATTTAAAGTATTGTTGCAGATAGAATTTATGGGAATCAGTCACCAGGTTTATGCTGCCCTATCTGAGGGTGGCATGACGTAGTGCCAGAGACCCTGATTCCAGCACTGTGTCACTTACTTTGTAATATTCAGTTGTTTTCATAAAATCCATTTATCTCCTGCAACACGAGTTGAGCGGATTCATGACTGAGCTGCGGTTCCCCGCGCCCTCATGCCGTTGATTGAATGCTTTCTGTACAAACTGCGTATTCACACACTGAAACTGGCTTGGCAAATGGCAATGAATGAGAATTTCTATCAGCCACGCCGCGGTGCACTCAGGGAATGCTGGGCGTTGTAGTACTATGTCTACTACAAAGGCTGCCTCTATTGCAAGTTGGATTGTTATTTGTTTGTTATGTTAACGGCCGGGGATGAGCCCCTTCTAAAAGCGTATTCACACACTGACACTGGCTTGGCAAATGGCAATGAATGAGAATTTCTATCAGCCACGCCGCAATGCACTCAGGGAATGCTGGGCGTTGTAGTAATACGTCTACTACAAAGGCTGCCTGTATTGCAAGTTGGATTGTTATTTGTTTGTTATGTTAACGGCAGGGGATGAGCCCCTTCTAAAAGCGTATTCACACACTGACACTGGCTTGGGAAATGGCAATGAATGAGAATTTCTATCAGCCACGCCGCGGTGCACTCAGGGAATGCTGGGTGTTGTAGTACTACGTCTACTACAAAGGCTGCCTGTATTGCAAGTTGTATTGTTATTTGTTTGTTATGTTAACGGCTGGGGATGAGCCCCTTCTAAAAGCGTATTCACACTGACACTGGCTTGGCAAATGGCAATGAATGAGAATTTCTATCAGCCACTGTGCACTGACTCAGGGAATGCTGGGCGTTGTAGTACTACAAAGCCTGCCTGTATTGCAAGTTGGATGCAACGGGGATGAGCCCCTTATAAAAGCGTATTCACACACTGGCTGAGTAGTGAGTAGTGGATGAGCCCCTACGATTGCTGGATTCCTGCCTTTTAGATTCCTAAAGCTTTCCCTTACTGCACAGAGATGCTATCCCTACAGCTCCTGTCTCTAAAATGGCCGCTGAGCTCCGTGCATAGACTTTTATTGCAGGCTTGAGCCCGCCCCTATGCTGCCTCCCGATTGGCTGGGAGAGCCGTTTGCAAGGCATTATGGGTTAGCCTGATGTCAGGTGATATTGTGAAATCCTCCATTTTACTTCTAACATGTGGCAGGCGCCAAAATGTAGCCGGGATCGGTCAAAACGGGTTCGGCCAAACCCGGTGAAGTTCGGATTCGCTGCGAACCGAACTTTTCCCGAAATTCGGACCGAAACCGGGTTCGGTTGTCCCGGCTCGCTCTTCTCTAGTTGCAAGTCATGGATTGAAATACAAATAATTCATAGAGTACTGGTTAATGACCAAGCTTGTTTGGACCTTAATGACCAAGCCAGATTTGTCAAATCTGGTATGTCTGACTTTATCAGAGAATAACTTTGCGAAAGTTTTGAATATCTAAGTAATTCTGACATTGTTTTATCGTCACATGTTGTACTTTATTTTGGTGGTAAAAGAAGACTGATACGATTTGTAAAATTTTAACATTAACATTTTTCCTTATTGTTAACTGCAATATGTGACATATGTACACACATACTGTACAAATGTTTTTTATTAAATATATATTTCCATCTCTTTACTCTATTTTGGCAGCACTTTTGAAAAAAAAAATAATGATTTTTTAGCAATTTAGAAGACTTACAAATTTAATAATAATTTTATAAATTTTGAAGTACATTTGGTTTTACTGCACCAAGCCAGGTATTCAGAGACTCATAGGTGTCAGAATGATGAAAAATCCCACAAGTGACCCCATTTTGAAAACTACACCCTTTACTATATTTATCTAGGGGTGTTGTAAGTATTTTGACCCCACAGTTTTTTGTAAGAATTCATGCAAAGCATATTCATGCATATTAATATAATTACATTTTTTCACAAATGTGTCATTTTAAAGACAGATTTCTTTGTAAAGTGAACATGAGAATGAAGAAACACACCTCAAAATCTATCACCCTGTCTCTCCTGCTTTCAAAAATACCCCCATTGTGGCCCTAATGCATTGCTTAGACACACGGCAGGGCCCAAAACGAACAGAGCACCTGGTAGCTTTCAGGACACCAATTTTGCGTGAAAATGTTTTAGACCCCAATGCCCACTTTATACTCGTAAGATTTTCATGCAACATGGGTGCAACATTTAGAAAATTCATGAGATGCCTCCTTGAATAAAATTGAAACTTCCAAGGTATTCATCTAGGGGTATAATGGGAATTTTTAGTTTTATTTGGTAGTTTGTTTTTTTTAAATGTCAATTGGGACAAAATGGGAAATAAAATTAATTTTAGAAAGTAAATACCCAGGCGATAGGAGAAGGTAGGAAGAAAAGGGACTTAATTAAAATGAACAGAGGTGTGGTATATTTGAAAGCACCCTCCAATGCAGAGGCCCGGTTTAGAGGGGCAGATCTCACAGTAGTGAGTGGTGTCTTTCCTAAGCACACTCGACACCTTCTTTGGGGCCTCCTTTTCTTTTCAGCAGGGGGGGGGTACGCCAGGGAAATGCTGCCCATGAACAATTCTTAAGCCCACTATTCCAGAAGCACTTCTGCTTCCACTGCCGCCTTCCCCTTCCAGGTCTCCAAAAATCTAAGTTCTAATGTTTTTTTCTTGAAAATCAAGAAGAGTCCCCCCATGGCCTGCACTTTTATACAGAACAAGCAAATTATATAGTGCCACTTGTGTCAGGTATACGGACAATTTTTTATACCGGGTTTTTGATTGTCTGAGGGCATTGTAGGGCTGCAGAACCTGGTCCGAAAGATCCACCCCTCCCATGAACTGATTGTAGTCCTGGATACACACAGGCTTGATGGTCTGCTCTGTGGTTCCTCGCACTGGGACTGGGCTGGATCGGTCTGCATGGAGAGTGGTTAATACAAGGACATTACGCTTGTCCTTGTATTTGACCAGCAGCAAATTGTCGCTGCAAACAGCCTTGCTTTCCCCTCGGCGCACTGTATGAGCTACAAAGTCCTTGGGGAGACCCTTTTGGTTTCTCCTAATTGTGCCGCTTGCTGCAGTTCCTCTAGCAGCAAGGCACTTCGAAAAGAGGGACACTATTATAAAAGTTGTCAATATATAGATGGTATCTGTGGTCCAGTAAGGGGTGCAGCAAATCCCATGCTATCTTCCCACTTATTCCTTGGACAGGGGGACAGTCTGGGGGCTCTATTGCAGAATCATTTCCCTCATAGAGTCTGAATTTAAAAGTGTATCCGGACATGCTTTCACACACTTTATACAGCCTCACTCCATACCTAGACCTTTTGTTGGGCAGGTACTGGCGGAAGTGTAGCCTGCCCTTGAAATGCACATGGGATTTGTCCACTGATATGCATTTCTGTGGGGTGTAAATCTCTCTAAATTTTGAATTGTAGTGGTTCACTACAGGTCTAATTTTAAACTGTCTGTCAAAACTGGGGTCATTTGTGAGTGGGCATTCCTTATTGTTGTTGTAATGCAGGAACCGTAGCATGATCTCGAAACAAGCCCTAGGCATGGTGAGGCGGTAAAGTGGGCAATGGTGTAGCATATCAGTGCTCCAATAGGAGCGAATAGTGGGCTTTTTTGTAATGCCCATGTTAGGTAGTAGGCCCCAAAACTTCTGTATTTCATTTGAGTTGGTAGGGGTCCATTTTTGGGGCCCGGCATAGTAACTGTTGGGATTGTGGGCAATAAATTGTGCCGCATAAATATTTGTTTGCTGTACCATAAGACAAATGAATTCATCAGAGAAAAATATTTAAAAAAAATCTTAGGGCATATAATTATATGGGGCAATCCACGCAGGGGTATCTGAACTTGGTTGTGCTTGCGCACTAGCCCTAGAATGTCTACTGCGGGGCGGGGGGGGTCATCACTAGATGTGTCACTTGAGGATGACGACATCACACATGTCACCTCGTCTCCACTGTCAGACTCTGCACAGAATAAGGTGTACGCCTCTTCAGCAGTGAACACCCGCTTTGTCATTATAACTAAAAACGTCGTTTTTAACTCCCTAAACCTCTAACTCCAATTAGCCTTACCTAATACCCTAGCGCTAAATTATTTTTAACTAGAACTGACCCTACCTAACCTTACACCGCGTACACTCTACCAAGCTATACAAACAAAAACTGTGGGAGGGATCCTCCAGCTCAACTTGAATGCAGGTTTTCTGCGCTCTGCGCCTGGATCTCCGTGACGGCTCACGGTGTTGAAGACAGAAAAAACAAAAGAATGGAGGATCCAGCGCAATAAGTTAAAATAGAACTTTGTTCCAATTTTATTTGGAGTATTTAAAACAAGATCGGTCCCGAGTGTAATACTTAGAGATAGATAGATAGATAGATAGATAGATAGATAGATAGATAGATAGATAGATAGATAGATAGATAGATAGATAGATAGATGCCTATCTATCTCTAAGTATTACACTCGGGACCGATCTTGTTTTAAATACTCCAAATAAAATTGGAACAAAGTTCTATTTTAACTTATTGCGCTGGATCCTCCATTCTTTTGTTTTTTCACTCTACCAAGCTAGTCTGATACTATCCCTAACTAATTTACTATCCCTGTCGCTCACTAACAAACTTTTTTTAATATATTTTTTTAATGGGTTTTTTTTTCTTTTTTTTTAGTTTTTTTGCAAGAACAAAAAAACACAGAAAAACCCACAAAAGGGGTTTCACACGAAGTCTGGCTGACTGAACTGATTCAGTGATGTCTGTCACTAGGCAACAGAGGATACTGATGGGGTGATGGGACACACTGGGGTGCTGATGGGGCACAGGGATGTGCTGATGGGGCACAGGGGGTGACTGACTAGCGCAGGGGGTGACTGGTCAGCGCAGGGGGTGACTAGTCAGCACAGGGGGCGACTGGTCAGGCTGTGGGGATATATTTCTTTCACAAACTAATTTAGAATCTGTCTCTGATCTCCTCTCAAAACCAACAGAGGAGATCAGAGACTATAGAAAAACAAGCCCTGCCTACGTCACTCCACTATGATTGGTCTGTCTGCACTGACAGACCAATCACAGCGATCGCCGACAGGGGACCACTGTGATTGGTCCCCTGTCAGCTAGCTCTGTTGCAAAGCTGTCTCGGACAGCAGTTTTCAGTGAACTGTCACCTCGTCCCGTGGCGCTGTGACAGTTTAACTGCATCACGTACATACAAAACAGATAAAAACAAGGACATTTAAGCAAAAACACCGAAAAAGGCCATACTTACAAATGGACACAGCCAGGTCTGAAACGCTGATGAAGGCGAGTGAGCAGGTGCTTTAAATAATAATAGCCACTCCCACTAGTCTTGAGGGGAGTGGTATGTGGTGCATGGGATGTGTAGTAAGAAATAATAAATGAATAGTGTATGTGCAAGTGTAATAATGTGAGTGAAATATAGGGGGCAGTAATGAGTAAAGTGCCTAAAAAATAAATGAATAATGGGATGCAAGTGTGTGAAACATGGAGGAATAGTGTGTAAGTCATGAGGCGCAACGTAACTAGCCAGGTAGAAGCCTATTTGTGACGCCTTGATAATTCATAGAGCGGGCTACCCTGCTTGCTAGGCCAAACAACAACACACCATGCTCTTCCAGCATCAAAGACCTGGCTGTGTCCAAAAGAAGCGAATATAAGTAATAATGAAAAATACCTGGGGTATTAGTGATCATTTTGGCCAAAAGGACGCAAGCTCGCAATCCACGACAAGGATCCCCAGACTTGCGAGTCCCTAACTGGAGCGAAAAGCTCCTGATGTACAGACAAAACAGATAAAAACAAGGACATTTAAGCAAAAACACCGAAAAAGGCCATACTTACAAATGGACACAGCCAGGTCTGAAACGCTGATGAAGGCGAGTGAGCAGGTGCTTTAAATAATAATAGCCACTCCCACTAGTCTTGAGGGGAGTGGTATGTGGTGCATGGGATGTGTAGTAAGAAATAATAAATGAATAGTGTATGTGCAAGTGTAATAATGTGAGTGAAATATAGGGGGCAGTAATGAGTAAAGTGCCTAAAAAATAAATGAATAATGGGATGCAAGTGTGTGAAACATGGAGGAATAGTGTGTAAGTCATGAGGCGCAACGTAACTAGCCAGGTAGAAGCCTATTTGTGACGCCTTGATAATTCATAGAGCGGGCTACCCTGCTTGCTAGGCCAAACAACAACACACCATGCTCTCCCAGAATCAAAGACCTGGCTGTGTCCAAAAGAAGCGAATATAAGTAATAATGAAAAATACCTGGGGTATTAGTGATCATTTTGGCCAAAAGGACGCAAGCTCGCAATCCACGACAAGGATCCCCAGACTTGCGAGTCCCTAACTGGAGCGAAAAGCTCCTGATGTACAGACAAAACAGATAAAAACAAGGACATTTAAGCAAAAACACCGAAAAAGGCCATACTTACAAATGGACACAGCCAGGTCTGAAACGCTGATGAAGGCGAGTGAGCAGGTGCTTTAAATAATAATAGCCACTCCCACTAGTCTTGAGGGGAGTGGTATGTGGTGCATGGGATGTGTAGTAAGAAATAATAAATGAATAGTGTATGTGCAAGTGTAATAATGTGAGTGAAATATAGGGGGCAGTAATGAGTAAAGTGCCTAAAAAATAAATGAATAATGGGATGCAAGTGTGTGAAACATGGAGGAATAGTGTGTAAGTCATGAGGCGCAACGTAACTAGCCAGGTAGAAGCCTATTTGTGACGCCTTGATAATTCATAGAGCGGGCTACCCTGCTTGCTAGGCCAAACAACAACACACCATGCTCTCCCAGCATCAAAGACCTGGCTGTGTCCAAAAGAAGCGAATATAAGTAATAATGAAAAATACCTGGGGTATTAGTGATCATTTTGGCCAAAAGGACGCAAGCTCGCAATCCACGACAAGGATCCCCAGACTTGCGAGTCCCTAACTGGAGCGAAAAGCTCCTGATGTACAGACAAAACAGATAAAAACAAGGACATTTAAGCAAAAACACCGAAAAAGGCCATACTTACAAATGGACACAGCCAGGTCTGAAACGCTGATGAAGGCGAGTGAGCAGGTGCTTTAAATAATAATAGCCACTCCCACTAGTCTTGAGGGGAGTGGTATGTGGTGCATGGGATGTGTAGTAAGAAATAATAAATGAATAGTGTATGTGCAAGTGTAATAATGTGAGTGAAATATAGGGGGCAGTAATGAGTAAAGTGCCTAAAAAATAAATGAATAATGGGATGCAAGTGTGTGAAACATGGAGGAATAGTGTGTAAGTCATGAGGCGCAACGTAACTAGCCAAGTAGAAGCCTATTTGTGACGCCTTGATAATTCATAGAGCGGGCTACCCTGCTTGCTAGGCCAAACAACAACACACCATGCTCTCCCAGCATCAAAGACCTGGCTGTGTCCAAAAGAAGCGAATATAAGTAATAATGAAAAATACCTGGGGTATTAGTGATCATTTTGGCCAAAAGGACGCAAGCTCGCAATCCATGACAAGGATCCCCAGACTTGCGAGTCCCTAACTGGAGCGAAAAGCTCCTGATGTACAGACAAAACAGATAAAAACAAGGACATTTAAGCAAAAACACCGAAAAAGGCCATACTTACAAATGGACACAGCCAGGTCTGAAACGCTGATGAAGGCGAGTGAGCAGGTGCTTTAAATAATAATAGCCACTCCCACTAGTCTTGAGGGGAGTGGTATGTGGTGCATGGGATGTGTAGTAAGAAATAATAAATGAATAGTGTATGTGCAAGTGTAATAATGTGAGTGAAATATAGGGGGCAGTAATGAGTAAAGTGCCTAAAAAATAAATGAATAATGGGATGCAAGTGTGTGAAACATGGAGGAATAGTGTGTAAGTCATGTGGCGCAACGTAACTAGCCAGGTAGAAGCCTATTTGTGACGCCTTGATAATTCATAGAGCGGGCTACCCTGCTTGCTAGGCCAAACAACAACACACCATGCTCTCCCAGCATCAAAGACCTGGCTGTGTCCAAAAGAAGCGAATATAAGTAATAATGAAAAATACCTGGGGTATTAGTGATCATTTTGGCCAAAAGGACGCAAGCTCGCAATCCACGACAAGGATCCCCAGACTTGCGAGTCCCTAACTGGAGCGAAAAGCTCCTGATGTACAGACAAAACAGATAAAAACAAGGACATTTAAGCAAAAACACCGAAAAAGGCCATACTTACAAATGGACACAGCCAGGTCTGAAACGCTGATGAAGGCGAGTGAGCAGGTGCTTTAAATAATAATAGCCACTCCCACTAGTCTTGAGGGGAGTGGTATGTGGTGCATGGGATGTGTAGTAAGAAATAATAAATGAATAGTGTATGTGCAAGTGTAATAATGTGAGTGAAATATAGGGGGCAGTAATGAGTAAAGTGCCTAAAAAATAAATGAATAATGGGATGCAAGTGTGTGAAACATGGAGGAATAGTGTGTAAGTCATGAGGCGCAACGTAACTAGCCAGGTAGAAGCCTATTTGTGACGCCTTGATAATTCATAGAGCGGGCTACCCTGCTTGCTAGGCCAAACAACAACACACCATTCTCTCCCAGCATCAAAGACCTGGCTGTGTCCAAAAGAAGCGAATATAAGTAATAATGAAAAATACCTGGGGTATTAGTGATCATTTTGGCCAAAAGGACGCAAGCTCGCAATCCGCTGGCTAGTTACGTTGCGCCTCATGACTTACACACTATTCCTCCATGTTTCACACACTTGCATCCCATTATTCATTTATTTTTTAGGCACTTTACTCATTACTGCCCCCTATATTTCACTCACATTATTACACTTGCACATACACTATTCATTTATTATTTCTTACTACACATCCCATGCACCACATACCACTCCCCTCAAGACTAGTGGGAGTGGCTATTATTATTTAAAGCACCTGCTCACTCGCCTTCATCAGCGTTTCAGACCTGGCTGTGTCCATTTGTAAGTATTGCATCACGTACATGCGGGAAGGGGGTTAACCAATAGTCTAAAAAAATTTATGTACGATCACTGAAGAAATATCAAAAATATAACTTCTGTTCTTAGTAAATGATTAAAAAGTATAGTCAATAGAACATTTAAGAAAATCAAAAAGACTCCATATAAAATGGAAGCCTGCCGGAAAAGACAGTGTGGTACTGCTCCGAAAAAAAGAGGGACTCGAGGGGGGGAGATATAAAAAATCTGGCAAAACTTGACATGCTCCAGTATAAGGAAAACAGAGCAATAGTCCAGCTCATCGGTCTTGGCGTTTGATCCAGGGCTGTGCACGGATCCTCATTGTGGCCTTTAATTAAATCACATGATAAGCAAAGAAAACGCTTTTGTTTAGAAGGAAAGATTTCCACGTTATTGTAGATTTGCCTAAAATGGCAAGCTCCAGGATATCTTTGTGTGTTATAATTTTTTTTAAATATCTATTAAAACTAACAGTTTATTTAAAGTTTACATTAAATTATGTGTTGTAGTAAGAGACGGAGACTAAAACTAAGGAAGGCACAATACGTACTAAAGTACACCGAAAGGAGACATCAACCAATAGTTTCCTACAATGGAACAGCTGTCACCCTTATCCCCTCAAACGTGGGATTCCCAGAGGCCAATTCATGAGAGTACGCCGAAATTGTAGTTCAATGGACGATTTTGAGTCACAGACACATGACCTCACAAACAGATTGAAGGAGAGGGGCTTCCCTAAGGGGGTAATTAGAAAGGCCTATGAGGGAGCGAGGGAGGCAGAGCCTTTTAGTCCCTAGACAACGTCAAGAGGAAAGGGTCACTAGGCTCATAGGTACTTTTGACTCCAAACAATCTGAGATCATGGAAATCCTCAAAAGGTATTGGCGTATCCTAGGAGCCGATGCGGACTTGGCGGATCAGATAACACAATGGCCTTCAGTCACGTTCCGTAGAGGTAAAAACATCAGGGATAGGGTGATGCAGAGTTGTTTTGATCCAAATAATCCAAAAGGGTACTTGGTTATACAGGCAGATACCGGGTACACACAGATGTGGTAGTTGTAGAGCCTGTGATTTCATTCAAAGTGGAAAAAAATTCAAAAGTGTTACCACCAAGGTTGAGTATGATATCCGAGATTTTGTGAACTGCAAAACGGCTGGAGTTGTCTATTTAATCACATGTCTGTGCTCACTGAATTACGTGGGCAAGATGATACGGCAGTTTCGGCGCCGGATTAGGGAACATGTTGGAGATGTTACAAATGAAAGAGATACTTCCATATCAAAACATGTGCATGCAAAACATCAAGGCAGGGCAGAATGTTTAAAATTTCAGGCAATTGAATTGGTACGTCCTCCTAAACGGGGAGGGGATTGGGATAACCTCATTCTGCGTAAAGAGGCCCAATGGATCTACAGACTGGCTTGCGTACATCCTGAAGGTTTAAACGAGCAAACAAATTATACCTGTTTTATTTAATATACAATCCATATCAAGTCATAGGGCTTTTTTGGTCCTCTGGGTGGGGGTATGGTAATGCATTCCTAGTCCCAGTGTAGTCACTTGTAATATATCAATCAATAAGTAGCAGGTATGGCAATTGAGTCCAGGAGTGTGTCATATGTTTTATGTGAGGTTTACAATTACGTCGTTCTTCCATCCATATATTATGTATTTTCAGGGTAGGTGCTCCTATCGTGGTAGTCCAATTGCGGTCCTGAGCTGATCCGCAACATATATCCAACCTAATAGTGTTATACTCCATCCTTGAATAGCATGAGGCTTTGTGTAGCAAACAGATACTTCTACAGCCTCCCATTGAGTCAGCATGCTCTGTGTTGTTTACATTGTTACTTCCGGGTATGTCAGCTGACAGCCGGGAGTCACATGGTTGAGCATCATGGATGTGCTGGGCCAGTGTGATTGGCTGTTTGATGTATGCTGCCGGAGCCAGGGGGCGGAGTATTCAGTTCATAGTGACTCAGAGTCCCAGAGTGAAGCATGCCGCTGACATCTATGCGTGCATGCTTCCGTGTTGTGCAGTAGAATACCTGCTGCTGAAGATATATCGCTGGCATCCTGGCCAGACTGACAGACCCCTGATGATAAGTATAGAAACGCGTAGGGTCGGGTGAAGTGAGGGAATTTTGCGTAGGGGGCAGTGGCATTGTTGTGCATCTGTACATTGGGAGAATCTGGTGCGGTTAACGCAGGCTCCTGTGTGAACGAGGGTCCAAACCACTGCTTTACCAATGTTATACGCTGATTCCATATTTTGATATCTCTGTTTACATACCCAGTCACAAAGGGTTCGCAAACAAACTAGGACTGGGAGTATTCTGTTTAATACGTTTTTAAATACACGGTTGGGCTTTTCACAGTGGTGATTGTACCCCTGTTTTTAGATAGCTATGAAATAAAAATTATACATTTTACTCATTTATCACTTCAGTGAATTTACGGAGACAAGTAGTATTTCAGCGACATTACCTATATTGTAAAGCCTATTAGTCGCCACATAGTTATATACTGTACAGTGGAATCGTTTTCTGCTGTACACTAAAAATAGCTCCATATGTCAGGGGTGAAATTGAAATAATGTACTATAATTTCTTCATCCTTGTATCAATTTAAGCTCTCTGTTACTATCCAATTCCAATCTTGTACCTCCTCTTCTTTACACTTCGCCCTTCACTTCTGTAAACCTTGAACAACATGCAGTTATAAGCAAATTGAATGTATGACTTTATTCTGTAATGTAATATACAAAAGGAACATTAAACTGTAGAAACTAGTCAGATACATTCCAGAAAATATGAATGTTAATCCTGATTGAAATTGTTAAAGTTGTACTCCGTATTTCTCCAATGCATTTTAAGATGAAAAACGAAGAAACTTTGCAAATAGTATTCATTTAAAAAAATCCTACTGTTGCGTTTCTATAGCTGCTATGCAGATCTATGGATACCCATTGCTACAGACAACAAACAAACCCTGTGTAGTCTGATCCTTCAGTCATTCTGCCTTCCATCGGTCCCCTACTATTTGATACTATATGTACGTTAAAAAAGAGTAGGGGACACGTATGCAATATGATGACAGGATCAGACTACACATGGTTTGTTTGTTGTTTATTACCAGAAGAATATGTTTGCATAGAGCTGCAGAAACCAAATGGTAGGATACTTTTTATCATGACTATTTGCAAAGCTGCTTAATTTTTCATTTCATTTTTAAAACAATATATTTTAATTGTTTGGTTTTTTTTTTAAATACAGGGAAGGAAAAAAAAAAGAGGTAAGTCAAAACAAATACATACCAAAAATTGGAAGCAAACAATGCATAATAAATCATAGTCAATTAACATGTGATATTAAAGTACAGATTTTGTTGTGTTACATTACCAAGGCATTATCTAAAGAAATGTGTGACAGTGGAGAACAATTGATATCCCTATATCGCAAGACAAGTCAGAAGTAAGGAAATAGAATATCGAAATAAGTTTAGGGGATTAATGAATATAATAGGCACTTTTTGTCCAAATATCCCATTGTTTATACAATTTAGACATTTCATGTTGTATCGCGAGGGCTTTTTTCAAACATACATATGGTATTAACCAAATTCATTACTTCCCTAATGTGGGGTTGAGTAGGTTTTTTCTAATAAACATGTGATAACCAGTTTGGTAAACATCAAAAGTTGTAAAGTTACTGTCCTATCGAAGTATGAAAATCCTTCTATACCTATAAACAGGAGTGCAAGTTCAGGTTGCAGAGAGACAGTTTGTTTCATTAAAGTGGGTCTGATGTTATGAACTACCAACCATAATGGGGGAACCAAATGTTCTTCCAGTCCCACAAAACAAGTAAAAGAGATCCCAAGTTATCACACTTGAACCAACAGACAGACAGACAGACAGACAGGAAACATTCAACTTAATCTAGTAGGAGTGTAGTGCCATATAAGACAAGTCTTGAGGGCAGATTCCTGATGAGAGGTGCCTCTGAACGATTGGTATATTGTGTAGAAAGATCTCTGTCATTGGGTTGTTGTAAAGTTTAGTTCTAATTCTTCATCCAACAGAAGGCAGAATTTTGCAAATATTTATTTGTTACAGAGGAGATTATTAAATAATGAGATCCCCTTGAATCTTAGGGATTTGTTGTCTAAATACTGTAGGAATTTATACTAAAGAGTTGTTCTGGGAAGGATTGCACTATAGGAATTCTCGGTTTGCAGGAACTTATACAATTCTCTATGGTGTACACCATAGAAGTGATCATGTAAATATTTACCCTTCTGGTCAAAAAGGTCCTGAAGAGTAGGGATCCCTTTGGTTGTCAATGTCAAAAATTTTAAGTAGGGGTACTGGTTCCTAGAAATAAAATGGGAATGTGGGAATTCTGTAGCATCTTGTTTTTCGGTGCGTCTTAGAGAAGGAATTGCCACGTCTTGTAGGAAGTTTGGAAGAAGGTCAATTATGTTGGGGAAGCTGTCAGCTGCCACTGAGGTTTGATAAGGCATCATTTTAAAGATTCAATTCCACAGAGGTGGTATTCAATTTGTATCCAATGTCTTTCTGTCTTTCCCTGCCACCAATGTGGTAGTTGGTCCGGGATGCAGGCTCGATAATAATTGGTACTGTTAGGTAAATCCAATCCACCTGATTTTCTGTATTTTTTGAGGATTGAAGCAGAGATACAGGGTTCACGTAGTCGATATTAGCCTATGAGCTGCAGAAATAAAAGATTTTGCTAAAGAAACCGGGAGTGACCGAAATAAATAGAGAAGCTTTGGGGGAAGCAGCATTTTATAGGCCGCTATTTCCCCAAAACAGAAGATCATAATTTTGTTTGAAATCATTCTTTAAAGCTTCAAGAAGTGGTGGGAAATTAGCTGTAGACATGTTAGATGTGGGTGTCACAAATTTGATGCCTAAATATGAGATTTATTTTGTCTTGCCAGTCTTGTTGGTGCATGTTTTTCAGCTCTTGGAGATGGTGGGGGATTATATTGATCAGCAGTATTTGAGATTTACTATTGTTGATTTTATAGTAGGGGATCTCACTAAATTGATGTAGAGTGTAAAAAGCTGCTGCCAAAGAGGAAGTGGGACTAGTGTTAATCAAGATAACGATATCAGCAAAGAGTGCCAATTTGTTGTCATAGGCAACTACTATTATCCCTAGAATATTCTGGGTTTGACCGGATAGCCTCTGCCAAAGGCTACATAAAGAGCACAAACATAAGAGGGAACAAGGGCATCCTTGAAGTATTCTATTCATTAGGGCAAATTCATCAGAGAGAGAACCATTAACAAAAAATGTCGCTACAGGGTTGGAAAAAAGTAGTTCCAATCGTTTCTGTTGAATTCCTTTTTGGCATCTACAGTAGGGTAAAGAAGGGAGTAGGTAGATGTGAGTGTTTTGAAATTTGCAGGAGGGTTAGTAGGCGTCTTGTATCATCCGAAGTTTGTCTCCCCAAAGTAAAAACCAGGTGATCTTGTTTAACCAGATGTGGCAAAATATGCATCAGTCTCACATAAATCTTCACATCTCTGTTGGGGATAGAGATTGGCTGAAAATTTTATGGGGTGTCTGTCAGTTTGCCCGATTTTGGAATGGTAACTAGCAATGTTGAGGGCATCTCCTTTGGTAAAGATCCAGTTGAAGCAGTGCTTTGGAAAACTGAGCACAAATGGGGAGTTAGAAGATCGGTTGTGATTGGCAAGTTGGGAAAAGTTGTTTTGGGATGAGCTTCGGTAAGTTAAGCTTATCCAAGAATGAGTGAGATCTCCCAGGGTTGTCTTTCAAAATATATAATTGATGATAATAATCCCTAAAAGCATTTGCTATTCCCCTAGAGGAGAGGACTGTTTGTGGGTATTTTAGATTTTAAGGCAAGCGACTAAGCCTTCTGGCTTAGAGAGATACAGATTTGTTATCTTGAGAGAAGTAGCAGTGTTTAGTTGACTTAGGAGCTTTCTCATATTTATGAAGAAGCAAATTTCGTAATTTAAGTCTAGATTTTTCAAAGTTCTGAAGTCACATGGAAGGATGGTTGTTGTTTATTCTTCCCTTCAAGCTGATGTATATTAGTTAGTGTATATTGGATATCCTTATCATGTTTCTTTTTAAGCCTACTAAGTTTAATGAGTGTCCCCCTTATGAAAGCCTTGTGAGAATTGCAGAGGGTGAATGGGCCTACATCCGGAGTATTTTTAAAAGAAAAATATTCTTGTATCATGGGATATGAGGTATAAGTTTTCTCTCCAAACATAGTCTTAGCTTTTAGGGAACTGTGCATGTAAAGTTGACATTAATGGCGTGTGATCTGACCATTGAATTATACCTACACTACCGTTCAAAAGTTTGGGGTCACCCCGACAATTTTGTGTTTTCCATGAAAACTCATACTTATATTTATCAAATGAGTTGCAAAATGACTAGAAAATATAGTCAAGACATTGACAAGGTTAGAAATAATGATTTTTATTTCAAATAATAATTTTCTCCTTCAAACTTTGCTTTCGTCAAAGAATGCTCCATTTGCAGCAATTACAGCATTGCAGACCTTTGGCATTCTAGCTGCTAATTTGCTGTGGTAATCGGGAGAAATTTCACCCCATGCTTCCAGAAGGCCCTCCAACAAGTTGGATTGGCTTGATGGGCACTTCTTGCGTACCATACGGTCAAGCTGCTCCCACAACAGCTCTATGGGGTTGAGATCTGGTGACTGCGCTGGCCACTCCATTACAGATAGAATACCAGCTGCTTGCTTCTTCCCTAAATAGTTCTTTCATAATTTGGAGGTGTGCTTTGGGTCATTGTCCTGTTGTAGGATGAAATTGGCTCCAATCAAGCGCTGTCCACAGGGTATGGCATGGCGTTGCAAAATGGAGTGATAGCCTTCCTTATTCAAAATCCCTTTTACCTTGTACAAATCTCCCACTTTACCAGCACCAAAGCAACCCCAGACCATCACATTACCTCCACCATGCTTCACAGATGGCGTCAGGCACTCTTCCAGCATCTTTTCAGTTGTTCTGCGTCTCACAAATGTTCTTCTGTGTGATCCAAACACCTCATTCTTCGAATCGTCTGTCCATAACACTTTTTTCCAATCTTCCTCTGTCCAATGTCTGTGTGCTTTTGCCCATATTAATCTTTTCCTTTTATTAGCCAGTCTCAGATATGGCTTTTTCTTTGCCACTGTGCCCTGAAGGCCAGCATCCCGGAGTCGCCTCTTCACTGTAGACGTTGACACTGGCGTTTTGCGGGTACTATTTAATGAAGCTGCCAGTTGAGGACCTGTGAGGCGTCTATTTCTCAAACTAGAGACTCTAATGTACTTGTCTTGTTGCTCAGTTGTGCAGCGGGGCCTCCCACTTCTCTTTCTACTCTGGTTAGAGCCTGTTTTTGCTGTCCTCTGAAGGGAGTAGTACACACCGTTGTAGGAAATCTTCAGTTTCTTGGCAATTTCTCGCATGGAATAGCCTTCATTTCTAAGAACAAGAATAGACTGTCGAGTTTCACATGAAAGCTCTCTTTTTCTAGCCATTTTGAGAGTTTAATCGAACCCACAAATGTAATGCTCCAGATTCTGAACTGGCTCAAAGGAAGGTCAGTGTTTTCTAATCATCCATTAGCCTTCTAACACAGTTAGCAAACACAATGTACCATTAGAACACTGGAGTGATGGTTGCTGGAAATGGGCCTCTATACACCTATGTAGATATTGCATTAAAAACCAGACGTTTGCAGCTAAAATATTCATTTAGCACATTAACACTGTATAGAGTGTATTTCTGATTAATTTAATGTTATCTTCATTGAAAAAAACTGTGCTTTTCTTGCAAAAATAAGGAAATTTCTAAGTGACCCTAAACTTTTGAACGGTAGTGTATATCAGAGCATGCAGCTCTGTCAATAAATGGTTTGTCAACCAGGAACATGTTGATCTGAGAGTAGGTTCGGTGAAATGGGGAATTAAACGTATAATCGCGTTCAATAATATGGAGGATCCGCCATATATTGTATAAATTTTTGTGTCTGTTGTGTATCTCCTGGGGGAGGAAGGGAAGGTTAAATTTAAAGTATTGTTGCAGATAGAATTTATGGGAATCAGTCACCAGGTTTATGCTGCCCTATCTGAGGGTGGCATGACGTAGTGCCAGAGACCCTGATTCCAGCACTGTGTCACTTACTTTGTAATATTCAGTTGTTTTCATAAAATCCATTTATCTCCTGCAACACGAGTTGAGCGGATTCATGACTGAGCTGCGGTTCCCCGTGCCCTCATGCCGTTGATTGAATGCTTTCTGTACAAACTGTGCATATGGAAAAAGCTATCAATCGGTGGGGATGTGGGCAGGGGGAGGCGCAGCTGATGAATTTCGAGAACTCATGTAAACGCGAGCACATCATTGAGAGGACTCCTTGCTTGGCTCTGCTGCAGGAGACAAACAGGGATTTTATAAAAATGACTACATTTTACTAAGTAAGTGATACTGCTGGAATCAGGGTCTCTGGCATCTTTTATGTTGCCTTTAGATAGAGAAGCATAAACCTGGTGACAGAATCTCCTTAAGTATTGATCCTTTTTTCAAGGTTTGTACCTGTTTTAGCAACTTTTTAAGAAATCTTTTCCATTCTTTTCTAATATTTTTTTCTAAGGCCTTGTTCACACGGCGTGTATTTGAGGAGTTTTTAACGCATGCTTTGAGCTTCCCATTGACATCAATGGAAAAAATAATTGTAGTGCATACGACGCATTTTTTTTTTCACGCACGTGCGTTTAAAAAAATGCGTTGTGTAAAAAAAGAAGCGTCAGGTCAATTCATGGCTCGTAAAATGCATCAATAATGCGAATAAAAAGTAACCTAATTACCATAGTCAATGGAAGTCCTGATCACATGCCAAAAACACGCCAAAAACGGGTAAAAAAAACCTCTGTATTTTAAAAAGTGCTTTACAAAAACGCTAGCGTTTTTGACACGTTTACAGGTTGATTTTTGAGCGCAGTGTGAACAATTATTAGGTGCCTATAAATTAAAAATAGTGTAATCTATATTATTAATTTTGCAGTGAACAATAATGAACCTGCTCTGTGGATCTATCACTAAGTCGTAGATACTTACTAATAGGCTATTTTTAAATGCTATTAAGACACCCTTTTTTTTTTTACGAGGGAAAGTGGATCGTATAATAGTGGGTAAATCTTTAGGGTGGATATTAGTGTTTTTTTTTTGTGAGATACGTGTTTCCTGGATGCATTCAATCTTGCAGCTTTGTCAGATAATCTCTTGCCACAATAAAGAGCACTAAAAGGGCTATTTAACCCCTTGACATTTAAAGAGAGTATTTTAAGTACCATGGGACCTGGACATAGATATGCTAAAATCTACTATCATCACGACTTGTGAAATGGGAAAAAAGCATGTTAATTATAAGGAGTAATATTCATGCCTGACAAATAGTACATTGGTTGTACCTTGGTATCAAATTTATTCAATCTCAATTATGGTGCTCTCTTAGATACTATTGGAGCAGATATTAAAAAATTAAATACTCAAGGTATCCAATGGTTGGGCAGGATTTCTGCGTTTAAAATGGTTATACTACCAAAAATCTTATATATATTCAGAAAAATTCCCATTTTCTTACCTATATCGTACCTAAATAAACTTCAATCGACTGTGCAAAAATACATTTGGGGTAAGATGAAACCCAGGGTTAAATCCAATATTTTACAATTAACCAATCGTTAAGGGGCCCTAAACACTCCCTCGGTTCTCCATTATTATAGAGCAGTGATTCTAGACCAAATGAGATACCTCTGGTCGGAGGATAGAACAAAGCTATGGGTGGATATTGAACTTTATTTCCTGGATAACCACCTTCTAAAACAACATTTAACTGCATCCAAAGCTTTTAAAACAAATTTCGATCCCCCTCTCTTAACTTTAAGAGTGATATGTCTAGTTTGGAAACTAGTCTCCAGGAGAGAGGAATTCAAATTTGACCTATACTCAGAACCTCTAGAGGTCTTATTTCAGCAGCGCTGTTCGTATACGTGCACTGTTCAGGGTTTTCACTGAACCTTGTGGTGCGCCACGAACAGCGTCTGCCTCTGGCTGACCCTTCCGTCAGCTGGGAGTAATCAGCTGTTAGGCATTCTTCCTAGCTGACGTGTTACACACAGGTCAGCAGTGTATCTCGAGCATGCGCACTGTTCAGGAGTTCATTGAACCCTGTGGTGCGGCACGAGCAGTGTTTACTTCCGGCTGCTTTTCATTATCAGCTGGGAGTGATCAAACTGTTTGCCTTCTATCTCAGCTGATTGGTTCCTTGCAGAAATATATTCCCTCTTCCTGTCCTCTGACACCACCCCCGGACGAAGGCGTTCTTCGCCGAAACGCGCGTCGGGTGTAATGCCAGACAACAGTGTGTTATAATATGGGTAAGCTACTGTCACTTAGCTGCATGTGTACTCTGTATTAATGAATTATGTAACATTATGTGTTAGGCTACACCAATGAGTACTACCATATACTATCATTTGGGACCTCCTTCAGTCTTTTTTGATAAACATACCCAGGTGTTAGTAATTTATTTATTTATTTATTAACTTATTTATGCACCTGGTTTTCATATATATCCTTTTCATGCATATCCTACAATAGTAGCCCCATTATACACATGTGTCTGGCTTCCTTTGCCACACTGGCGTAGTCATCCTTGTCTTTTTAAACTTGTGAGTAAATACATTTATCTGTTTTGTTGTGCAATAATAAAAATTATAAATTCTTTATTATAAACTCGGTCTTTGACTCATTTCTTTTAGGTTGTTGTTCTAAACATATTATATGAGTTATCGCTAATCAGGAGGTCCACCGACATGGACTTTTCAGCTAGGGAAAATACCTGGCTGACCAAACTTGATTTGGTTTTCAAGGATGACGCCACAGGGATAGATCCTGAGACCAGGGAGAATGTCGCTACCCTCAAAAATGTTTTTAGAACCCTTTTCCACAAACGGGTTAAAACCTGGTGGAACAAGGCTTTCTTGGAAAAATACCTTCAACGTGGCCTCTTACCCAGAGGCCTTCGTATTCAAGTCTTCCCCTCGTTCCCGGTGGAGGATCACACCTTTGTGTCACAATGGGAAGATGCATGTAATATAGCATCAAAGACCTTTATAGAATTGCTGGTTGGCCTGGACAGGAAGACTCTTGAAACCATTGATATTGATATCCAGTCGACACAAAAACAACTCAAGTATAAAATGAGTAGTGAGGAATTTGGAAACTTCTTCCAGTCACTCGAATCCGACATGGATAAATGGGAAAAAGAGATTCAGGACATCAAGAAAGTCAAATTTCTACGTGACCAGAGTGATGCATCCTCAAATCGTGTGTATAAGTGGCGTAACCCAGGATTTAGGAAGGGGGCAGCCTTTAGAAGGCCATCTATATCGTCTGGAAACTCTACATCTGAATCAAGTGATGCTTCTCAGGGCATGAGAATGCGAAGTACCACAGATCCTAGGCGGTTCAATGAGAATAGCTATAGGGGTCGACAAAGACGTAAACAAACAGCATATCAGATGGAGTCACGGGATTTTGGCAGATATAACAGACGAAGAAGGGAGGACCTATCCGAAACCCCGGCTGACAACACAAAATTCAAGGTAATCAATCTATCGGATCATGCTCTGTCATCCACTAATATGGGGGTTTTATCTAATGGGATGACTTTTGTGCCTGCCTCACATTTTGACACTTTCACAGCAATAAAAGATCTTCATTTGTTTGCCCGGGCACTTCTGTTTAAGAGATGGTATCATAGGAAGGATGACAGCAGTAATTTTGAAACACCAGAGGAATTGGAGGCACTACGATGTCTAGAGCAACTCTTGGATGAACAGATACAACCTGCAGCAGGTAGGATTCCGTTTTCTATAAGGAAACATTCTACTCGATTCCCACCATTTGCAGTGTGTCCTCCTATTGATTTATTTGTTAAATTGGTGACACAGGAGTTTGAACAAATTACGGTATCCATCAAATATGATAATCTGTCTATGGCTGAACGTAAAAGCCTTAAAAAGCTGAGGAGACTGCAGAATGTTATATATAAGCCAGCAGATAAAGGCGGTAACGTGGTTGTCTGGCCAACGGACATGTATGAGAAAGATGGCGTATCGACATTTGAAAAATCCTACCTGCTATAAAAAGCTTACATTTAATCCTCTCTCGTCCTTTAGTACAGCACTTTTGGGCATTCTGAAAGAAGCTCTGGATGATGGCACCGTCTCTGCAGAGTTGAGAGAGTGTCTGACTGTACAAGAACCTGCAATAGCAAGCCTCTACCTACTACCAAAGATTCACAAGAACTCTAAAATACCACCTGGCCGCCCTATTATCTCAGGGAGAGGAAACATATGCGATAACATCAGTAAGTATGTGGATGCCATTTTGAAACCTTTGGTGGAAACACTTCCTTCATATCAGAGGGACTCTGCTGATCTCATTCAAAAATTGGAGGGGGTCCACCTTGAACCTAGTATGATGTTAGCCACCTGTGATGTCGAGTCACTATATACCAACATTAGACACCAGGATGGTTTACGTGCAGCAGCATATTTTTTGAGAATGACCAGCATGGATCCTGCAAATATTCAATTTGTACTAACTATAATTGAGTTCATATTGACACATAACTTTTTCACCTTCGGTGGTTCCTTTTACCTACAGCTCCAGGGCACGGCAATGGGGGCGGCATGTGCACCCTCCTATGCCAACCTTTTCCTGGGACTGTGGGAGAGAGATTTATTTTTGTCCGATCGGTTGCCGTCGGTGAACAAGGTTGTACTTTGGACCAGGTTCATCGACGACATTTTTCTGATATGGAATGGTACCAGGGAAGAGTTCTATACCTTCATGGCAGATTTAAACTGCAATGATTTTAACATCAAACTAACTTGGAGGATGGAGGATAGGGCAGTGGACTTCTTGGACATACTCATTAAACGTGATGACTGTGGATATATACAGACGGATGTGTATAGGAAAGAGACATCTGTCTACTCTTACTTACATGCGTCTTCTTCCCATCCTAGACACATGATAAGAGCCATTCCAACGGGACAGTTTCTTCGGATGAAGAGACTTTGTTCCACCGAAGTAGATTTTGAGAAACAGGCGGCTATATTGAGACAACAGTTCCTGGACAGGGGATATAGCAAGAAAAATATACGGAAGGCGTATCAAAGAGCGTGTAAAACAAGCTGATCCAAACTGTTACAGCCTGTAGCCAGGAAAACACTGCCCGGACAAACTAGGTATGTGACGACTTACCATGATAGATGGGGAGAAATGGTACATTGTCTATCTAAATACTGGCCCATATTGAGGACGGATCCCAGTTTATTTGAGTTACTACCTTCGAGACCTGCTGTAGCCTCTAGATGAGCAATGAATCTACGTGATACTCTGGTTCACAGTCACTACAATCCCAATAAAATAAAACCCATTTTTGGTGCAGGTAAACCACGTTGGGGTTGCCGACCATGTGGACGCTGCATTGCTTGCCCAAATGTTGTTGAAAGTGATGAATTTTGGGATTCGTTTAAGAAGATCAAATACAGAATCACATGGCCCATTACATGCAATACCAAAGGGGTGATTTATTATGCACAATGCCCGTGCTCCATGATCTATGTTGGATTGACCACAAGAGAATTTAAGGTGAAGATATGGGAGCATGTGAATGGGATCGAGGCTGCCAGAGGAACTAAACCCGAAATGGCAGATCTACTGAAAACCATAACCAGACACTTCTTTCTCCATCATGGGTGTGACTCTAAGGGTCTACATTTTATTGGTATTGGCCATATAGAAGTGGGCCTAAGAGGTGGGTCTCTGATGAAGAAACTTTTACGTTTAGAGGCTCGATGGATCTGGAAACTTAAAACTATGCATCCAATGGGGCTCAATGAAAGTTTGGGTTTTGCGGCATTTCTCTAACTGCTGTTAGGATTTTTTGTGTGGTGTTTTTAGGTGTCATTGATTGACATGATGATTTTAAGCTGTTAATAATTTTATTTTCTGTCTTTATTTTATTTAGGTCTTGTGATCTTATTGATGACTTATGAGCTTGTTTAGAGGGTTTTATGTGTCCAAGATGAATATTTATGCTATCTATTCCATCCAGTTGAATCCTGCATCCAGTTTCTTTTTCCCTTATGTTTATTTTATTTTATTTATTTATTTATTATATTGTATGCATGCACATATATATATATATATATATATATATATATATATATATATATATTTTGGCACAGTGTTTACAATTAATTTAATTCTTCTTTCCACACGTATTTCTTTACACACACACACACACACATGTATATATTCTTATATATTTTTTATATATTTTTTCTCTTTCACTTTTTTTCATATATATATTTTTTATATTTAAAATTTTTATTTAAAATTTTTTATTTTTAATATATATATATCATTTTCCTTTACAATATATGTTTTATTCATTTGTAATTGTTTCTTTTGGGGACACATACACATAATATGTACACTTATGTGTTTATACAATTATATATACATATATATTTTTTTACAAAAATAAATTATTTTTCTTTCATATTTACTTTTATCAATTGTCACATTTTCATTCATTCATGTTACTTTTCATTGTATAATTCTCACTGTTTATTTATTATGTAGTAACATGTTTCTTGTATACATGCATCATGTATATATGTACAGTGTGTATGCATGTACATATGTATATATGTATGTGTGTGTGTATGTAGATGTGTGTGTGTATATGTCTATGTATACATATTTTCACTATACTCCTGTGGACACTAATTTAATTTTCACTATTTTATACATATAATATATATATATATATATATATATATATTTTTTTTTCTTTAAGTGTATATATGAAATCTTATGTAATATATTATATTTAATGGTTGTTATGTGTGTAATACATCGTTTATAATAATAATGTTACATCATACTATGATACGTACGGAGATAGGGAATGTTTAGGGACAGTTCATTCATCAATTTTTGTATAATAATTATGAGACGTTGGTAACTGTTAAATGCTTGTATTTAACCATTTTTTTGATATGTATGTGCAATTTTGATGGCATGTCCGATCGTTTGTGGCTGTTATGGTATTTGTCTTTTGTGGGGGTGTATAACCTCATAATATGTAGGAGGTTTCTGATATGGCAAGCATTTCTCCCTGCTAGGTGACTCAACTGGCTGATCTTCAGCTGTATACATATTTCAGCAGCGCTGTTCGTATACGTGCACTGTTCAGGGTTTTCACTGAACCTTGTGGTGTGCTACGAACAGCGTCTGCCTCTGGCTGACCCTTCCGTCAGCTGGGAGTAATCAGCTGTTAGGCATTCTTCTTAGCTGACGTGTTACACACAGGTCAGCAGTGTATCTCGAGCATGCGCACTGTTCAGGAGTTCATTGAACCCTGTGGTGCGGCACGAGCAGTGTTTACTTCCGGCTGCTTTTCATTATCAGCTGGGAGTAATCAAACTGTTTGCCTTCTATCTCAGCTGATTGGTTCCTTGCAGACATATATTTCCTCTTCCTGTCCTCTGACACCACCCCCGGACGAAGGCGTCCTTTGCCCGAAACGCGCGTCGGGTGTGATGCCAGACAACAGTGTGTTATAATATGGGTAAGCTATTGTCACTTAGCTGCATGTGTACTCTGTATTAATGAATTATGTAACATTATGTGTTAGGCTACACCAATGAGTACTACCATATACTATCATTTGGGACCTCATTCAGTCCTTTTTGATAAACATACCCAGGTGTTAGTAATTTATTTATTTATTTATTAACTTATTTATGCACCTGGTTTTCATCAATTTCATATATATCCTTTTCATGCATATCCTACAATTGTAGCCCCATTATACACGTGTCTGGCTTCTTTTTCCACACTGTGGTAGTCATCCTTGTCTTTTTAAACTGGTGAGTAAATACATTTATCTGTTTTGTTGTGCAATAATAAAAATTATAAATTCTTTATTATAAACTCGGTCTTTGACTCATTTCTTTTAGGTTGTTGCTATAGAGGTCTTAGAACTGGCAATACATGGGTTGCATCTCCCCTTATTGAAGGAAAGGGGTATTATCAAGATGGGAATGCTCGGGCAAGATGACAATTTGGTTTCCTTTCAATTCCTCAATACTACTTATAGTATTCCACACATGGAATTCTTTAAATTTCTGCAAATCCACCATTTATTACAAGGGTTTTCTCCTCCAACTGACATATCCGTATCTAGTCTTTTCAATGCTTGGCTACAGTCTCCCCAACCATATAAAAAGGGCATTTCGAGATTCTACCAGTTAATAAAACAGGAAAACATTGACCCACTTTCTCACCTAAAAGAAGTATGGGAACATGATCTAAATTTACAAATCTCAACAGACCAATGGGTATCGTCTTTCAACTCTGTCAACAAAACTTCAACATGTCTTGCACATCTAGAAAACTCTAGGAATTTTTTTTTATCACTGGTATCTAACTCCGGTAAAACGTAAAAATATATTTCCTAGGTTTTCCACCAATTGTTGGAAATGTAAGACCTCAGAGGGGAGTTATCTTCATCTATGGTGGGATTTCCCTGTAGACAAAGCGCTATGGACTAAGGTGTTTGATCTATTGTCAAGACTATGTAAGGTCCACTTCCCCCCAAACCCAGGCCTGGCATTACTAGGTTTAGGCTTAGAACAATTCTCTACTGATCATATCACAACCATATCACACTCTTTAATCACAACTAGGTTGAAAATTGCCCAACATTGGAAGGGCGACTGTCAGCCAACATTTAAAATGATAATCAAAGGTATTAACGACAACTCTTGGCATGAACTTACTTATGCTGGCGTTAACTGTAAACGTTCTATACGACTATCAAAATAGAAATTGTGGCTAGATTCTCCACAACACTATTCCATGATCGTATTTCTAGAAAACCTGGTAATTCATATGGTTGTATCCCCTTCTTCTCATGTCGTTTGCATGCATACGAGTCAACATTTGGTTGCATTTGTATCCTTATCAATCATTGACCATCATTGTATATGTATACACATAGTTTTTTTGGGTTTTCCTTTTTATTATGTAATGTAATATTTGAATGTTTTCAAATGTACTTACCTTTCTTTGTATTTGATATACCTTTTCAATAAAAACTTAATGGAAAATATGTACACAAACGGTTGAAAGGACATATTGAGAAATAACAAAAGTAACGTAGAAAATTGTTGGAAACAGTGTGCCCATCAGGCACTTTGGTATCAAACAGTGAAACAAAATCGTAGGGTATTAATAGGTGAGCTTATAAATTTAATTAATAAGTAGTACTTCACATTCAGGTACTTTTGGAGAAATCTTTGAATCATTTGAATTAGAACAATCCCTCAGGTGTTATTGGTGATATGCCAGCCAGGCTGGTTGTGATTTGGGGTTTTGGTGCAGATCTTCCAGTGAAGTGATATTCCACTTGTGTAATAAAGTTTCGCCTTCTGCCAAGTTTTGTGGCGTGACGATTAATAAGAAGTTTGGTTGGAAATCCCCAAGTATAGATGATCCCATGTTGCCTCAATGCCACGGTAATAGGTGTGAACTCTTGGCCTGAAGAGTAGCCGCGAAAACATTGGTCAAGTTTGTATCCAGCCGAGGAGGGCAACATGCGTTTTGTAAACTGTTGTAGATGGGTTTTAGGCTCTGGGTATCCAATTGATTCAGGAATTTTATGTTGTTCCTCCTATCTCTATCTTGTGAATCGATCATTTTTGCCCACAACATGAAATATTTTTCTTCCAGTGAATTATAGGATGCAATTTTATTATGGGCAGAACCAAAGGATGCCATTTTGGATTCAGCTTCCGAAACCCTGTCTCCAAGATCATTTACAGTGGTTTGAAATAGACTTCTGAGTAAAGTTCTATAGGGAGCTCCTGAGATCAAGAAGTATAGCCTTTAGACTATTTTCTGACACTGCCTTGTCAGACGTCTGAAACGTAATAAAAGTGTCTGAAGTCTCAGAAGGGACAAATGGTAGTGTTAAAATAGATCCTACCTCAGCCTCTGGCTGGAGGTCAGCAAGTTGCGGTTTCTGTTTGGCAAGACATGTATGTGGTGGGCGTGCCCCATTAGAGAATGATGGAGGACACATGGATTTGACTGGCAGGGTTAGCAGGAAAGAAGGCAGATTGTCAATGCAGTCTGACGACGCTGTAGAAGTCCCACTCACCGTTCAGGGAGAAGCTACTGCATTCTCAGGAGGTAGGTAAGAACAGTCTGGGCATACCAACTGCTTTTACGTTCTTCTTCAACATCACTGGAGAAGAGAAAGGTGCACGCACACTTCTAGCAGTCACAGATGATCCATCGGCACCGTCTTTGGATCCTTCTTTAGTGAAGAAAAAATATTCTAAATGTCGGTCAGCCTTTTGTTAATGTTGTCCTTCTCCCGTCCATTGTATCTGGTGTAATTCCTGATTTCAGGGATAAGAAATCAGTTGCTGGCAGTTGCTATACATGCTTATAAGTGACCTGAAATATCAAAGCTCCGGGATTACACAACCATTTGCACTGCTGGCCATTTCAGATGCATGGGAGAAATAGATAAAAGTAGTTGTGTGGGAGGACTTAGATCCTAAATAAACACAAGGACACTCATGTGGGGAAAAAGCGCCCATGGTGTTTATTAAGGAAAAGAAAACTAAACATACAATATTAGGCTGTATTCACACATACCATTTGCTGCATTATTTTGCAAAAATGACAGGAAAATATTTATTCCGGCAATTTTTACCAAAGTGTAAAAAACAGCATATGTGAATACAGCCTCAAAATGTATAAGTATGCGTAGTTGTGCAGACTAAAGTTTAGTATAAACTTAAAGGAGTTGTCCAGGCACGGAAAGCTGATGACCTATCCACAGGATAGGTCATCAATATATGATTGGTGGGGATCCGACATCCGAAACCCGCATCGATTAGCTGCTCCGGCTGGCTCTGGTCCATGTTGGAAGCAGATGGCTCAGGTCAAAGAATAGCGAGCAAGCTGCAGTACTGGAGCTCTGCTCCTATTCAAGTGAATAGTAGCAGAGTTGCTATTCTGCAGCATGGCTGCTATACAGTGTACAGAGCCATCTGCTTCCGGCTCCGAATGCTGCATACCCTGCATAACATCCGGTGCCTGGAGGCAGCCAGAGCAACTGATCAGTGCGGGGTCGGGGTGTCAGATCACCGCGGTCATATACTGAAGTCCATGCCCGGACAACCCCTTGAATTCCACCATCTATAGAAGCATCAAGATAATATGGACCCCTCAAAATACCACAGAGTTCTCAACCCTAGTATGCAGATTTAATTTAAACAAATCAAGTTTAACATCAGTTAGATGAGTAACCTCTTTAAAATCCCTTAATAATTCTTTAAAATTCCTGATGGCAAAATGAAAAGCTACCCAAAGATCACAAACTTTTCTATACATCTGGCATTTTTTTAATTTTCTCAATCTATAGTTTTAATCCTCTTATTATCATTTCATCAGATTAGATAAATGCCCAAAACTCAGCCATAACCTCAAATCTCTTAACCTGTTTCCGACCACCCACTGTCTTTTGAAGGCAGGGGGTGCAGAGTCTAAAGCGACGTCTTTTAACATCTCTGTAGAAAAGCCTTATGAGTGCTACAGTGAGCGCTCATGGTCTAAGCAGGAGCTGTAACTAACAGCTCCAGTACTAAGAGAAGCCTGCTTAATAGACATGTGATTGAGGGAAACTCTGACCCCAGCTGTTTAACCCTTTGATCTCCTCGGTCCATGACCACGGCATGATCAAAGGCGACTCTCCTCTTTGATCACATCACCAGTGGCACGATCCAAGTCTGGGGAAACCCTTTGCAGTCAGCCCTGGGGATCTAGAAATGATCCCAGAGCTGTAAGCCTGCTGTTAAGGCACTAAATGTGTTGTCCTAACAGCAGCCTGTGTTGTAGTGACACAGTATAATGTATTAGGATATAGGAGTATGCTAATACATTATAAGTATAAAATAAAGTTGTTATAAAGGATTTCAAAAAGTAACAAAAAATGATGATGATGATGATGAAAAGAATAATAAAGAAATGTCCACAAATAAAGTCATTATTTAGCATGAAATATATTTTATTGCCCATACAGTACATAAAAACAAAAAACCTACACATATTAGGTACACAAATAGCAAGAAAGCAGCACTGTGATAATGTAGACAGTCCAGGTGCAAGACCTTAAAAACCAATCCAGTATCTAAACACAATATAGAAAAGCAAAAAATGGCAGCACTCCAACAGGTTCAATGAAAAAAATCAGTTGCCCTTATTCACCTCCGTAACTTTTCAGCTCACTCAATGGAGCTTTTCTCAAACAACAAAGTATGTGATTTAGGCAGGTATATAAAGGTAAATAAACCAAAATATCAGCATGGATCCAATATACCGAATGCAAAAGAAAATCATACATTGTTTATGTGGGCTGATCCTAGGGTTAAATCCTAAATGCATCAAAAAGCAGATAACAAACATACAAAAAATAGATGCTACTACGACAAGGAATTTAGGAAATTGAACAAGTCTTTATTTAATTGAACAATAAAAGCTGAATACAGGACAATAAAAAGAATCCCCAAACATACAGAGCAAAATGATCATTGGCTGCGCAGCTCCCAAAAGAGATGGTAATAACATGAAAAACCTGCCATTATAACACAGACCAAGTTTAATGAAAAAAATATATATATTAGGCTTCGTTCACATCTGCATTAGGGCTCCGTTCCGACGGAGCTTTCCGTCGGAACGAAGCCTTGACTGACACAAACGAAAACCATAGGTTTCCGTTTCATCACCATCGATTTTAATGGTGACGGATCCGGTGCCAATGGTTTCCGTTTGTCTCCATTGTGCAACGGTTCCGTCGTTTTGACGGAATCAATACGGTAGTCGACTATGCTATTGATTCTGTCAAAACTACGGAACCCTTGCACAACAGAGAAAAATGGAAACCATTGGCACCGGATCCAACACCATTGAAATCAATGGTGATGGAAACGGAAACCAATGTTTTTCTTTTGTGTCAGTCCGGGCTTCGTAAGTCAGGGAAAGCTCTGACGGAACGTCAGAATGGAGCCCTGAAGCAGACATGAACGAAGCCTAAGTACATAAATGACAATTTGCTTGAATAGTATACGATGGTGAAAATTTGATTTCCAATTGCACAGCCTAATTCCACAAAATGCAGCAAAAAAACAGTGGGGTCTAAATGCTCACTATACCCCTCAACAAATTCCTTGAGGGGTTTAGTTTGCCAAATTGGGTCACTTTTGGGGGATTTCCACTGTTGTGGCACCACAAGATCTCTTCAAATCGGACATGGTGCCTAATAAAAAGGAGGCCCCAAAATCCACTAGGTGCTCCTTTTCTTCTGAGGCCTGTGCTTCAGTCCATTACCACACTAGGGCAGCATATGGAATATTTCTAAAAACTGCAGAATCCGGGCAATAAATATTGAGTTGCGTTTCTGTGGTTTTTACAGAAAAAAAGGAATATTTGTAAATTTCACCTCTACTTGCTTTAAATTCCTGTGAAACACTCTAAATGCGGTTTTGAATACTTTGAGGGGTCTAGTTATTAAAATGGGGTGTTTTATGGGGGTTTCTAATATAGAAGGCGCTCAAAGCCACTTCAGAACTGAACTGGTCCCTGATAAAAAGAGGGTTTTGAAATTTTCTTCAGAATATGGGAAATTGCTGCTTATGTTCTAAGCCTTGTAACATCCTAGAAAAATAAAAGAATGTTCAAAAAAATGATGACAACATAAAGTAGACATATGGTAAATGTGAACTAGTAACTATTTTGTGTGGTATTACTATCTGTCTTACAAGCAAATATATTTAAATTCAGAAAAATGCAATTTTTTCCAAATTTTATATAAATTTTGCTATTTTTCATAAATAAACACTAAATATATCGACCAGATTTTACCACTAACATAAAGTCCAATGTGTCACGAGAAAACAAACTCAGAATTGCTTGGATAGGTATAAGCATTCCAGAGTTATTACCTAATAGAATGACACGTCAGATTTGAAAAATGGGCTCTGAGCCTTAAGGGCCAAACTAGGCTGCGTCCTTAAGGGGTTAAGGTCAGTGTAAAAATGAGAGCAAGTAATTGGAGTGCCAATAAAGATGAATATCTTTGGACATAAAATACCCATGTAAGATAGCAGGAGTAACCTCACAGCGAACGTCCGCCCCAACCTGCGTTTCAGCGCTTAATGCCTTCGTCTGGGGGTGGTGTTGAACACTGGGCATACAATATTTAAATGGAGTCTAGCCAATGGCCACAGCACATATCCAGGTGAAAACAGCATGCCAATTAGGTAAAACGACTCACTGTGTACCTATTGGTCGCATTATTTTGCTGGACAGTATGACCAGAGCCCGGCGTGTAATGGGAACTTTTGGTTCCTTTGCTGGCTATCGGCAGCACGATGACGTCATCGCGCCACCTGCGCAGAACCCGTGAAGAGACCACACCTGCATAGTTGAGTGTAGTGCATTCAGTCTGCATTTTAGCAATAAATGCAGGGGTAGTGTTGCGCTCACTACAAGGGTAGCGTGGCGCTAGTACAGGGGGCATTCTGTATAGTTGACAACTGTCCCGAATTTGCCGGGACTGTCCGTAATTTACAGAGACAGTCCTGACAGTTGATCAGTTTTTAATGGCCATTTTTTTTCACTGTTGTGTGAATGTTGCCTATAAGGCTGCATGCACACTCCCGTCGGCCGTTGTATGGCCACTAATGATGGTTCCGTGAAACACGGGCCGCTCACGGATGGCTTCTGTGTGCAGTCTGTTGTTTCACGGACCAAATCAATGAAAAGGCCGAGACTGTTCCGTCAAAAATGGGCAAGAGTAGGACCTGTCCTATTTTTGACAGAACGGCCACACGGTTCCCTTAAAACAACGGAAGTGTGCATGGCCTCATTGAAATGAATGTGTCAGGGTGCTATCAGTTAAAACAACGAATAGCACCCTGATGAAAAAAACTGAAGTGGGCATGAGGCCTTATTGTAAATTTAGCTGTTTAGATCCTTTGTATATGTATTGTAAGTCTGTATGAACGTTAATAATATAACACATCTTTTTGTGATAATTTGATTTATAAATATATTATTAGCGCTTTATGTATAAATATTTACTATGAACTTTGTAACTTAATACTAACTGACACGGGTAGCTTTATATACCTGCCTAAATCACATGTGTCACGATGTATGGGTATGTGGACCCACTGGGCCGTACTGTCGTAACGGCATAGCAGCTGGCCAAACATTGTACCAAGTCATTGTATAGATATAGTCCAAGCACAAGGGTACCGGTAGTCGTTCAGAAAGTAATGGGAATGGAGGCTCGGCACAGACAGGACCATGGCAGAAGCCACCAGGCGTGGTGTAACACAGCACGCGTGATCGGGGGCACAACACGACTCCAACTTTCTAAGGCACAGGAACAAAGGTAGCACGGGATACAGGATACAGGTAGCAGGACAGAGGAACACTGGGAACAGGATAACACTAAGGGACCATCTGCAAGATTAACATGGATAAACACAACAATGCTCAGGCAATGAATGAAAGGGCAGCGCCATTTTTATAGTCCAGGGTGATCATGGGCTAATTACAGATTTTACTCATGTGTGTGCACTGGCCCTTTAAGGCCGGGCGCGCGCACACCCTACTGGAACCAGTGCGGCGATGTGGAAGTGAGTGCCATCATCCTTCAGGAGGGAGATGCCGCCCGGCACTGACTTGTCCATGGCAGGCAGATGTTGGGAGGCAGGTAAGCACAACGGTCCGCGGCTGTGGACATTACAACATGTTACATATATTGCTTGAGAAAGGCTCCATTGAGTGAACTGAAACATTGCAGATGTGAATAAAGTCTACCTATTTTTTCACTGAACTTGCATTTTTTGCTTTTCTACACATATTAGGTATTTACACAACTGTAATAAATGGAAGAATTACTGTAAATAATTCCGAAAATCACTTTTTTCTATATTCACGTCGCAAAAATAAGTTACATAAATTACACAGTAATTTATTTGCACCAACCAAACTGCAAAGGAAAAAAATACAATTTCTCCCGCATAAAAAAAAGGCTTATACAGCCACGTCAATGAAAAAACACATTTTTATGACTGCTGAAAGGCAGAGAGAGAAGAACAGAAAAAAATTAGCTGGTTAGTAAGGCCTTTCCACGCCTGGTCATTAACCCCTTAACGCACCATGACGCAACTGTACGTCATGGTTTGCCCTGCATTAAGGCACCATGAAGTACAGTTATGTCATGGTGCTTTTTGTCACCATTTCAAAACACATGGTGACAGAACAGTGACATCGGCTTTCATAGACAGCCGACAGTCACTGTGACTCGTCGGGGGACCAATCGCGGCGCGGCTCCGCCAGCGATCTCTGTGATTGGTCAGTCAGTAGTGACTGACCAATCACAGTATTGCAGCATTGTTACCCGGCTAAAAGAACCGGGTAGCCACGCTAGCCAATAGGCTGTTGGCAACAGGAGGCCTAACAATGGCCCCCTGTCTGCCAAGTACGGCGGGGCTTAAAAAGTTTGAAAGATGGCGGTGGGCTCAGAAGCTGAGCCTGCGCCATCAGCCGAAGGATGTCAGCTGTTCGTTACATCAAAAGCGATCAAAAGCTATTGCGGCATCTTAGGTGTTTCCAGGTGACCAGCATCGCTGCGATGTGGTCGCACGGATGCCGATCATTACTATGGGAACCGGAGGCCAACAGGTACGTGAGTAGTGCATTGTATTACAATAAAGAGGTGGAGGTGGAGGTCTTCAAGTCCCCTAGTGGGACAAAAAAAGTTATAAAAAAGTTATGAAATTAAAAACTGCCTTTTTTCCTATAATAAGTCTTTTATTATAGGAAAAAAATGAAACCATTAAAAAAAGTACACATATTTGGTATCGCCGCGTCCGTAATGACCCAAACTATAAAACGATATTGTTATTTTTCCCGCATGGTGAACACCACAAATTTTTTTTATAAAAAACAATGCCAGAATCGCTATTTTTTTGGTCACCGTCCCTTCTAAAGTATAGAATAAAAAATGATCAAAAAGTTGCACGTACCCCAAAATAGTACCAATAAAAACTAAATCCCGTCCCGCAAAAAACAAGTCCTTACACAGCCTTGTCAACGCAAAAATAAAAAAATTATAGCTCTCAGAATATGGGGACACAAAAAAATTTTTTTTTTCAAAAAAGTTATTTTTTATGTGCAAACTCTGTAAAACATAAACAAAAACTATATACATATGGTATCACAGTAATCATATCGACCCGCATAATAAAGTAAAATATTATTTATAGCGCACAGTGAAGGCAGTAAAAAAAAAAAAAACATTGTCAGAATTGATGGTTTTTGGCAACCTTGCTTGCCAAAAAAATTTAATAAAAAGTGATCAAAAAATCGCACGTACCCCAAAATGGTACCAATGAAAACTAAAGATTGTCCCGGAACAAATGAGCCCTCACACAGCTCCGTTGGAGAAAAAAAAAAAGTTCTGGCTCTCAGAATATGAAGATGCAAAATGTGCAGTGTTCAAAAAGCGGATAAGATTGGGCACCATTTATCAGTGCGACACTGGCCACATATCTGCTGATTATTATTTATTTGCCGCATTATTATACTCTCTTATTATTCCCTGATGTACTCCGCACAGATTACATATGCCCCCACATTATAAACTGAAATACCAGCAAAACCCCAAACAGAACAACTGCCAAGCAAAATCTGCACTCCAAAAGCCAAATGTCGCTCCCTCCCTTCTGAGCCCTGCAGTGTGCCCAAACACCAGTTTACCTCCACAGATATGGCATCACCATACCCGGGAGAACCCGCTTAACAGTTTATGAGATATTTGTGTTCAGTGGCACAAACAGGCCACAACATATTGTGCACTAAATTGGCATATCAGTGGAAAAGTGCAATTTTCATTTTGCACCATCCACTGGGCACTAATTTCTAATGTAGAATCACCTGTGGCTTTAAAATGCTCACTAAACCCCTTAAAATGCCCTAAGGGGTGTAGTTTCCAATATGGGGGTCACTACTTGGGGGTTTGTTTTACTATTTGACTTCCGAGCCCTCCAATTGTGGGCCAATGCTGTGAAAAACACCAAAATAGACCTCAAATGCGCATGGTGCTCTTCACTTCTGAGCCCTGTCTTGTCCAGGCAAATAATAAATGCCTTGAGGGGTGCAGTTTCCAAAATGGGGTCACTTCTTTGGGCTTCCACTGTACTCTGGTACCTCAGGGGTTTTGCATATGCGACATGGTGGCCAAAAACCACTACAGCAAAATCTGCATGCCAAATAGCGCTCCTGCCATTCTGAGCCCTGTCGTGTGTCCAAACAGCAGTTTATGACCACATGTGGGGTATTGCCGTAATCGAGAGAAATTGCTTTACAAATGTTGGCGTGCTTTTTCTCCAGTATCCCTTGTGAAAATGAAGACATTCTACAATTTAGTGGAACAAAATGTAGATTTTCATTTTCACAGCCTAATTTCAATAAATTCTGCAAAAGACCTGTGGGGTCTAAATGCTCCCTATACCCCTAGATTGATTCCTTGAGGGGTGTAGTTTTATAAATGGGGTCACTTTTGGGGGGTTTCCACTGTTTTGGCCTCTCAGGGGCTGTGCAAATGAAACATGGCACCTGAAAAACAATCAAGCAAAATTTGAGCTACAAAAGCCAAATGGCGCTCCTTCCCTTCTGAGCACTGCCGTGGTTTCAAACAGCAGTTTATTACCACATATGGGGTATTGCCGTACTCAGAGTTTGCTTTACAAATGTTATGGTTCTTTTTCTCCTTTATCTATTGTGAAAATGGAAAAATCTGAGCTAAAACGACATTTTATTAGAAAAAACTTTTCCGTTTCAGAGCCTAATTACACTAAATTCAGCAAAATACCTGTGGGGTCAAAATGCTAACTATAACCCTTAATAAATTCCTTGAGGGTATAGTTTGCGAAATGGTGTCTTCTTTGGGGTGTTTTCTTTGTTTTGGCCCCACAAGACCTCTTCAAACCGGACATGGTGCCTAAAATATATTCTAGTAAAAATGGGGGCCCCAAAATCCAATAGGTGCTCCGTTGCTTCGGAGGCCAGTGTTTCCATCCAGTAGCACACTAGGGCCACATGTTGGATCTTTCTAAAAACTGCAGAATCTGGGCAATAAATTTTGAGTAGCATTTCTCTGGTAAAACCTTCTGTGTTACAGAAAAATATGGATCAAAACTGATTTTCTGCAAAAAAATGACATTTGTCAATTTAAAGTTTAATTTGCTTTAATTCCTGTGAAACGCTTAAAGGGTTAAGAAACTTTCTAAATGCTGTTTTGAATACTTTGAGGGGTTCCGTTTTTAAAATGGGATGATTTATAGGGGGTTTAAAGTGTATAAGGCCCTCAAAACCAGTTCAGAACGGAACCGGTCACTAAAATAAGGTTTTTGAAGTTTTCTTGAAAATATGAGAAATTGCTGCTAAAGTTCTAAGCCTTGTAACGTCCTAGAAAAATAAAAAGACGTTCAAAAAACAATGCAAACATAAAGTAGACATTTGGGAAATGTAAACTACTGTAGTAACTACTTTGTGTGGTATTGCTATCTGTCTTACAAGCAGATACATTTAAATTAAAAAAATGCAAATTTTTGCAATTTTTCTCCAAATTTTGGTGTTTTTCATAAATAAACACTGAATGTGTCGACCAAATTTTATCACTAACTTAAAGTCCAATGTGTCACGAGAAAACAATCTCAGAATCGCTTGAAAAAATAAAAGCATTCCCAAGTTATTATCACTTCAAGTGATACATGTCAGATTTGAAAAAAATAGTCTGGTCCTTAACACCAAAACAGGCTTAGACAGTAAGGGGTTAAAGGGTTAAGCAAATCAACACAGATTGTAGGAAAAATAAATAACAACCAATTGTTTCATCTTGACAGTCAAAAAAGAATATAATCATACCTCCCAACTTTCAAGTAACGCAAAGAGGGACAACTGATCTAGCGCACGCCTTTTAAGCCACGCATCTAGTCCCGCCCATACACACCCAGTTCAGCCCACACAGCATCATGCTCCCATAGTGCCTCCCACACAGTAAAATTCCAAATAGCTGCCCCCATACAGTATAATGCCCCATAGCTGCCACCATACAGTGCAAAGCCAACACATATGCCCCCATACAGGATAATGCCCACACAGATGCCCCCATGCAGTATAATGCCCAAACAAATTCCTGCATACAGCATAATGCCCCATAGCTGCCCCATACAGCATATTGCCCCATAGCTCACCCATACAGTATAATGCCCCCTTAGCTGCCCCCATACAGTATAATGCCCCATAGCTGCCCCATACAGTATAATGCTGCCATAGCTGCCCTATACAGTATAATGCCCCCTTAGCTGCCCCTAGTACTGGTGCCCACATATAAAGTGCCAGTGCATGTGTAGACAGTGCCACAGTGCGCTTGTAGATAGTGACACACCCCTTTAAAGATAGTTTCACCCGCCCTGTAGATAGCGCTAACCCCCCTGTAGATAGTGCTACCCCCACTGTCCATGTATGGACAGTGATGTCAGTGGCTCCTCCTGGAGCGGAATCCCCGGCCAGAGCGTTGACGATGCTCTGGCAGGGGATTCTGTTCCAGGAGGAGCCCTTGACTTTCCAGTCCATATATTTCGACAGTGACCTCAGGGATTCCCTCTATGAGCGGAATCCCTGGCCAGATTGTCGGCAATGCTCTGGCAGTGGATTCTGCTCCAGGAGAATCTGCTGAAGTCACTGTCCGTATATGGACAGTGACGTCAAGGGCTTCCCTGGGCTCAGCGCTTAAAGTAGTGCTGTGCCCAGGGAGTCCTCTGTACTAATGCTGAAGCAGGGAGCTGATGGTTCCCTGCTTCAGCATTGGGTTAAACTTTATCTACGTCCTGAGGACGGAGATACAGTTGACACCGGGGTCCGGGACATACCACCGACCACCCGGGACACTGCCCAAAATCCTGGACTGTCCCGCTGTATCCGGGATGGTTGGGAGGTATATATAATATAAAAGCATGATAAAGTAAAGTTTGTTGAAAGGCATTTATCTAAATAATAATTGTCTTCATATTGGAAATCCTAGCAAGTAAAGACCCAGGTAATAACAAAAAGCAGATTCAATAATCACTGTTACTAATATTGCACCTGTACCAAATGAGTTTAGTGAATCTAGTGAAGTATAAAAAACACATTCTAAACTTACGCAATTCATTATTTTACAAAACCTTATGAATAAATGACAAATTAGCATATTTGTCTTATGCTCCTTTTTTTCTATTATATTCAATGGGGATCACCTAAAACCTGCTCATTGAGAGTATTGAACTGTAACCCTACCATCTACTATCCTTTTTAGCAATGTTAACGCTAAGGGCCTTTGAGTCTATAGGGACTTGAGTCTATAGGGATCCGTGGAAACAGAAAAAATAGGACATGTTCTATTTTTCAACAGACCCCTAACAAGGACCGTTGAAACAACGGCCGTGTAAACGGCCCCATTGAAATACATGTGTCCGTGCGACGGCCATTGTTGTAACGGCCGTCACGCGGACGTATTCAACATTAGTGTGAATAAGCCCTTAGTCGCATTTTTTGCGGCGGAATCGCTGGCATTACACCGCAAAAAAAGGCAACTACTGCTACTTGTTGGCAAGTTTTACCTCCCTATTGGATTAAATGGGGAAAACCCACAACAAATAAGCAACGATTATGCAAATACTATTGACTTGCTGCGGAATAAAACTCTGCACTGCATGTCAATTTCTGAGCGTTTTTTTCCGACCAATAATTACACAGCGTGTGGATGAGATTTGTTCCATCTCATCTGCGTTGCTGCTACCGTATTATGCTGCGGATTTTCCACAACCAATTCCATTTTTACGCAACGTGTGAACTGACCCTAATTCAGTTTTTGATGCAAATTTGGCTCATACATAGGAGTAGACACAAAAGAAATTGGATGTAACAGTCTTTTCTTTATACCTTTCTTTTCTTTTGTGTCCACTTCTGACTTTGTCTCAAAAAACTGTGCCAAAAACTGCCACAAAAATGGCATCCAATACTGTGTGTGTGAGATCCTGGCTTTTTTCTAATTCATTCAGGTTTTTATAAATTAAATCATGTAGTTCCTCTCATTGATACTATTTTACCTCAAATGTTTGATTCAATTGAGTAGGACGCTTAATAAAATCTATAAACACTTTATCTGCTTATCTCACTTTTACTGGTGCTCTGATTTAAATATTTCACGGGAAACGGATAACACGCTTGTTGTCAGAAACAACTTTAACAGCTCAGCTCTTATAATGCAGTGGAATACTCTATTATAAAGACTACCCTTCCCAGAATGTAAATTATAAAATAAAGCAATGTGCATAGGCATGGCTGGCCTTAGGTACGTGTGACCAGTGCGGTCGCACAGGGCGCCGCCGGCCGCACTGTAAGGGGGGCGCCACTGGACGTGCATGCCCCGCGCCATGGCCACTACTCGGGGCGCCAGCGGGTCAGGTGCCACCCACTTACTGCTTTGACCCCAATACTGGCTGCCCCGTGCCCTGGCCACCGCTCATCCGCTCACCCAGTCCTGCGTCCTGAATGACGAGACAGGCGTCATGACATCATTCAAGACGAAAGACAGGGAGGAGCCACCGCGCTTCCTGAGCATTTCCAGGGCTGGTGGGGAGACCGAGGGAACATTTTCTCCAGGGCGGCTCCAGCTCCAGCAGGCAATGTTTGCCAGAAGGCCAGGAGGTAAGTCACTGACTGGACTTTGTTTGAATGGGGGAACTGATGGGGTTCTAAAAAGGGAAATAATGGCAAATAGACAGAGGATTCAGTGCCACTTTGGTGCCCATTTTCCACTTATTGCACCTTTAGTGTCCTATTCAGTGCCCCCTTGATGTCCATTTGCCATTTTGTTGCCCCTTTATAGTTCTTCTGTGACAAAATATGCTAAAGGCTACAGGGGCAGTAAATGGCAAATGAGCATCAAGGGGCCACCAAACAGAACGATGCTAAAGGGGCAATAAGTGGAAAATGGGCACCATTGTGGCATTGAAAGTACTAAAGTATTAATAAATGTCAAATGGGCAGAATTCAGTGCCTTCATAGTGCACATTTACCATTTGTTGCCCTTTTAAACCCTGTTCAGATTACGTAAAAAGCTATGTACACCTTTGAAATCTTTTTTTTTTTTAAATAAAAATCAGTGTGTTTGGTGCAACTTTGTAATTACATCTGCGTCAGGGCACCGTTCAGGCGTTCCGTCTGAGCTTTCTGTCAGAACGAAGGCCTGACTCAAACAAACGGAAACCATAGGTTTCCGTTTGCATCACCATTGATTTCAATGGTGATGGATGCTGTGCAAATGGTTTCCGTTTGTCTCCGTCGTTTAGACGGAATGAATGAAGAGGTAAAATCTGCAGCAAAATCTGAATATAAATCATGTGGATTTTGCTGCAGATACTCTGTGGAAATGTTGTGGAAATGTTGCGGAACGCTGTGGAAAATATGCAACAAATCCATTGCATGTCTGTGTACCCTTACTACGACTGTCGTATCATACGCCATGCTTAGTAAAGGAGATAGTTGGAGTGATTTGTGCCAAATGTATTAAAGCTGGATTCACGCACAGTGGTTTGTGGTGTTTTTGTAGCGTTTTTAGGCCCAGTTCACTCGAAGTATTTTTGCGCTGATTTTGACGCAGAGACCGCTTCGGAATCAGCGCAAAAAAAAGTCCGAAGCCGCCTCCCATTGATTTTAGTGGGAGGCAGAGGCTTTTTTCTCTGGTGCGACGTTTAGCCGCACGCGGTAAAAAAAACGTGACACGCTTCTTCTTGCCGCAGTTTCGTCTCTGACCTCCCATTGAAATCTAAAGAACAAAAAAGAAAAAAATTTCCGGAAAAAACCTCAATGGGAGGCAGAGGAAGCCTTTTTTTTGCTGAATTTTTTTGCCCGCGGGAAAACGCAACAAAAACCGCGACAAGAAAGTGCAGGCAGGACAAAATGTGGAGGAATTTTGAGTAAGATTTTTATGCCTGCAAAAAAACTCTGTGTGAACAGGGCCTTAGGGTCAGTGGCAATATTTTCAAAATGCATGCATGCCCTAGGTATGGCATTTTATCTGGCTTTTTTCCATAGGCTTCTCTGTAGAACTTCAAAACGTCAAGAAAAACAGAATGTACAGAATGACACTAAATAGCGGCATTAAAAAGGAATGGCTATCTTAACATGCATTTTAAAATGCTCAAATTCTTAATAAATTTGGCACAGTTTGAACTGACAGTAAGAAAATTAAAAACGATGCCTGTTTTAAGCCTGCTATTTTACTGCAAAATGTCGCACAGCATCACTTGACATTTTAGCACAGAATTTTTTGTCCAAATCTTGGGTAAACTGCATAATACATGTGGGCCTATATCCCTCACTCTTCTTTTTACTAGGGAGAGGAACATTTGAACAAAAGCCTCTAAAATGTAGAAATTCAGCTCCGGATGCACACAATATACGTGTCCATAGAGCTCCATTAGCCCGCCGGAGGCTAAAAGAGTGTTCTTTTGGCCTCTGCTGGGGTGGTAGATGTCGATATACCTTTTTTATTTTTTTTGAAGGATGGAATAGCATAGAAGACTATGCTATTCCACTCTGCGGGAACAGAGAGACTGTATACCGCGCGTTATACGTTTTTGAACATGGGAGCATATGGTGATGAATGCCACTATTAGGCAACCGTCATCGGTATACATTAATCGTATACATTGCGATTGGCGTTTTTTTCATGCATTTAAAAACGTGTAAATGCTTAGTAAATTTGGCGCATTTTGAACTGACTGTAAGAAAATTTTATTCCTAATTTGAGCCTGCTACTTTTCAGCTAAAATGTGGCACGTCATCTTGACATTTTAGCATCAAAGATTTCTCTTAAATCTGTTGTAAACTGCATAATAAATGTGGGCCAATGCAGAGGCGTAGCTAGGTTCTCCTGCACCCGGGGCAAAGATTCAGATTGGCGCCCCCCCCCTTAACTTATTTCCCGACATCTCCTTCACCCTCGCCATATCTGCTTTCTCTACCAATCAGTGTCATTTTTTTTCACAATTCTTTTAATGTAACTCGAGCATAAAAGCATTTCTACATTTTACAAGCGATATGGTTATATAACGTAGGTAAAATAAAAATAAATTAAAAGAAAATAAATTAAAGAGGCCACACATAGCCCACTGTAGATAGCGCCACACACAGCCCCCCCTTGTAGTTAACGCCACACACATCCCCCGTTGTAGATATCGCCACACAGCCCGCCTTGTAGATAGTGCCACACAGCCCCCTTGTAGATAGCGCTACACACATCCCCCCTTGTAAATAGTGCCACACACAGCCCCCCTTGTGGATAGTGCCACACACATCCACCTTGTAAATGGCACCACACACACACCCCTTATAGATAGTGCCAGACAGCCCCCCTTGTATACAGCGCCACACTGCTCCTCCTTGTAAATAGCGCCACACTGTCCCACTGTAAATAGCACCACACTGCCCCCCTTTGTAAACAGCGCCACACAGCCCCCCCTTGTAAATAGCACCACACAGTCCCCCCTTGTAAATAGCGCCACACAGCCCCCCTTGAAGATAGTGCCACACACAGCCCGCTTCCCCCCTTGTAGATAGCGGCACACATCCCCCTGTTGTAGATAGCGCCACACACAGCCCCGTTGTAGATACCGCCACACACAGCCCTCCCTTGTAGATAGCTCCACACAGCCCCCCTTGCAGATAGTGCCAGACAGCCCCCCTTGTATACAGCGCCCCTTGAAAATAGCGCCACACTGCTCCTCCTTGTAAATAGCGCCACACTTTCCCCCTGTAAATAGCACCACACTGCCCCCCCTTTGTAAACAGCGCCACACAGCCCCCCCTTGTAAACAGCACCACACAGTACCCCCTTGTAAATAGCGCCACACAGCCCCCCTTGAAGATAGTGCCACACACAGCCCGCTTCCCCCCTTGTAGATAGCGGCACACTCCACCCCTTGTAAATAGTGGCACACTCTTCCCCTTGTAGATAGTGCCACATACAGCCCCCTAGCCCCTTGTAAATAGCGCCACACTCCCCCCTTGTAAATAGTGCCATATTCCCCCCCCTTTTAAATAGCGCCACACTCTTCCCTTGTACTTAGTGCCACCCTGTAAACAGAGTGGCGAGCGGTAGCCTACCACTACCACTCTCCGCTCTGCCTGATGTGACTTACCGGAGGAGCCGAGGAGGTCATGCGGCGCAGGCAGCGGTAGAGTTCCTTCTGACTAGGGTCGGTGACAGCCCGGGAGTGGACCAGTCCAGTCACCTGACCTGAGTCATCTGACCTCATGTCACTGACGTGAGGTCAGGTGACTGGACTGGTCCACTCCCTGACCGTCACAGACCCCAGTCAGAACGCCACTACATGAACTCCTGGCTCTTCCTAAAGCTGATCGCTGCTGCAGGTGTCCGACATACAGGGCGCCTATCAGCAGCGATCAGATGCTCTGTTGCGCCCCCCCTTCCCTACCACCTAGTTGTGCCTGGGGCACATGCCCTGCCTGCCCCCCCTAGTTATGCCCCTGGCCAATGCCCCTCACTCTTCTCTTTACATCAGGAACTTCCATAGTGCCGGAGTCCCCTTGCAAAGCACTGGCAGATGCTCCGCCCATAGACTCAGGCCTTGGGGAAGCTTCTGACTTCACTGTTCATACACCATGTTCCAAATTATTATGCACATTGGATTTAAGTGTCATACACATTTAATTATTAGTTTTTCAATGAAACTCATGGATGGTATTGTGTCTTAGGGCTCATTGGATCATTGTAATCAATCTCAGACACCTGTGATAATTGGTTTTCCAGGTGTGCCCAATCAAAGGAAAACTACTTAAGAAGGACGTTCCACATTATTAAGCAGGCCACAGGTTTCAAGCAATATGGGAAAGAAAAAGTATCTCTCTGCTGCCGAAAAGCGTGAAATAGTGTAATACCTTGGACAAGGTATGAAAACATTGGATATTTCAAGAAAACTTAAGCGTGATCATCATACTGTGAAAAGATTTGTGACTGATTCAGAGCACAGACGGGTTAGTTCAGATAAAGGCATAATGAGGAAGGTTTCTGCCAGACAAATTAATAGGATTAGGGGAGCAGCTGCTAAAATGCCATTGCAAAGCAGCAAACAGGTATTTGAAGCCGCTGGTGCCTCTGGAGTCCCGCGAACCTCAAGGTGTAGGATCCTCCAGAGGTTTGCAAGTGTGCATAAAGCTATTATTCGGCCACCCCTAAACAATGCTCACAAGCAGAAACGGTTGCAGTGGGCTCAGAAATACATGAAGACTAATTTTCAAACCGTGTTGTTTACTGATGAGTGCCGTGCAACCCTGGATGGTCCAGATGGATGGAGTAGTGGATGGTTGGTGAATGGCCACCATGTCCCAACAAGGCTGAGACGTCAGCAAGGAGGTGGTGGAGTCATGTTTTGGGCTGGAATCATGGGGAGAGAGCTGGTAGGCCCCTTTAGGGTCCCTGACGGTGTGAAAATGACCTCTGCAAAGTATGTAGAGTTTATGACTGACCACTTTCTTCCGTGGTACAAAAAGAAGAACCGTGCTTTCCGTAGCAAAATTATCTTCATGCATGACAATGCACCATCTCATGCTGCAAAGAATACCTCTGTGTCATTGGCTGCTATGGGCATAAAAGGAGAGAAACTCATGGTGTGGCCCCCATGTTTCCCTGACCTCAACCCTATTGAGAAACTTTGGAGCATCCTCAAGCAAAATATCTATGAGGGTGGGAGGCAGTTCACATCAAAACAGAAGCTCTGGGAGGCTATTCTGACATCCTGCAAAGATATTCAAGCAGAAACTGTCCAAATACTCACAAATTCAATGGATGCAAGAATTGTGAAGGTGATATCAAAGAAGGGGTCCTATGTTAACATGTAGCTTGGCCTGCTAAGTTTTTTTTGATTGAAAGAGCTTTTGATTTCTGTAAATATGACCTCCTGATGCTGCAAATTCAACTAATTACCATTTTAGTTCTCTTTACAACCTTTAAAATGTTTTGATCTCTGTTGTGCATAATAATTTTAAATAGTGCATTTTGAGTTTTTTACTTCTAAAAAAAAATCTGTTATCATTAGGAGATTTGTTCAATAACATTTGCATTATTCTCCAACGGTTGATGGCTTGAAGATTATACTGACTGTCATTTGCATCGACTATTTAGGAAAATCAGCAAAAAATAACATTTGCATAATAATTTGGAACGCGGTATATATAGACAGTGACGTCGGGAGCTTCTACAGCGACAGAATCCCCAGGCAGAGCACTAGCTGATACTCTGCCCAGGGACTCCAGCCTTGGGGAAGCTCTTGAAGTCACTGTCTATATATGGTGTTTCCCCAGGGCTGGAGTCCCCGGGCAACGTATCTCACTGTATGCTATACAGTTGGATACATTTGGCACTTCGTAGGAGTTATACGCAATGTGAAAAAACCTACAGTGAGTTTTTAGACCTGCTGAACGGCATTGGAGAAAAAGTAAAATCAGAGATGACTTTATGATATAATAGCATGCTCTTCTTAACCAAAGAAATGCTCTATCTAAGCTGTATTATTTCTCTCTCATATCATTTCAATGCTGCAATTCTTAGCAACTATTCAGTACTTTTAAATACCTACCTCAACCTCCACAACCCACCCCCTGTATTTCCTCTGAAGACCTGGGAATATATTTTAATAAATACATTTAACGGATCAGAAATAGTTTTAAAGCACAATCAAGGATGTCTGCTCTAATCCTTCCTCTGACATCTCCCATAATAAATTTCACTCCCTTAATTCTAATTCTCACCCACCCCACCACCTGCCTTCTTGATCACATAACCTCTCATCTCATCTCTGAGGCCCCATGCACACGACCGTAAAATTCGCCTGTAATCACGGTCCGTAACCACTCACTTCTATTGGCAAGAAAACCTACCCTTACATTTACAGGAAGGTCTCCGGGCCGTAGAAAGCCTGCACCAAAAATAGGACATGTCCTTTTTTTATTTCAGAATGGGAGCCCGGCCTACAACTGGTGGCTTTCCGCGGCTGGCTGTGTCCCTAATCACGGACCGTTATCCTCCCAGTTCTGATTAATTAACTCCTCATCCTCTTTCAAACGTGATTATCACACTAATATTCAGTAAACCATCTCACTCCTTAGCACTCTTCAGCTACCGTCTTATTAATGCACCCAACCGGCTTGAAAAACTTATACACTATAAACTGCTAATTCCTTATTTAAACTCCTACTATCTGGATTCCGGCTTAACCAATTCACAGAAACTCACCAAAGTGGCTAATGAGCTACTAATTTAAAGTATTCCATACTAATGTTTCTCAACTGCTCCACTGCCTAAGGTAAAGAGTGAAGTAGCAATAAATAACACTATGGTCATCACTTCCAGACTGTAAACAGATCAATGGCAGCGGGGTATTTAAGACTAAAGCTTGCCATCCATTTTTTTACTCACCTGAAAAAGACTACAGCATTTGGCACTGACTCGTATAGTGAGGTAACACCATGTGTTTCATGACTTCAAACAACTCCCTTGATTAACCTTTAGCCGACTCTTGATGAACTAATAGCCAACATTAATATTAGTAACATGTACATAATTATAATTCTTTCATTTTATCTTCTTCGGTTAAATATTAATGTTGTGTTTGATCAGCTATTAGCATGCATATAAAACTGTCAGTTGGCTATGAAAAACCTTTGCAGGCTGGGATTCATCCCATTGGGATGTTACTAAATATTGAACATACTGTATATTTGTACATGCCACATTTCACATAATTTTTTTTCCAAAATTGTTAAATCGAGCAAATAAGTAGCAGTTGTGCAGTAACATTTGCAGGAAAAATGTCAAATTCGGTACAGTATGCTCCTAGGAATCAGAGCGATTAAATTACTGGCATGTCTAATTTTCAGTACGACCTTTCCTGTTGGTCATTATTAGCGTTACATTGAGGACCTATGTTAGGGTCCATGCACACAACAGAACAGTGAGCGCCAAGCCTGTACTATGGAGCCGTATAACCTCATATGGTGCCTCCAATAGAGCATGCTACTCTTTTTTTCTGTCGGATTATGCCTCCTTATTAAATTAGTGGCATAGGGAGGCCCCTTATACTGCTAGGGTGCCATAATACGCCCCTGTGTCATGTGTTTTATACAGTTTCTATATACCAGATCTCACTTCTGCTTGATGAATAATTTGTTTCACATAGTCTATAAATCTCAACTTTGCTCTGTTTATGTATTAAAAAGACTAATATATATTAAACTGCTTGTAAATCATTTTAGAACATTTCTAACATTTGGAAAAGATACAAGACCAAAGAATACTTAACGTTCAATATCTTCCACATTTATTTTTTACAACTTGACACATGAAATCTCTGATCCTTTTTTATATTCTCCAGGGACAAGGAAATTGCTTATGCCTCTCACATAGTTCATGCGGTTGCTAGCAACAATTGGCAGGCTTTACTCAAGATGCCAAGCCTGTACTGAATAAGGACAAATGTGTAATTCGTTTTACCTGCAAACAGCATCCCCCAATGTATAATAAATATAAATTTGCAATGACATCTCCTAACTATTAGAATGAATCCATAAAAAACAGTTTATCGTGATAGGCCCTAAGCTTGTGCTGAACACTCTGTCTCAATTAACCGGCAGAACACTCCAGACGAAATGATCTTGATAGTGTCACATTCAGGTCAGTCTTCTGGTTTCCCCAGAAACAGTAACAGTTGTTTACTTTTGAACACAAAGTCGGAATCTGAGAAATGTAGCAGTTTATTTATAGAAGATAATTATGTTCATGGTCTCTCAGATCTTTTTAAAATGTGTGACTGAGATATTGCAACCACTGCAATACAAATTTTACTTAGGACCTGTTCGCATCAGCGTTGGGCTTCCGTTCCTGGGTTCCGTTCGACCTCTCCGTCGGAGGAACCAATGAACGTAATCTGTTTGTTCCTGTAACTTACCGGTTTTTTTCGTGGAAACAATAGTGTAGTCGACTAATCAGTGTGAACAGGGCCTAAGAATAACACTCTTTATCTATTTTATTCCACCATAATAAGCAGCAAGTTTCGACCCCTTTGTGAGTTTTTCTCAAGCTGAGGAAGACTCACACTGGGGTCGAAACGTCGCTGCTTATTATGGTGGAATGCTTTTGATACTTTGCAAAAACGTGTGCTGCGGTCTATCTATTTTCCGTACTCGCATCGGAGTTAAATTGGCTACGACTCGACACGGCATGCACCGGATATATCCCTTATTTGTACAAAACTATTTTTTAGTACTGTGACATGCTGTTGGTCTCTCTCTCCATACTCTTTAACCATTTTCACACCGCAGTCACCAATATTTCTACACTGCACAGCACAGAAAAAGAATATCTTGGAGCTTGACAGGGGTCACTGTTGGTCATTCCTTTTACTATTATGATTTGTCAGTTTAAGAATCGGGGAGAAACTTATTTTCACGTCTATTTTGTCAAATCATTGGTAAAACAAATGTCAAGGATTCGCTCTATAGAATTTTTTTGCAAGATGTCTTAATTGTATAGCTTTATAATGTAGTAACTTTCTGACATCTATAAATGATTATGTGTAGTCAGAGATAGGGATGAGTAGACAGCGGTATTTTAACACTGACATAATATTTTCCATTAGGGATTATCATAAATGCTCTGTAGAGCCACAAGCGACACTACAAAGGAATTGACATGGGTATTCTCTGTAGACCAAGCTGATATGTTTGTCTAACAATGACTTCTAAAAAATCTTTTAGCGGCTTAACACCAAAACAGCAGAATGGTATTAATATGGTCTGTCATTATATATTGTACAACTTTAACATGACTGTTTGCAATGTATTGAACATTGTAATATACATAAACATGTTCCCACTATAGCATATGGCTAACACCTAAAATAACCTTCCTTTATACATATCCTCTATAACCTAGGTTCTCTACATGTGGTATATGTACCGTAGAGGGCACATGCCACGTCTATAGGAAGTACTCCCAATGCTGTGCAGTAAAGTGTATGATCATAGCCTTGAGGCTATTTTGATACATTTGAAACATGTCTCTATGAGGTAAATTTCATCAATCAAGTGCCCCGTATAAGTTTTGGCCCATAGTCGGGGCTCTATAGCGCAAAACCCTTGTCTATGATGTCCATATACCCTAATAGTGTATATGAAAAAGGGTGGTCTTCATAGCGGAGCCTTGCCAGCTATGATGGATGTGTTTTTGAACGGATCCCAATGAATCCATTGGCTTATAATGAGGTTTCTATCAGGGGTTCCAGTACTTTTGACAGCACGAATAGTGCTAGAGACGGTAATATTCTTGCTGTCACAAATCTTGTTTCTCTAACGAGAAAACACCAGTGTGAACAAAGCCTTAGACATGGATACAATATGCATATATGAAATGGCTGCTGTAATCTAAGTGGGATTATTGTGATATAGCATATGTCAGTACACTGCTTCATATTATTAAATAGTCCTGATATGCTTATGACCTTAGTGACAAAACATATGACCTCTTATTGCCAGCCATGCTTTAATCATTGCCAAGGTCACTAGACACATGATTTTTTTAGTGACAGAACTGACTATGAAATTCCACATATTTGCACGTTTTCCCTGGTGTCCCGGACACTGGCATTTTGTTATGTACAGCATGGCAGGCCTGAAAAGCTCTGTCAGTTCAGCTCTTCTTCAGCAGAATCAGGTAGTCAGTTCTTGTTTCTATGGGAACAATTAGTTGCTATGAAGATGCGCTATGGGTGCACAGTGCGCATTTCCCTATGAGCATATCTGCACACTCGCAGATGGGACCGGAGACTAATATATACATTCACTTCTGCTCATCCTCAATTATTTAAAGAGAACATATTTAGTGTATTTAATGAAAATTCATCATTTTTGATCATTTTAATTAGAGCTTCATTGTATGATGATGTGAGTGCAAGTTTCTCTCACCTACAATACAGCATATTGTAAATAAAATGTATATATTTTTGTTTAATGTTTTCATATGGGATGATGGTGCTATACAAATTATATACAAATGCCGTGTGCATGAGTCCTTAGGCTTCATGCCCACTTCAGTTTTTTTCGTCAGGGTGTTATCCGTTGTTTTAACTGATAGCACCCTGACACATTCATTTCAATGAGGCCAAGCACACTTCCGTTGTTTTAACTGAACCGTGCGGCCATTCCGTTAAAAATAGGGCAGGTCCTAGTCCTGCCCGTTTTTGACGGAACAGTTTTGGCCTTTGCATTGATTTGGTCCGTGAAACAACGGACTGCACACGGAAGCCATCCATGTGCGGTCCGTGATTCACAGAACCGTCATTAGCCGCTGTTCAACGGCCGACGGAAGTGAGCATGAGGCCTAATTGTTTTGGATGTAACTCCCATTTTTTCTGCAAAGTAGTAGTCAATAGCTAAAAAAAAAATTGAAAACAGTGCTTCTTAGTGTCACTCGATTAAAAAGTGTTTGTAAGTAAGTTAGTACTGCTCACCTTGTGGTGTTGTGCTAAGAGCACAACACCTATAAATGCATGTCGGAGTATCAGCTGCTGCCATCCATCCCTCCAGGAGTTAGGTATGGCAGGTACCTTGGCTGTTAAATAATGGAATTAATTGTAGAATTTAACAATGGGATTTTTCAGGGGTGCTTCTGTCAGAGAAGTCCAAGTCAGGCAGAAGGTATAAGTAAATAGTTTTTTTTTATATTCTTAAATCTTAAAAGCATACTGTAGCATGGTACATACATCAGACTAGTTTCAGGACTGGAATAGTACCTTTTTCAGGGTAGGAGTACCATATGTGAGTGGCTAAGAGATGAGTTGTTATATACATACAAAAAAACGGTGGGAAATAACGCAAAAGAATCAGGAGGGGGCAGAGCTGGCGGTTCAGACTTTTTCCTATAAAGATTTACTGTTTTGTCGTCATATCTTTTTGCTTTAAACAAGGTTAAAATGTGAAGCATTCTTTAAGCCCTTCCCATCGCAGCCATTTTTCACATTTTCATTTTTTCATCCCGACCTTCAAAAAAAGCAATAACTTTTTTATTTTTTCGTCGACATAGCCGTATGAGGGTTTGATTTTTGTGGGACGAGATGTACTATTTTTTGTACCATGTAATGAATTAGGAAACGGGACAAAAGTTCTTTGTGGGGTGGTGCTTGAAAAAAACTGAGCTTTCTCCATTGTTTTTTGCGCTTCGTTTTTACGGCATTCATCGTGCAATTAAAACGACATGTTAACTTTATTCTGTGGGTCAATCCGATTGCGGTGATACCAAATTTGTATAGTTTTTCTTATATTTTACTACTTTTACAAGGAAAGAACTAACTATAAAAAATAACAATTATTTTGTGTCACCAAATTCTGAGAGCCTTAACTTCCATCAAGTGGTATGAGGGCTTATTTTTGTCAGGACGGTACTATTTTGGCGTACATGCAAGTATTTGATCACTTTTTATTCCATTTTTTGTGGGAGATGAGGTGACCAAAAAACAGCCATTCTGACGTTTTACTTCTATTTTTACAGCATTTACCAAGTGTGTTAAATAATATATTATATATTGCAATAATTCAGACAAACCAAGTTTGTTTATTATTATTTTTTTTACAATGCTTTAGGGGGAAAATGTAGTAGTGTTTTTATTGTACATAAAAAAAACTTTATATTAGTAATTTTTACTAGTCGGATCACTAGCACTATATACTGCAATACTAATGTATGGTAGTATATCGTGTTTCTAACAGGCTTCTATTAAGCCCTGCCGGAAGTAGCGCTTAATAGGAGTACAAAGATGGCACACCAGGCTGCCATGCCAACCATCGTCAACCTGTGACGGCATCACGGGTGGGCGATGGGCTGTCAAAAAACACAGCTAACACCCACTGCACATGGAGCGGGCTCAGCGGGTGAGTCCGCTCCAAACATCACCCCCCGCATTACTACGCAATAGTACGTTGTGGTGTGCGAACAGGTTAAAGCTTATTTTTCCATGTTTTTTGCTTTTATTTCCTGTGGGTGTTAAATCTAAAGCAAGGACCTTGGGCAAAGAATGCTGCAAAAAATGCTCAGAAACAAGCGCCGCAGGATTTTTATGCCTCCCATTGACTTCAATGTGAGGTCAGAGGCGGAAACTGCTTTAAGAATTAGCATGCTGCTTTTTTTTTCTGCCTCTGCCTCTGATTGAAATCAATGGGGGTTGATTTGAGCCGGTTTTTGGCATTGATTCCAAAGTGGTTTCGCATCAAAATCAGCGCCAAAAAACTCAGTGTGAACTGACCCTGGGGCTCCATGCACACGACCGTATTTTTCATCAGTAATTACGGACAGTAGTTACTGACTATAATTACGGACCCATCCATTTCTATTGGCCACAGACACCTTTCAGTATTTTTGCTGATGGGTGTCCATGCTGAAAATATTATAGAACCTGTCCTATTCTTGTCAGTAATTACGGCAAGGACTCTCCCATAGAAGTCTATGGGAGCTTCCGTAAATACGGACGACTACTGATGTGCATCCGTATACCGTCCGTATTTACGGAAGCGTTGCTATGCAACATGCTGGTGACATAATATGCATACTCCCTCTTTTTTTTTTACGGACCCGTATATATACGGATGGAATACGGATACAGTACGGACTGTATTTACGGACAGTATTTCGGGATAGATGAAAATACGGTCGTGTGCATGGGGCCTTAGGGTATGTGCACACACACTAATTACGTCCGTAATTGACGGACGTATTTCGGCCGCAAGTACCGGACCGAACACAGTGCAGGGAGCCGGGCTCCTAGCATCATAGTTATGTACAATGCTAGGAGTCCCTGCCTCGCTGCCGGACAACTGTCCCGTACTGTAATCATGTTTACAGTACGGGACAGTTGTCCGGCAGCGAGGCAGGGACTCCTAGCATCGTACATAAGTATGATGCTAGGAGCCCGGCTCCCTGCACTGAGTTCGGTTCTGTACTTGCGGCCGAAATACGTCCGTCAATTACGGACGTAATTAGTGTGTGTGCACATACCCTTACAATGACAAGACAGACCTATGCAGGTTCAGCCGAGTTCATGAATATATTATGCAGTACTAGAGCCTATAATTTTCGATACATTTTATATTTGCCACACGTGTATGAATATACGGTCCTTTGTGTCTGCGTTGTACATTTGTTTCTTTACATGGCTCTTTTACCACTCTGTTTAAATATGATCTAATAATTTTGAGTTTTCATTCACAATTTTTTTTTAAACAATATTTATTTACATTTTTAGATGCATTCACTTTATAGTAAGATACCAATCCAAACTTAGCAATAATTTGTGAGATTTCTCTCAGAGAAGACAAAGGATCAGTAATAGTCATAATAATATCATCCGCGAATAAGCCAATTTTATGTTGGCGGAGTCCCACTGGAATGCCTCGGATTTGGAGGTTAGATCGTATAGACTCTGCCAGTGGTTCCATAACCAGTGTAAACAATAAGGGGGATAATGGGCATCCCTGCCTAGTGCCATTGGTAATATGGAAGGGGGTGGACAGGAACCCATTCGAAAGGACTTTAGCCGTAGGTTTGGTATATAGCGCTTGTATAGCTTTAAATATGTTCCCTGCAAATCCAAACTTTGTCAAGGTCGAAAATGCAAACCCCCAGTGTATTCTATCGAATGCCTTCTCTGCGTCCAGGGAAGGAGGAGAGAAGGCGTCCGAGACTGTCCCACCCTAGTTATGAGATTAATTATCCTTCTAGTCCCGTCAGGAGCTTGTCTCCCTTTTGTGAACCCAACTTGATCCGAATGTACTAGTGTGGGCAGGATATCTTTTAATCTGGTGGCTAAGAGTTTAGCATATAGCTTAGTATCACAGTTAAGAAGGGAGATGGGTCTAAAGTTGGCCGGTGTTGTAGGAGACTTCCCTGGTTTCGGGATCGTGGCTTCTAACATTTCCTGGGGCATACTTCCCTCTGTCATTGCTTTGTTGAAAACTTCGGTTAGATGAGGAGTCAGAATATGCCCAAAAGTTCTGTAGTATTCGTTAGAAAACCCGTCTGGGCCAGGGGATTTATTGGCTTTAGATAAATGTATTATTTTGAATACCTCTATAGGAGATATAGGGGCATTTAAACTTGATAGTTGTTCTTGAGACAAGGAAGGTAGTTGAACCGAGTCTAAAAAAGCTTGGATATTCTTATCTAGTGGTTGTTTAGTGTGGGGATCTGACCTCAAATTATATAATTTAGAGTAATAGTCGCTAAATTGATCCGCTATTGTTTGGGGGTTGATAATTTTTGATCCGTCAACCAATGAATCTAGATGCGTAGTTTTAGTTTTGAGTTGACGCTGTTTCATTCTTCTCGCCATTAGTTTACTAGTTTTATTATAGGAAGTATAATAATTCAACTTTAGGGCTGCAGTTTTTTTGTCAAATTCGTCTATGAGGAGAGCTTTCAAATTTCGTCTAAGAGACATGAGTTTGTCATGTAGGGCGGATGTCTTATTTTGTTGGAGTTCCATTTCCACAGACCGCATTTCCTCCAGCAGAGATGTCAAAGCTGCTGCTTTCAATTTTTTATATCTTGCCCCTTGTTGTATCAAGAACCCCCTCATAACCGCTTTATGTGCGTTCCATAGTGTGAATGGACTTAGGTCTGGGGCTCCGTTTAAGGGGAAGTATTCCCGCAATTGGGAGGAAATGCTCTCTCTGTACTTAGGAAGGTTAATAAGAAAATTTTTATCCGCCATGAATATCTAGGAGAGGGAGCAGAACTTAAAGAGAGAAGGAGATATGTGGGAGCGTGATCTGACCATGTTATTTGTCCTATCTCAGAAGTTTTAATTTCCGATATAGAAGATCTATCCACCAAAAATAGGTCTATTCTGGAGAAAGACCGATGTCTTGTGGAATAGAAGGTGAATTCTCTAGAAGAGGAGTTCATACAACGAAACGTGTCGTATAAATCCTCTTTGAGTAACCATGGTGAAAGAGTCAGGGGAGAGCTTCTACCCTGATTAGTTGAGTCCCATTCAGCATTCGGGATTAGGTTGAAATCTCCACAAATTATAAGCTTCCCTTTCATTACCTTCCTGATTTTACGCATAGTTTTGTTGAGGAAGCGTATTTGGGACGAGTTTGGTGCATATATGCTAGCAATGGTGACTTGGCAATTGTTGAGCAGACCCACCAAAATTAAAGATCTCCCCCGTTCATCAACAACCGAGGATTGCAGTTGAAAGGACACTGTATCTTTAAAGGTTATCAGCACTCCCGCCTTTTTTTTGTCAGCATTGGATGTATATGTTATCGGGAATCTATGGTGGGTGAATTTGGGACTATGGTCCTTGGCAAAATGCATTTCTTGTAAGCATACAATGTCGGTATTAGAAGCTAAAACATCTCTCCATACTGAAGCTCTCTTAAAGGGAGAGTTAAGCCCTCTGGCATTCAATGACATAAATTTAACCGCCATAATCTGTACATATACATTCCTCTCTATAAATCCAAAACAGTATTAGATATTTGCCGTTACATACCCACATCATGTTGGACACAAATAACAGTATTCTTGTATAAGCAATTTCAAGGGAAAAGGACAGGGAAAGGAAGGTGAAACTGAAAAACTGTAAAACGAATAACATTATTTAGTGAGAAAGGTGACTCCGCCAGACAACTTGGCTGCGAGTCGCCTAAGACCAATGGGGGAAAGAGTCTCTTGGACACCATCTCGATCTCCATTTTAGCCCAAATACTCCGGAAAGACATCAGGTTCGAGAATTCTCAAACCATTCCTGCGAAAGTCTCTTTGGGGACCTCTTAGCAGGGACCACAGCAGGTGATATAGGTGTAAGTCCCCATTTGCGAAGTAGGGCTGATCCTCCTTCTACATCCACCATGGTGTGCAGGACGCCATTCTTGTACACTAGTAATTTGGTAGGAAATCCCCATCTGTATCCCACGTCGTTCTTCCTCAGAGCCAGCGTAATAGGTAGAAATTTCCTCCTCGCTTGTAATGTCATTTGGGACAAATCCGCGTAAACATGAATCTTCTCATAGGGAGTAGGTAGAGCAGGCAGTCGTCTGGTGGCGGACATCAGAGAATCTTTAGTGTGGAAAAAATGGATCCTTGCTATCACATCTCTCGGCAGATCATTAGGAATAGATTTAGGTTTCGGGAGCCTATGAGCTCTATCAATAATGAGATCCTCTGGTTTGGAGGAAGGTATCACTTCTTTTATAAGTTGCTGCAAATATGCAGTGAGGTCGTTAGGTTGAACAGACTCAGGAATTCCTCTAAATTTAACATTATTTCTTCTATTGCGATCTTCCAAGTCTGCCAATTTGTGTTTCAGACTTTGCATTTCTTCTTCCAGGGATACGTGAGCATCTACCACCTCATTATGAGCATTAGTGAGTTCACTCATTTTAACCTCCACGTGATCTACCCTCTCTCCCAGGCCGTCAATGGCGTTAGAGAGCTTTGTGGAGAATCTTAAAAGATCACTCTGAAAGGACCCCCTCAGGGCTAATATCACATTTTTAATAAAGGCCTCTGAAGCAGCTTGGTTAGAGGAAGGGATATCTTCTATAGCTCCAGGTTGTGCAAATAAATCTTCTGTCCCCAGGCTGTGGGCTGCTATGAGACCTGCAGGGCTGGGGAGGGGAGATCCCCTTGAGGCACGAGGGGCGGACGCCATTTTAGGTATGGGAATGGCTGATGTTACAGCAGAGCGTCTCTTCCCTATATCCGCTATGGCTGGCGATTCTTCTTCTCCTTCCCCCCGGGGCATGCACTCACCCTCCTGTGATGTCCTGGAGACCTCTTCCTCCCCTTCTCCCTCAGGCGAGGAGGGACAGACAAGCGGGATCCCAGCAGAGGCAGTCGCGTCGCCGCCATTTTTGTTCTCCCTTGCGGAGAAGAAGTCCGTGAGGCGCTTGGGTCCCGTTTTTAAAGATTTTGTCCAGGTCATCATGATGCTTCCTTTCCGAGGTTAGCAATCTGGTGTTCCGGTAATGATCCGGTAAGTATTCCTTGTTGCTATGGTCGTCGCTTGGAGATCTCAGCGCGGAGCTCAAGGAGATGCGACCGCTCTGTTCGGCATCCAAGCCACGCCCCCTTTATTTACATTTTTAACATAACAGTTGGTTGTAGCAAATATTGATTCGTTTGTATACATGTTATGAGTATACAATTATCACAAATTAAAAAATCTGGAGACAACTGGCCATTTTGCCATGATAGAAAAGACAAAATTGTTTTATTGTAAATATACATAACCAAATAGGCATCAAAATGAAAAACTACAAATCTTTCTTGAGTACACAGAAAAAAAGGTAAAAAAATGCAAAAGGTTTTACACAAAAAAAAATCACATTGAGGGTAGGAACACATTAGGCATAAACATTGCGGATTTTCCGCAACGGATTTCATTGTGGAAAATCCGCAGCATATTACAGTGGCAGCAGTGTGGGTGAGATTTCAAGAAATGCTATCCCCACACAGTGGAAAAAATCCACAGAAAAAAACACACTCAAATTGACCTGCGGTGCGGTTCTTTTAGCTGCAGCATGTCAATTAATTATGCGGAATCGTACTCTTGTGCTGCAGGTTTTCCCCATTGAATTCAATGGGGTGCTTAAACCCGCAACAAAGTGGTGTGTTGTGCGGAATTTTTTGCGGAATCACAGCGATTCCAGTGCAAAAATTGCAAATGTAAGAAGAAAAAAAAGTTACACTTACCCAGAGTTCATCGCTGCTTTCTCCAGTCCGGCCTCCTGGGATGATGTTTTATCCCATGTGTCACATGGCCTGCAATGTCATCCCAGGAGGTCTACTATGCACAAAAGAGAGGGAGGGGTAAGAATGAACTTTTTTTTTTTTTTCCGGCGCTGCTTTCAGACGTCGTGCAGTTTTTCAGATGGCATTCCCTGTGGTGCTCAGGGCGGATACACTGTGCAGCTTGACGCAGCTTATTCGCCCTAGACACGCTGTGTGTGTTCCTACTCTAAGGCTGGATTCACACGTAGCGATTTGCTTTGTTCTTCGTTACGTTTTCCGGTCAAAAACGCTGTGACCAACTGCTACTTTAAAATTGATAGTGAAATATAGAAAACACTACATACAAACATTTTGGTTTGTGGCATTTCTGTGGAGTTTTTGTGGCCAGTGGCTTTTTCTTCAAAACGCAGCATGCTTAGTATATGGCATTTTTTCTGGTGTTTTTCCTATAGGCTTCTTTATAGGACAGGAAAAACTTCTGAATTTTTTACAAATGTTTCAAAGTAAAAAACATCGCAAAAAATGCTTGTAAAACAAATACTACTAAAAATGCTTGAAATTAAGTTTTTTACAAGCATTTCAAAATGCTGAAAAATAAGGTTTGTACAGGAGGCAAAAAAGGGTTTCTAAGATGTCAATATGGATGGCCTAACCTTAAAATACGGGGACCTCCACCAATCTACAGAATGAAGGTACCGCTGCATCTTCTTCATACATACAGTTGTGGCTGTGCCTAAGTAATGCAGCTCAGTCCCATTCAAGCTGCAGCACCACAGTCCCTTCATTCTGCTGATTGATGGCAATGAGAACTACATTAATCAAATAGTTATGGCCTATCCTAGGAATAGGCCATTAATACTAAAATCCCGGAAAAACCCCTTTAAGGACTCAAAACACATGACATATTTCAGCACTGCACAAGCTCTGATTTGTACAGAGCTATGATATATATACTTCTCAACATTGAAATTGCAACACGAAGAAGGGCAAGCCATAAAATTATGCAAATCGAGGAAGTAGCATGTGTCGCTAAGATCTGCAAATTATCAAATTTTCAAGCACCTACTCTAGCTCAATTTGTGGCATGTGAGAGGGACATAAAAGCCAGATTGAAAGCAAAGTTTTTTAGCCACATGAAACCTCAAAAATCGGATCAAGTGCTGTGGGATGATTCTGCGATGCCTCCTGTTCGTCAACGTGACAGTTATTGGCACTTGTCGCAAACTGAGAGGGACAGAATCCTTGAAGTGAGAGACATTGGTTAATCACTCCGGTTGATTGCCTAGACCAGGGGTCTCAAACTCGGCCGGGTAAGTGGGCCACATATAGAAAAAATGGGAAGTTGACGGGACGCATTACTTTCAAATTTGATACAATACAAAATTATTGTTAATCAATTCGTTATTTGAACTACAATAACACTATATTACTATAATACTAATACTACATTACTAAAATAATACCGCTAGGTTTAAAATTTGAGAGAATTCCCCAAGTGCTTTTTTCAACAATCCATTTTTCCAGTTTAAGTGTCGCTAAATGCAGTCCGGCGGCTCAGTTGGCAGCGTTTGGCAGACACACATGACAAGATTGGGCAGCCCTTTTTTAGATAATGCCACAGTGCCCTCTGTAGATAATGCCACAGTGCCCTCTGTAGATAATGCAACACACCCCTAGATAATGCCACAGTGTCCTCTGCGATACTGCCACACACCCACTTGTAGATAATGCCACAGTGCCCTCTGTAGATGCTGCCACAGTGCCCTCTGTAGATGCTGCCACAGTGCCCTCCGTAGATGCTGCCACAATGCCCTCCGTAGATGCTGCCACAGTGCCCTCCGCAGATGTTGCCACTTTGCCCTCCGCAGATGCTGGCACATTGCCCTCTGCAGATGCTGCCACAGTGCCCTCTGCAGATGCTGCCATAGTGCCCTCTGCAGATGCTGCCACAGTGCCCTCTGCAGATAATGCCACACACACCCCAAGTAGATAGATCCATTGGGGCTCCCTCTAGGAGTGGAATCCCCAGCCGGAGCGTTGCCGACTGGGGATTCCTCTGCTGTTGGAGCCCCTGACTCCAGCTCTGGGGAAGCCCCAGACATCGATGTCCATATGTGGACAGCGATGACAGGGAATTCCACAGAGTCCCGGAGCAGAACCTGTACTAGCGCTCTGCTCGGTACTCCGCTCTGGGGAAGACCCTGACAAAACTGTCCATATATGGACAGCGATGTCAGGGAATTTCACAGAGTGCCAGAGCAGAGCCGATACTAGCGCTCTGCACAGGACTCTGGCTCTGGGAAAGCCCCAGACATCGCTGTCCATTGTGGACAGCGATGTCAGGGAATTCCACAGAGTCCCGGAGCAGAGCCTGTACTAGCGGCTCTGTGTGCCGTGAGCCGCAGATGACTGCCCCAGGGGCCGCATGCTTGAGAAACCTGGCCTAGACCAAGATGTCAGTACTGTTCAACGTTGCGTGTCCCGGATGTTGGGAGAACAACAACGATCGGGAATGACAGCAAGAGGTGTGCGGAGGAGAACTTTATGGATGGATCGTATGATTGCAAGAATCGCGCAAAGTGATCGATTCTGTACTGCAAGTGAAATTGGACGTCACATCCCAAGCCTAGAGCGGCAACCAGTGCCGACACAAACCATCAGAAGGCGTTTGCACGACATTGGGCCACGAGTTAGACGTCAAGCTACAGGTGTTCCATTGACCACACGCCAGTGCTCTCAAAGGATATCATGGTGCACAGCAAGACGGCAATGGTGGCTGGAATGGAGGACTATCCTCTTCAGCCATAAGTCCCGCTTTTGTCTCGGACGCAGTGATAGCCGGAGGTTGGTCTGAAGACCACATGGGCAACGCCATGAAGAGGCCTTCACAAGGGAACGTCACACCAGTCCTACTCCCGGGATTATGTTGTGGCGTGGCATATTATAAAGTAGCCAGACCCCTTAGTTTTAATTTCAGGCACACTAACAGCCCAGCGCTACATTGATTCGGTCATGGAGCCCATTGTACGGCCATTTTTCAACAGGACAACGTGCATGTTGCTTGTGCTACTGTGAGCAGCCTGCATGGCCCAAACGTGCTACCATAGCTTGCAGTTTCTCCAGACTTGTCTCACATCAAGCACATCTGGGACGTCATTGGTCAGCAATTGCAAATGGAGCTGCCAGGAGCCAATCTTTATAATTTGCGTGCCCAAGTGCAATCAGCGTGGTATAACATTCCTCAGACAACCATTAATAACCGCATTGATAGCATGCCAAGGCGTGTAAGTGCGCATATTTCTGTGTGTGGCGCTCATACTAGATACTGAATACATCAAGATGTTTGGAATATTATGTTTCTATTTTTTTATCATTTGCATATTATTAACATGTCTGTCGATCCTGTAATTTCCACAATTCCAAAACTTTTTCTTCTTGGTGTTGCAATTTCAATGTTGAGGAGTGTATGTTACCCATAGAAGTCTATGGGGTCATACTGTACTCTCCGTATGCCTTTGATTTCAAATAAATTCCTTCTGGGGGGATTGAGATTTATTTCAAGATTAACTTTTTATTTGGTATAATTTTGTTGTGTTGCCAGCCAGCAAGATCGCTACATTATGGCAACTCACACAACTTTAATGTTGTCCTTTGGGCAAAAAAGTTATTAGGAATCAATTTTTGCAAGGTCGCTTGGAACTTTCTTTCTTATATGGAAACATAGTTATTGTGAATGTTGTGGCAATGCCACAATATCAGTGCAAATCGCGGGTGACTCCATATCCCTCTGCAGTCCTAGTCTAAGGCCTTCTGCAGGCTCGGACATTGATAGCAAAGGGCCACTATGCAAGTAGTGTTTCTTGGCCCCCTCCATTTACAGGCAAGGAAGCTGGACAAAGATATATAGAAATAAATAGATTAGTATATAACTGTACAAATGTAATGTTTACTATATGCACAGGCCTGCCATTAGAAAATGTTGGGCCCCTTACAGATCAATAATCAAGACTGGGTCAAAGGTTCACCTTCCAACAAGACAATGACACAAAGCACACAGCCAAGACAACACAGAACTATCTTACTGATAACTCTGTAAATGTCCTTGAGTGGCACAGCCAGAACCCTGACTTGAACCCAATCGAATATCTCTGGAGAGACCTGAAAATGGCTGTCCACCGATGGTCCCCACCCAACCTGACAGAACTTGAGAGGATCTGCAGAGAAGAATGGCAGGAAATCCCAAATCCAGGTGTGCAAACCTTGTAGCATCATACCCAAGGAGACCGGAGGCTGTTGTCGCTGCCAAAGGTGCATCAACTAAGTAGTGAGTAAAGGGTCTGAATACTTATGTCAAAGCAATATTTTAGTTTTTACTTTTCAATAAATTAGCAAAGATTAGTAACATTCTGTGTTCACTTTGTCTTTATGGAATATTGAGTGCAGAATGATGGGGAAAAACTTTTTTTTTTATTTTAGCACAAGGCCTCAACATAACAAAATGTGAAAAAAGTGAAAGGGTTCGAAGACTTTCCGAATGCACTAAATGCGCAATTGAAATATTACATATGTCATGTCTAACAATGTAGAATTTACCATTAAGCTGTCTATGCCTATTATGTATGAATATAAGGTGGCAGGACTATAAGAACCATACATTAAATACTTAAACACTATGTATGGAGATTAGTAGAATAATGTGTTATTTACAGCGTATGATGCTGTGAAGGAAGGTCAGAGTAAGACTAATTGAAAATTGTAATTACTGATTTGAGAAACTGGGACACTAGCCAGTGAGGAAGCCTGTGCCAATCCAATTTAATTACATTGGCAGATTTCATTCTCTCCAATCTAATATTTGTGCACATGATAAGATTTCACAATATTGATTAAATTCCTTTTATCAAAAGGTTAATCTTCTATAAAAATACAAAACCCATAAAAGATGAAAAATGTCAATATTTTATTTAAACAGTTTTGCTCATAAATCTAACTATACAGATACAAACAGATCAGCTAAAGTGGACAGAAAATCAGTCAAAGAATTGCTTTGTCACCAGGTCCTAACATCCAATTTACATATATTACATTTAACCCGCTCCCTCCCCGTTTCCCGTGCGTTTTTTGTTTTGCACCCCCCGTTCCTGAGTAATGATTCTCGTACTTTAGGCGCCCGATATTGTAATTTACTGTAGTTAGCCAACGGGGAGTGAACTACAGTGAATCTCCCTGGGTGGAGCCATTTTCACTGCCTCTGACGCTCTCCAATCAGCATGAGGCTGCTTATGGCAAGCCTTGCCCAGTGAGACCACGCTGGGAGAAGACTTCTAATCAAACACATTTGTCCTAACCTGCCTCGTGATGATTGGCCAGCGTTAGAGGTAGTGAAGTTGGCCTCACCCAAGGAGATACATTGTAGTTCACGCCCCTTTGGTTAACTTCAGTGAATCACCATATCAGGCACCTAAAGTATGGAGTATAAGTACTCAGAAACTAGGGGAGAGAGGCAGAACAAAAAAAAAAATAGGAAGGGAGCGAACTAAAGGTAATCTATGTAAATTAGATGTTAGGACTTGGTGACATGGTGACAGGTCCTCTTTAAAGGGAATGTGTCGCTAGAAAAATATATATTTTTTTTGTTAAACTGTTAGTATATAAATGATTACACATTGTTCTAATTTTTTTTTATTTTTTCACAAGTCAGAAAATATTATAAATTAAATTCTCATTTATAACATTTCCATGTGCTGGTCGCATTCCCAAAATTGCAGCATTGGCAGGTGGTAAAGCAAACTCATTGCTTTATGCTGAAAAATTGCAGAAGACACACTCGCTCTAGTGTGCTCAAAAAAATCCCCCTTCCTTTCTCCTGGCTAGTGCCAGGAGAAAAGAGGGGGTTGAATGTTCAAACCTCCTACACTGTGTGTCGCCATTTTTTGAGCGAATGCACAGTGTAGGAGGAAGCAGGATCTCCCAGCATATCCTCACCATTTTTCGGGCCATGCTGGGAGCTGGAAACAATTTAGTGTGAACCTATACGTCAGGGGTTGCACTAAATTGAGCTGTATTTGTTCTAGTGCTGTATATATGTATTGAGCTTGGTTCTGGGGCTGTATATATGTACTGAGCTTGGTTCTGGGGCTGTATTTATATACTGAGCAAGATTCTGGTGTTGTGTATAGAACTATATTGCTTGTAAAATGTACAAATGTTTTTATGATCGAGTTACATAAAAAGAAATGTGGAAAAGAAATGACACGTCGATTGGTAGAGAAAACCAAAACATGGCGAGGGGGAATGAGATGTCGGGAAAGTGGTTTGGGGGGGGCGCCAAACTGAATCTTTGCCCCGGGTGCTGGAGAACCTAGCTACGCCTCTGCATAGGGTATGTTTGAAGGGCCCTCCCCAACCTTTTATTACTCTGTCAGCAATTTTGAGATCTCAAAACAGCTAACAGGTTCTCTTTAACACATTAGATGCATTGGGCCGCAGAACAGGACTAGCAATGTCTAGAACAATGTTTCTCAATGTTCCTAAGGAGATTACCCTCTACTCCTCTAGTCCTCCAGACTATGATCACAAGGTGTGTTGCACCTTTTGAAAAGCAGAACATGAGGTTATTTGGGCAGGCACTTCTGTTTTTGTCTCATTGTTTGTTTATTTTGAATACTTCCCCAATTGCAAAGTGCTGTGGAATATGTTGGTACTACAAAGAAAAAGATTATTATTATTATAAGGTCGGTGCAAAGACCCCCTAGATCAGCATTTTGCCGAATTGAAGGTTTCCCCAGAACATAACTTCAATGCAACCTGTCCCTTTTACACTTCGGATGACAAACTGACCTCATCCTGCTCAAACATGCTTGGCAAAGCAATTAACAAATCTCAGCCAGAAATATTACACTGGATAAGAATTGTAGAGCACTTTACCCCTTCCTAAACGAAGCATTTTTTAGGTAATAATATGGGAGTAAGGGTTGCCTGTGAGTAGAATAATTTTCAGGGGTTCCCCTTTGAAGGAATCACTGCCCTAGAGTCAGGGTATGTACCCAGGTTTAGAACTAAGGGTCTAGAGGGCCTGTATAATCCCCTTGGTTTACTTCATCGGGAAAAAGTGGTAACAAGTTCAAGTATCCACAAGACTTCCAACACTGGGATTTTTACCCGTTGTAAAAAGTGCTGTGGCTTGAAATACAAGAAATACCTAGTGTAAGCTACTTAACAGGCCACACTACCTCTAATATACAGTATACATGTAAAAGATTGTCTAATGTTATAGTCTATCATGAAATATTCCATAACAAGAAAGCACCATTTCAGTATGCATGCAAGTTCCATGAGCAGAAGAATATGTTTTTATCTTTTATAAAAGTGCTTAGAGGGTCAAACTTGCAAGTGGTATGACTCCATCTAGTCAGCCTTGGTAATGACACTTAAAGGGGTTCTCCACTACCGGACAACTGATGACCTATCCACTGGACACCCGGACAATGCACCGCTCAACCGCTCTGGTGGCCTGCGGGCACCAGATGTTGTTGCCCTTTGTGCGATGTTCGAAGCCGGAAGCAGTTGGCTCCATAAATAGCATAGTAGCCGTGCTGCAGAACGGCTCCTATTCACTTGTATAGGATCAGAGCTACAGTACTGCAGATCAGCCGCTATTGCGTGCCTTGAGACAACTGCTTCCGGCATGTACGTACGGCTTAACGGTGCGGGGTCCAAGTGTTGGACCCCCACAGATCATGTATTTATGACCTATCCGATGGATAGGTCATCAGTTGTCCGGTAGTGGGGAACCCCTCTAAGTTATTCAGTGCCTTTAGGTCAGTTTGATAAAGTATTCATTCTAAATTAAATATAACAACTCAATATTTGAATGCAGAATATTGTAAAGGGTATTTTCCCTAATTCCTTACACAACTCGTTCCTAACGTATCAACATCGTTTTTTATTGTCAAATTACTTTTATTAAAAAAATAAAAATAAAAGGAATGCTACGTTTTCTATATACATACAGTATTTATTTTATTCTGTAAACAGCCACAAAGTTATTCCTTCCAATATCAATGTTCCTAAACGTAATGTTGACCTTAAGCATACAAGTTTTGTTTAACACATAAAGTGAATATTTCAGTACTAATGTCAGAGCAAGTTAAACATCATATTACAACTAAAAACTGTAGGCATACGCATGCAATAGTCCAAATATTTCTGCACAAGGTTGTCCTATTAAAAATATATTAATATACAGTAAATGCACCAGTAAAATCTTTACAGTCTGTTCTAACCTAACCCATATTATTAGCATAACAAGTACAGTAAAAATTAAGTAAAAATGTAAATAAATGTCAAAATGTCAGTATTTTGTTATATGCCTCTTTTCTGTTTAGAAACGTGTGCACTCAGGTTAACATGGACTCAGCAGGGTTAGGCACGACCAGGAGAAGCCTGGATACTTCACATTCAGTACCTGAGGATTAAGACTATATTCACACAGGGCGGATACGCTCCATAAAAGCACACAGCGTATCCACCCTGTACGCCGCAGGGAATTCCGTCTGAAAACATCACCAAATTGTGGTGCAGTTTTTCAGCCGGAATGTCCGCAGCGGAAAACTGCACATAGAAAAAAAAGTTTCATATTATATTTATTCTATGGGTCGGTACGATTACGGCGATACCAAATACGTATAGTTTTTTTTATGTTTTACTACTCTTGCAGAATAAAAACACTTCTGAACTAAAATTATTTTATTTTGCATCGTCGCTTTCCAAGAGCCATAACTTTTTTATTTTTCCGTCAATGTCACCATATGAGGGCTTGTTTTTTGCAGGACTTCATTGCTACCATTTTGGTGTATGGGAAAAAATAGCAATTTTGCCATTGTTTTTTACCTTTTTATTAATTTTTATTTTACATGAATTATTTTTTCAGTCTCACTAGGGGACTGTGCGATCGTTAGATCGCAGATATAATGCTTTGGTATACTTCGTCGGTGTAAGGCTATGTTCACACGGCAAACCAAAAACGGATGTAAAATACGGAGCTGTTTTCAAGCGTATTCCCTAACAAATGCCTGTGTACTTAAAGTACAGCGTATTGTACTGACATATAGGTAGAATATATTCTAATACATTATAGTTATATAATAAATATCAACATTTAAAATCCCCTATGGGATTAAAAGAAAAAGTAAGATTAATTAACCTCTTTGCGTCCCTGGACGTGCCATTACGTCCTGGTGCAGGGAGTGATGTCTGGAGCGCGCTCCATATGCAGAGGGTTACAGCTGACACCCAGGACTAACGGCCAGGAACAGCGATCGCTGTTAACCCCTCAAATGCTGTAGTCAATCGTGACTGCAGCATCTGAGACGATAAAAAGAGGGGGCGGCCCCCTACGACAGCTCATCTGCGCCCCCACAACGCGATCATGGGGTTCCGATGGTTTTTATGGCAGCCTAGAGGCCTGTTGAAGGTCCCCAGGACTGCCTTCACTCTGCCTCTGTTAAGCCCTGTCTGTAGCAGAGCTTAACAGAAGCCTGAAAAAATGACGACTATACCATCGCTGGTTCAAGTCCCCTGGGGGACTAATGAAATGTGTAAAAAAAAAGGAAATTAATTTTTTAGTAGTGTAAAAAATATATATATATAATTAAAAGTTAAACAAAAAACCTTTTCCCATTTTTCCTCTAAAGTAATGTAAAACATAAAAAAAGTAAACAAAATTGGTATCTTTGCGCCTGTAAAAGTCTTAATTGTTATAATATAGTGTTATTCCACAGGCACGATGAACGCCGTAAAAAATAACAATTTTAAGACGCCGAAATTGCTATTTTTTGGTTACCTCAGCTCTCTCGCTTTAATAAAAAGTGATCAATAAGTTGTATGTACCAAAAAATTTTACCGATAAAAACTACAGCTTGTACCGCAAAAATAAGGCCACACACCGCTCAATCGACCAAAAAAAAATCTAAAAAAAAGTTATGGCTCTCAGAATGTGGTGAAACAAAACAATTTTTTTTTAACAAAGTTTTTTTTTTAAAGTAATAAAATAGGAAAAAATATATATACATTTGGTATCACTAATGGCACATTCAGATGTGGCGGAATTGCTGTTCAATTCCGCTGCGGACAGTCCGGTGTGGAGTTCTGCCGCAGCCGTTTTTGTATTTCTTTCTATACATTTTTAGGGAACTTAATTCAGACATTGCAGAAATTAACTGTGTGGAAATTAGGCTGCAATGCAAAAACTGAAATCTGTGGCAAGTCCGCTGTGGTATCTGCAACGTCTGAATTACCTGTCAAATATGCAAATGTTAGTGGAGATTCGTTGCCCCGATTCTGCACCAACATTTGCAGCGGAAAAATTCTGCCACGTCTGAACATGGCCTAATTGTATTGAGCCAGAGTAAAGTTAAGTTGTCGTTTTTACCGCACGGTGAAAGCCGTAAAATCAAAACACAAAAAATAATGGAGTAATCAGTTTTTTACAATTTCAGCCCGTAAATAATATTTTTTACAGTTTCCCAGTACATTATAAGGTACTGTAAATTCTACCAATAGAAACTGCAACTCCCCCACAAAAAATAAGCCCTAACACCACTCTTTTGACGGAAAAATAAAAGAGTTATGGCTCTTGGAAGGCGGGGAGTGAAAAACGAAAATTAAAAAAATTTCTTTTTTTTCTTTCCCCTTATTTTCATTCTTTCTCTTTTTCTATAATAATTTAAATGTGTTTTTTATTTACTTTATTTTTATTTTATATTTCTTCTGTGTTTTGTTGTATGGTGTGTATTTGATATACATTTGTATGGTATTTGAAAAAAATCAAAATCCAAAAATGGCTCAGCCCCGAAGGGGTTAAATAAAATGAATGTTAAATAAAAAGAATCCGTCAAAAACACACAAATGCCCATGTTTTATAATAAATATAACTTCCAAAACATAAAGTAATAAACACATATTTGGTATTTTCATGACCCTAACAACCTGCACAATAACCCGATACCATCATTTATGATGATTGGTGTGTGTATACTGTAAAAAAAAAAAAAAACTTCCTCAGAACTGCTCTTTTTCTGCATTTTGCCAAAATAAAAATTTATATAAATGAATCGTTAATGTACTTGAACCAAAAAATGGCACCTACATTAAGTACAACTCGTCCCATAAAAAACAAAGCCTCATAAAGTTACATTGAACAAAAATTAAAAAGCTTTGACCGTCAGGATGCAAAGAGGAAAAATCAAAAAAATTCTGGCTTTCCAAACCAAAATTGGCCCAGGCCTTAAGGAGTTAAAACAGATTTTTATGAGAAAAATGGTGCCATAAAACCTGATTCACACGAGCGTATTTTACTCAAACAACGGCCGTCACACTGACCTATGTAATTCAATGGGGCTATTTAGACATGCATTGTTTTTCACCCAGTGTGTGACCGCTGCGTGAAACTTAGTGCAGGTCCTATTTACGTGTGCATTTTTGCCGACCACATAGCCGATTGAAGTCAATGGGTGTGTGAAAACAACGGACAGCACACGAACGTAATTCGCATGCTGTCCGTGTTTCACGGACACGAGTTGCTAAAGAAATGATGACGAAATAAAAACACCATCAATTTTTTTTGCAGACGTAAAAAACGCATGCCGTACGGCTAAAATACGCGCGGAAAAACGCAGATGCACACCGTACCCGATGCCACACGGAAATGCAGCGCAAGTCGCAAGCAAAACGGACAGGTTCGTGTGAATGTAGCCTAAGTCTGCAGAAAATGTTTCATTTGAAAAAGAAAGCGGCAGGGGCCTTCACAATTCTTTTTTGCTTCCTTGCACATGTAATGAAAATACAACCCTGATTCTAACAATTAGATACAATAGGAATGCATTTCAACCCTCGCCTTCTAACATACATATATTGTTTTTTTAATACTGTGCATGTTTAGGATAGATAAAGCTATTATTCGTTTTTATAAAGTGCTCTTAAGGATAAAGTAGAAATGAAAAGGGTGAGCTAAACCAAATTATAATTTCTCACAAAACAAAAATATTCAGTGTAAATCAAAAATGTGTCATCTTCGTAGTGATGTTATTTCTGTCTTATGCCCACTACATTATTTTTTCACATGTCAAATTCTTCTCTATTCTTATTGCCTTCCCAGCAGGTCTGTAGATACCCATTAGATATGTAACAAACGCATAGTACTGCTATATTCCCTGCCGGCAATAAATATGTTCTATTTTTATCCTGTCATACAAATCCTACTAGCGAAAATGTGAAAAATAAAGAATATATATTGTAACTAGTTGACAAATCAAAGAAATGTAAAAATATCCTGGAGTATTACGGAAGATCTTTTCTTAATTATAGTGTTAGAAAGATGCATTGATAACTGTAGCATGCAAAAATGAAAACCTCTTTATGATTGTGCAGATGTATTATAGCTCGGGGGGGGGGGGTAAGAATTGGGTATGTTATGAAGCAGTATGATACGTGTAGAAAAGCCTATATTTATCATGCATCAACATACAGCTGGGCTCTCTGCTGGGAAAATTGATGGTTTTACACCCCAGAAAACCCATGGAAATGACCTCAATGTAATGTCTTGCTTAAAATGCAATCCTGAATCGAACATATTTTTCTGGTTCTCCTGGAAGACCATAAATCTATATCTACATTATCACACAGCTTAAGCATCCATACATGTGGCCAACTGCTATGGGCCCATATTATAACTCCAATGTCATCAAGGTTTCTTCTCATGAATCCAAAAAGAATCTGTGAGAAAACAATTGTGACATGTTCCAATACGTGTCCAATACATATTACAAAGTTTTGGAGAGAATATGGTACGTCATGGAGGCACCCTATGCCGGTACATGGAGTGCCTACAGCACCATAATATAGAAGCGTAGTTTACAGCTACGATCAGTGATCATCTTGGCTACATTGTCTAATGGGAGTGTGAAATGCATCTCCTGTCTCATCATTGGCTCAAATATTTAAAGTAAAATGCCCCCCACTATTTCTAACTAGTAGATCTATAAATTACAAAAAGGGGGAAAAGCAAAGGGGTCGGCTATGCAAGCTAGCACCATCTTGTTATCAAACTTCTTCCACAATTACACTGTTGTACCTAGCTGATTTAAAATTATCTGTAAAATACGGGTCAGGGAAGGTAAAGGGGAGGAAAATCCCAAAGGACAGACAGAGCTTATCTGTGGTCCTCTTTGTCATGGTCCACTTTTTTAGGGTATGTTCACACACAGAGTTTTCAGGCGTATTTCGGGGCGTAAACGCCTCGAAAAACGCTAAAAAAACGCCTACAAACATCTGCCCATCGAATTCAATGGGAAAAACGGTGTATAGTTCAGACAGGGCATTTTTTTACTCTGCTGTTTTAAAAAATGGTGTGTAAAATTTGACGCCCCGTAAAAAGAAGGAGCATGTCACTTCTTGAGTCGTTTTTGGAACTGTTTTTTATTGTGCCAAAAAATGCCTAAAAAAAACCAACACGTTTTCGACTACAAAAACATCTGCAGCTCCATCATTTTCAGACGTTTTTCATTTTGCATGTGAACATACCCTCAGGGTACATCTAGCCAAGGCCCTATCAAGGCTAAGCTCACCAGGGTCCTTCCGTTCACACCTCATTCTGATTCACTGCAAGACTATTGGTTATCGTTCGGTCAACTAGGTCTGTTCAAGATAGTTTCCGGACGTAGCCTTGAGTAGGCAAACATGCGCCTGGCTGTTCTGCAGTCTCTGCTGTGTTGTATCGTTGTGGTTATTTTGCCTCATGGATTTAAGTGGTAGGTATGGTATTTTGAGTCACTTATTTGTACTTTTTATGTGAACTTTCACTTGCATGTATTTGTGCTTAAGCTATTTTGGGGGTTTGTGTACAATTTATTATTGCAAATGATTGTGTTGACTCTCTGCGATTGTTATGGATTCTAGTAGCACAGTAAGTAATCCTGTGCGGCATTACAGTGGTCATTTTATACAGATTTTTATATTCATGAGGCATTTTTATAGTACAGGGTGGGCCATTTATATGGATACACCTAAATAAAATGGGAATAGTTGGTGATATTAACTTCCTGTTTGTGGCACATTAGTATATGGGAGGGGGGAAACTTTTCAAGCTGGGTGTTGACCATGGCGTCCATTTTTAAGTCGGCCATTTTGTATCCAACTTTAGTTTTTTCAATGGGAAGAGGGTCATGTGACACATCAAACTTATCGAGAATTTCACAAGAAAAACAATGTTGTGCTTGGTTTTAACGTTACTTTATTCTTTCATGAGTTATTTACAAGTTTCTGATCACTTATAAAATGTGTTTAAAGTGCTGCCCATTGTGTTGGATTGTCAATGCAACCCTCTTCTCCCACTCTTCACACACTGATAGCAACACCGCAGTAGAAATGCTAGCACAGGCTTCCAGAATCCATAGTTTCAGTTGCTGCACATCTCGTATCTTCACAGCATAGACAATTGCCTTCAGATGACCCCAAAGATAAAAGTCTAAGGGGGTCAGATCGGGAGGCATTTCTTCTGCGGTGTTGCTATCAGTGTGTGAAGAGTGGGAGAAGAGGGTTGCATTGACAATCCAACACAATGGGCAGCACTTTGAACACATTTTATAAGTGGTCAGAAACTTGTAAATAACTCATGAAAGAATAAAGTAATGTTAAAACCAAGTACACCATTGTTTTTCTTGTGTAATTCTCGATAAGTTTGATGTGTCACATGACCCTCTTCCCATTGAAAAAACTAAAGTTGGATACAAAATGGCCAACTTCAAAATGGCCGCCATGGTCAACACCCAGCTTGAAAAGTTTCCCCCTCCCATATACTAATGTGCCACAAACAGGAAGTTAATATCACCAACCATTCCCATTTTATTTAGGTGTATCCATATAAATGGCCCACCCTGTACATTATATGTATAATTGAGATTTACTGGACTCTACTATTTCAAAATACTTACAGACATTTAGTATTTTTGTCCATTCCCTCTCTATTCCATTATTATGAAATATGCATTGACATGTAATGATGTGTTCTTTTTATTATTGTAGTACTAATTAAGTGATTTGAATTATTTGGTAGTGTTGCCCTATATGATTGTAGATTATATACTGTCCAAGACACTAGAGGCAGCTGGCGATAGCATCTATTGCAAAAATCCCAATGTTAAATCTGCAGCATTGCTTTTATTTTGGCATTTATGCTTAGACTCTTATGGTCATTTGATATGGCTTGTTTTAAAAATGTAACAATTGAAAAAATGAATTTTTGATATTTATTCCTTTCAATCCCATGTATTGTAATCTGTTTCCTTTACCAAAATAGAGTATGCTTGTTTTTCAATGTTTTTGGCATATATTTTAATAAAGTCTGTGGATGACAGAACACATCTTTATATTGCTGACTTTAAATGGGTTTTCTCTGAGTTACTAATAACACATTGATGGCCTGTCCTAAGCATAAGCCATCAATTTTTAAATTCTGGAAAACCCCTTGAAAGAGGTTGTCTCAAAAAGACAATCCCTGTCTGTCACAAACAGCACTGATCATGCTGTTACGCACCTTCGTCCTTCTCTTGACTACTCGCGGCAGTCACGGCCATGGCGATAGGCTAGCAGTGCTCTGTTGGTGTCACTGAAGGAACATGCTGAACATGTTTTAACCTGCTGACATACTTAGTCTGAACTATGTCTCTAAGTCTTTAGGCATGTGACCACACCATATTGCTTTAAATCACTAGGGAGGTAAACACTGAAAAAATTACTTTTGGTGTAATCTATAGACCCCCCAATATAACTGAGGAGATGGAAGTTCAGCTATATAAACAGATGGAGCGGGCTGCACAGGCTGGTACTGTAGTGATAATGGGAGATTTTAATCACCGGGATATTAATTGGTCTCATGGTTCGGCTTCAACTGCAAAGGGGAGACATTTCCTCAACCTGTTGCAGGAAAATTTTATGGGCCAGTTTGTGGCAGACCGGACTAGAGGTGAAGCTCTGTTGGATCCGGTAATTTCTAATAATGCAGAGCTTGTTGAGAATGTCAAAGTTCGTGAAAACCTCGGTAACTGTGATCACCAGTGGCGTAACTACCGCCGTAGCAGCAGTAGCGGCTGCTACGGGGCCCGCGGCATGAGGGGGCCCGTGTCGCCCGCTGGCACGGGCCCCCACCATGGCCGGAGGCTATGCTAGCAGCCGCTATGGCTGCTACAGCGGGACGCCACTGAACACTACGGCAGAGCAGGGAGGTATCTCCCCGCTCTGCCATTAACTGGTTCCCGACCGCTGGCTGTATTTTTACGGCCAGCGGTCAGGGTCCTTAAAACCCGAGCCATAGACTTTCTACGGCTCGGGTTTTAACTTGCTGCCCGCGCGATCGGGCAGCTGAATGTCGGGTCTCCGGCTGTCAGTGACTGCCGGGGACCCTGAGGAGAAGATAGGAGCAGCTTTCACTGCTTCTGTCTTCTCTGATCACTTGTACACAGCGCTGAATGCGCGCTGTGTACAGGAATAGAGACAGC